>NW_027468630.1:20839267-20999267 GCF_046254945.1 Alosa pseudoharengus | reverse complement strand
TGATTGTGCAGAAGATTTTGGTGGTGGTGGCTCTTTGTGCTGTTCCTGTGTTGCTCTTGGGGAAACCCATTCACCAGTATGTCCAGCACAAGAAGAAGAGACGCCATGTCATGGTGTGTGTGAGAAATGCTTTTATTCTTTAAACAGGTTGCGTCATACAACTTGCTCTTGGGTGTATTTAGAGGTTGGTCGTGTGTTTTTGGTCATTTTGTTAAATTGCTTGTGTGTGTTTGAATATTACATTCTGTCGTTTTCAGGGAGACCGGCGGCCATTGCTGTCCGAGAATGGTTCCATAAATGCCCAGCAGGGGGAAGTAGAGAGCAGCAGTCATTCTGAAGAGAAGGATGAGGAGGTGAGGAGAGAGGAGTGTAATACAATAGGTATGCAGGATGAAGGAAAGGTCAGAGACGATTGATGGCTGTAATAACTTAACTTTTTCTTGCTCAATTTCAGTCATCGCAGTCAGAGTAGGACATGTAAGTATAGATGTGTAGAATAGTACTAATAATACTAGTAGTAGAATAGTATATGTCTGTAGATCTGCCTCCTTTGTAATTTTTTTTTGTCTGTCCTGAACAGTTGTTATGTGTGTGTTCACTAATCACCCATTAGCAATGCTAGCATTTTCTTAGCATGCCAATAATGTCAGCTGACTTTCTAAGAACTCCATTGTCTCCTAATGTGTTTTCTTGGTATTTCACCATCTCACTATGCATTAGTTGGTTGCATGGAATGGTTGCCTGTCCCACCATTCATCCAGTTCTTTGCACTTCTCTTCTGGTCTTCAGGAGTTTGACGTGGCCAACGAGTTCATGCACCAGGCTATCCACACCATAGAATACTGTCTTGGCTGCATCTCCAACACTGCGTCCTACCTACGACTGTGGGCTCTTAGCTTGGCCCATGCACGTAAGTGTCAGACACACTTTGCTAGGCAAAGTACAAATATATGTGTGTTAGAGTAGAGTTGAGATATGTGCATGTGTAAGATGTGTTTTGTCCCTTGCAGAGCTATCTGAGGTCCTGTGGACCATGGTGATGAGGATTGGGCTGAAGTCCCAGCCATATGTGGGCTCTGTGATTATGGCAGCCATATTTGCAGCCTTTGCAGTGCTCACTGTGTCCATCCTGTTGGTCATGGAGGGACTCTCTGCCTTCTTACATGCACTTAGGTTGCACTGGTGAGCTACAAAACACACACACACACATTTTACTTCTTTATTTGTGTCCACAAAAGTGCAATAATTGCTCAGACAAGACTCCGTCATGGGACCCTGTTGATAATAACAAAACAGCACAACTGATTTAAATGATGGATACACACCTTCTTGTCAAAATGTGGCAACTTCCAATAATGCGTGACATTGAACAGTACTTAGCCAGTTGTTTTGCTTTCACTGTTGTAACACTTTTGGTTGTTAGTGTGGTCAATAGACATTGAATGTACTTTTAAAACATCATCTACCCATAATAATATTTCTTTCTATCTCTTGCTGCCCTTTTTCCTTTTCTCTCAGGGTGGAGTTTCAGAATAAATTCTACAATGGGACAGGCTACAAGTTCAACCCGTTCTCATTCACATCCTTAATTAACATTTCATAAGGGAATTATTTGACTTGTTGATTTGCCTATTACACATTGGCTAAGAATTATGTGACATAATCATGCATTTCGTCTGCACTAAGGGGTCCCACCATTATAAAGATCCAGTTTGCAGTCCCTTTTTTTGGCTTTGTTTTTGTTTGCTTTGATTTTCTGCATTTAAATTGCACTAATTCTTTGGCGCGTTATACTGTGCTCTGTTATTTCCTATTCACCTCTCAAATTCTTGTATAATTTACGTAACCAAAATATTTGTCTGACCAATTTTGTTACAAGCACATTGATTGTGACTGACTGACTGACTGAAAGGCTGACATTAGCATTTGTTCTCGGTGCCATATCTTTTCCTCGTTGGATGATGTGCCATATCGTTGACAGAACATAGAAAGAGTTTAGACTTACCTAAGTGGTGTGCCAGCTCACAGAAGACATCTTTGGCCTGCCACTGCAATTTCTATGAAAGTTGTTGCTGATCCCTAAACTGTTACCAAAAGTGACATTGTTAGTCCCTATAAACATGTTTGTACCTCACCCTAAATGTCCATTGCAGACTGACTTGACAGTGTTTTACAAACTGCTTGTATGCTGATTAAAGCATTGCGGAGACCGACGGCGACATGAGTGCAGCAAACTATGCTTTCGTCATTCAATTACTCTGACCCCATTGTTCTCAGTACAACCCCACACACCAGCGTCGAACTCTGCCGCCACCTCCGCTAGTGTGCGGGGTTGTATTGAGAATAATGTAAGCGAATGTCGAAAGCAGAGTGTGTCCACAGCGCTTTAGAAACATCATGTGAATGTGCCCCATGAATTTCTCCTTGAAACTACCGTGGTTAAATTCCACTTTAACACGCATGAACCCAATAATGAATGCATGAACAACATTCCATTTTTTTTGCATGGCTATGACATGTCAGATTGTATCCTAATTTGCCCATGAAATTAAATATATAGAGAATATTTTCAACAAGATAGCTGTCTCCTTCCAGTGTCAACCAACCTATACAAGTCTGTAACATTAGGATAACATTGGGTGAATGTCTGATTAGTTTATCTATTGGCAATTTTAATATCTTGACTTTTAGATTACTTGGAGATTTGCCATCTCCACCCCCTTTATGTAGAGTCTGCATTACCCACACACACAATTAGCCAAAGAATTACACAGTAGTTGTAAAAGAGTAAAACGTAAGTTGTGTTATAAAGTGTCTCCACCATGGCATTAAATAAGACTGAGCCAAGTGGCAATAGACTATAGATGAATATCACTAGTGAGTGCCATTCAACCCTCACAATTGCTATATAGTTTGGTCTTAATTTTCTATTCGTTTGATGTATGAATTAGCAGACACTCAGGTTGTAGAAATATAGAGTATTAGCTTAGCTCCCACTTATTATGACCGCAGCGAAGCGGTTTATAGGTTTAGTCAGATTTTTTTCTTTTTTTTCTTTTTCGCATGTCCAAATTTCCGTCAAGGATTCCCGGGACACTGAAAGACCGGGGTACACGAAACTTGGTGGGCATGTAACCCCACATGGATAGCATGGAACCATCATTTTTCGTTTGGATCTGTAGCCCCCCCGCTGGACTGGACCCCCCGAAAGGAGGGTAGGGCAGACACAGTTTTCTGTGAATATCTTGAGAACCATAGGGCCTAGGATGACCAATTTTTTCCGTATGTTTGCCTCCAGGGGTCATCTTAACCCATTCCATGTGCACACATGTGCATAAACAGATACACACGCACACACATACATTCACAGTAATCATACGTATGACACATACTCACACAGTAGACATATGTATGCATGCATGCACATGCACAAACACAGGCACACACACAAGCACGCACACACACACCCACACACATAAACATGCACACAATAATTTCTCAGAATTATGAACAGGCAAGATGGGGGTGGGGTTGTATAAAATGAATTTTACATGTGAAATCTATGAACTAATCATGTTTTGGTACTTGTTGTCTAGCAGATACCAGTGAGAATTGAGTGTGGATAATGCAATTTAGTGAGACAGAATCATATAGGCCTTTCATCGTGATTTATTTTTGTGGAAAAAATGTGCTGGACTGAGCTGAGGTCATATTTTGTACCGCTCTGCGGTACATCTAGTTCAGATTCACCCTGTCAGGTAAATGTCCAACCTGTCTAATTTCCAACAGGGTGGATGATGATAGAGTGGACTTTTCTTCTTAATCAACCTTAATCTATGGACATTTCTACTTAGAAACTACTTCATTATAGAAGGCTTTTAAGGGAAACAGTAAGTAATTTCCAAGAGGTGAAATGAAGGCGTTTTGTTTGATAGTGTGTACAAATTGCTTGTCAGTAAGGTCAACTACCACAAACTTCAGCAGGTGAATTTCCCACCACTGAAGAGAGAAAAGAAAATGTCCTGATATTGAGGGGATGGGGCAAATTTCCCAATACGACAGGATGGACAATAATTTCAGGGATACAGAAACTCCTCTTCTTTAAGCACTATTCTTATCACCAAATGATCAATGCATTAAAATTGAGTAATATCTTATTTAGCAATACAATCTTATATAACACTAAAATAATCTAAAAAATGTGTGTGAAATGTGTGATGACAAATTATCGTAACAAACTCTTTCAGTCATCTATGTTATGTTGACATGGAGAATTGAGTATTCATGTACAGGACAGCAAAAGGCAGCGCTCAGCGATATTCAACCCTACTTCGGCTAACGCTAATTTGATTAATCAGCTTTAAAGTGTTCATCCGTGTTTTACATTCCCACTTCAAGCGAACATTGGTTCATTAATAAAGAGAAGAGACTATCACCTCGGACGATTTAAAATAGCAGTTACTGAAAGTTCTTGTCTATATGCTGAGATATAGCTATATTGCAAGCTTTGATATTTGCCGTATACTTATCCTGAGTGTTGATCATCTAGATAAGCCAGTGACGTTAAAGTTATTATTCGGTGTTTGCGCACAGTAAAAGAAAGGCACAGTCATGCATTGAGACTTTTCGCGCTGTTACCGACAGTCATATTATTGGTTGATGGGATCATGTGACTACCCAACATTTCGCGCCACAGAGAGACTGCGCCCATAGTAGCCGAATGGCTTACTATGATTGGTTGAGAGGCTAGTCAGACTCGCGCCAGTTTTTGCAGTGTCCATGCTTTCTTTCAAGAAGAATTACTGTGTGCCCATCGCCAGTATAACCAAATTGTTGTAAAACTTTTATCTTTATAGAAGTGCTGCGACACTTTACATTTGAAGGCATTAACCGTGTGAGGTGACAAGTTTTCATCTGTAATCATGGCTCCCAAGGACTACGTGGCTGAGAAGGGTTTGTGGCCTTTTTATTCATTAGAACTAGTTCGCTTTAAGGTTAACTCACTAGTCCGATGCAACATTAGCGTCAATGTTACTCGGCTAGCTATGCCATGACCTACTTTCAACTCTCTGAAATCAGTTTGTCAATATTTTAGTTGTGGAGTTAGTAAGCCTGGTTACTAGAATTCGTACGTGATGACTTGGAAAACATAAAACAGTAAGTTAATGTGCATTATAACAATGGGCTACTGACGTTAAGGTTCAGTTATTAACGTACATAAGTTCACACAGCATCGACAATAACTTCTTGCCTTATGTTGACTGTGTAGAACTTTTGAACTATATGGGATTTAGCAATTGCATTTGTAAACTTGCACATACTAACTTATTTGGTATAACACGATGACTTAATGTGGAGCTACAAGTTGCCGGGTTGGCTAACCGCTTCGGACAAGTTTCTTTACGGTGCAAAATACCCGGATGGAAAACTCAGACAAAGAATTCCGCGCGAAGACCACATGGTCTTTTCAAGAGCAGAGTCGTGCCATTCTACATCAGCACCCACCGCTGTTAACTTGTCTGTGAAAATTGGTCACCGTTAAAGCTATTTCGCTGCTGTTTGTCGTTGGATGATATTGAAGTCATGCATGGACATTGTGTTTATTTGTACTAAGTTACACATGTGTTTGCCATACTGTTTCATCTAGCACTCCTGTGTAGGGATATTAAATGACCATCCTAACAATGTGACCTAACGTTACGTTAATCGCTATTTTTTTGTGTACACCCAATAAAATTGGTTAGGCCTGAAAGTAGCGGTTATTGTATGGTATGTAAGTTATGCTTTACGATGTTATTTTACATTACAATTTCTTCTTTCAAACACACTTCCAGTGCTTAAACGAATGTCCAATCCGGGATTCGTTATATTAAACTTACATAAGTCTGGTAAATGTATAGAAACGTGTGCACTTGCTTCGCTTGTTCAACTCTGCCAACTTTAGTTTTGTATGTTCATGCTCACCCTTTGTTTTCCGATCTGCCATGACGCGTCACTAACATTAAGTCACACTTCTGATCCGTTTTTAGTTTATGTTTGAATTATGTGTTTAATAATCTGATTCATAACTAATAGTTGGGCAGGTCTCGCATTGCAACTGTGTTGCTTTAATGAAAATGGTAATAAAAAGGGATAGGTTGGTCCGACAAGGCAGATGGGGTGGGTAATGACGCTCTACGTCCGGAGTGGTTCGCCAAGGGCTGCTGCAACTGCTGCATTGAAACGCCTTGTTCACATCCGCTTTTCAGTATGTAATGATGTAGTCCGATACAGGTGTAAATGAGAGAACCGGCATCGAAAGGTTTATTTTTTTGTTTACATTTAATCATTATTATATACAAGTGGAGATTAAAGCAAGGCGGTATTTGGTTATTGCAGAAGGTACTACAACAACAACATGGGACTATTTTGCATGCGCATGGATAGCGTAAGTCTGTACAGTTGTGGCCAGGCTCGAAAGCCATGTGCTTCTTTGTTTACAAAAACAGCAGAGAGCGCAAACTTGTGTCGTTGATACCATTTATAAATCGCATCTGAAACTGCAAAAGAACACATGAATAGTGTAGAGGAAAGTGTCGCGTGCACGATGGGACTTTTCCAGGCGCATTTGATGGTATGTATGCAAAGCTCAGACGAAGGTTGTTTTGAAATCGCGTTGTTCGCGAAGTCGATTGTGTCTTTTTTAGTTTCGAATCAATTTTGCGTTGTTTATACACAGTTTATTGTCAAAGGCTAATCATCTGCTAACGTTGTGGACCGCCTATGACGATCTTGATAATTCAATGTATGGCTTTGTTGTAAACAAGACTGAGTCATGGGGATTATCGGGCGCGATGTTACTCAACAAAGAGGTCGGAGAGGGACAATGTCTTATTTGGTGTAATGAGCAGATGGACCATAGGCTCGGTGATGGCGTTGTATCTCTATTCAAACACTAGCAATTCAAGTCTGCTCTTGATCGAAACGCCTTAAAAGCGAGACTTTATCAACATGGACAATATTATGATAGAAAAGTGGCAAATGTATCTAAAGTTGTGTTCTTTTTAAATGCCATTTTGTTGTTGAATTGATGTTTTCACAGAAACGGTTTTGGTAAAGCACTGGAATACTGTGTCTTTTTTGTTTTGTTTTCCTGGAAACAGACAAGGGGGGAAAAATCCTCTTGTTTGTTTTCGGAGGGCGTAAATCAGTCTTTGACTTGATGACACTGTGGTGTTACTTCCTCTGGGAGGAGGGGTTAGGTCACATGACCAGTGTTTGTGAGTGGACAGCTCTCCAGCGCTGTTGGCTTTTGTCAAACATAATGATGGCACACCCGCTAGGGAGACTGAGGGGGGTTTATATACCTAGTGAAATGTAATTATTGACAAGGAAGAAACCTGTGATCAGACTTGCACGTCTTGGTGCCATAGCAATACACATTCACATTTTCATGCTTTAGCAGTATTTGTGTTTAAGCCCATTGTGAATTGATTTTGTTGTGTAAATACATAGAACAATGACCATGGTAATTTTAACATGTAGGCAATCTTAATTTGTTATCTATTGGTTTTTATCTTTAAATGTGACCACATTCACTAACCTTTTACTTTCCATGTTCTTTATAGACAAGTGCAAACGATTTCTTCAGGAGTTCTACAGTGAGGATGACAATGGAAAGAAGGTTTTCAAATATGGAGCCCAGTTGGTAAGACAGTGTGATTATCGTATTGTCATTACTTATGGAATTACACAACCTTGATTGGGTAAACCCTGAATTTGTAAACAAAATGGTCATCCACCACAGAATGCAGAGAATTGTTTGAAAATGCTCGTTTGCGTGGGTGGGTCTTAGCGAATGTTTGTTTTTGCCCCTGCTTCAGGTTGCCCTGGCTCACAGAGAGCAGGTGGCCCTGGTGGTGGAGCTCGACGACATTGCAGAGGAGGACCCTGAGCTGGTGGAGAGCATCTGTGAGAACGCCAAGCGATACACGGGCATCTTTGCTGACGCTGTCCATGAACTGCTCCCAGAGTACAGGGAGAGAGAGGTAATGTGTGATTTCATTTTCTCGTGTGTGTGCATGCGTGCGTTCGTGCTTGTGTACACACAAACACGCACACTCTTCTATCTCTGATTATTCCCTCACTTATTTTCAAACTTTCTGTACTGCCACAAAAAGGGTTGCTCAGTCTTTCTGTGTGTGCATGCTTTTATTCCATGTGAAGGTGGTGGCCAAAGATGCCCTGGATGTGTACATTGAGCATCGGCTGATGATGGAACAGAGAGGTCGCGACCCTGCTGACACTCGTGACGCCAGGAACCAGTATCCCGCTGAGCTCATGAGGAGATTGTAAGTGTGACGTTAAATTTTGCTGATCAGTTGTATGTTTTCTAGATAAGTACGTTGTTTTTGTATAAAGACAGTCTTCTGGCCAAAGGACAGTCTTTCACCTTTTGGAATATGTCAGTATTTGGCTATGTGTTATTATGTTACTATTATTGTACTACTAATGTGTCAGTGCTGGTAATTACCGTTAGAGTAACTGTAGTAAAGTCACTTTATTGACTCTGACACTTATTGATGTTTGGGCTCTCTCTAGTGAGTTGTACTTCCGGCCCCCTGGCACAGCCAAGCCCAAGGTGGTGCGTGACGTGAAGGCAGACAGCATCGGCCAACTGGTGATGGTGAGGGGTATTGTGACCCGTGCCACGGAGGTCAAGCCCATGATGGCTGTGGCCACCTACACCTGTGACCAGTGTGGTGCAGAGACCTACCAACCGGTAAGAAGGACAAATGACACATTGGGTCTCATGTAGTAGTGATGAACCATACCTAGATTTAGGGTAATCTTTAATAATGTACCTTGGGGCTTTATCTGTGAATTGAAGCGATAAGAAACTATGTAGTTAATGTAATTGGGGAACAAGTAAATCTATGCCATATATAATTGTGTAATTGCTTATAAAAATGTCTTTTCATCCAGATGTTTAGCTAAAGTGTTTATATCTGGTATTTAGTTTTACTCTGTAGGTTCCTACTGGTCATGTTCTGATGTACTGATAGTGTGTGTGTGTGCTCCAAATCTCGGAAAGAGTGTTTGTTTTTGTCTCTGGCCGACTGACCTTTCCCCCCTGCTGTGTTTGGAAACAGATCCAGTCGCCCACCTTCATGCCGCTCATCATGTGCCCCAGCCAGGAGTGTGTCACCAACAAGTCCGGCGGTCGACTCTACCTGCAGACAAGGGGGTCAAAGTTCATCAAGTTCCAGGAACTCCGTATACAGGAACATGTATGTTTGTTCATGCTAGTACTTGTGCAGTTGTTTGCCTTGATACATCAAAGGGATCCCTCCCAAAGTCCTTATAGGCTAGTCACACTACTCAGCAGCCATCTTGGCCATGCCCCCTGGCAGCTACAACCTTGTGCAAATTAATTCGCAGCTGTCAGAACTTTCCTTTACTTTTTTCCTTAAATCTCTTTAGTCAGTCACTTGTCTTGAGAGGGTCTTTGTTTTTCTGGGGTAAAAACACATCTCTTTTCCTCATACAACTACAAATTTCTAAAGGGTGCATTTTGAGCAAATATGATGACTCCACGTAAAATGGTCAGGCATTACATTGTGGGAATCTGTGTATATGTATTTATACACTTGATAACATTTCTTAATGCTATGGACCCTTTTGATGTCTGATATAAAGATTTGATTGAATGAGGAAAAATGAATGGGGAAATTATAGGATGGTAGACAAGTCACAAAATGTAACGGGGATTTAAATGACCATGCTGCTTATAAAATGCTATAAACTGGGAACTTATTAAATACTGACTTTTTTTTTACCGGTGTATGGTGTTGTCCATTGGTGTTTAACCCTGACCTGTGGTTCCCCTCCCCCTCCAGAGTGACCAGGTGCCAGTGGGGAACATCCCCCGCAGCATGACCATTTATGCCCGCGGAGAGAACACCAGGGTGGCCCAGCCGGGAGACCACGTGGCTGTGTCCGGAGTATTCCTGCCGCTCCTCCGCAGCGGCTTCAGGCAGGCTGTGCAGGTGAGCTTCACTTACAGCGGGATGGGGGCGGCGTGGCAGAGTCTGAACTTCTCCGATTGATCAATGATGAGGGGGGCTGCTGATAAATTGTCGATTTGATGCACCTTTAAACAGAAAAGAGTGTAACTGGAGTAGACTTGACACAGGCATTCCCTCTGTCCTTAGCTAAATCCGTTGTCTTTACTCTCACTCTCAGGGGCTGCTGTCGGAGACCTACCTGGAGGCCCACAGCATCACTCTAATGAACAAGACTGAGGATGATGAGCTGGGGATCCAGGACCTGAGTGAGGAAGAGCTGCGCCAGATCACAGGTGAGGGAACCCAGGCCATAGTCAACCAACACTGCACTGGGGCATGCAGAAGCAATCTGAGGCTTAGCACTCGCACTAGACCAGTGGTTCTCAAAGTGTGGCGTGGGCGGTTCCCTAGTGGGGAATGGAGACATGACTGGTGACGAGGAAGATCATAGATTCAAAACAAAATAGCCACACACAAACATAGGAGTCATAAACAGACCAACATATGAATTAAAATAGCATCTGATCCAGTGCACTGAGACGGGAAATGTAACATGAAACCAAAATGCAGAAGAAAAAAAATATATATTTTAATGTTACCATTTTACCGTTTGGATGCGGTCAGGTGGGGCTTAAAAATTCCTCACCTCCAAAGTGGGGAATGACAGAAAAAGTTTGAGTAACACTGCACTAGACACAGTCGAGCTTATGGGTGAAAAATATGAATACATGGGTTATGTATGGACAATTGAACTGAAAAAGATGGAATTATAATGGCAGTGCTGTGTGTCAATCATTGGTCTAAATGGGCATATCTTATCTCTACGCTGATGTATGTTTACAGAGGAAGATTTCTACGAGAAGCTAGCTGGCTCCATCGCCCCTGAGATCTACGGGCATGAGGATGTGAAGAAGGCGCTGCTGCTGCTGCTGGTCGGAGGAGTTCAACAGGCCCCGCGTGGCATGAAGATCAGAGGTAAGGGGGACGTGCACTCCTGGTTCACACCCAGAACGATAACTAGAATGATAACGGCACAACAGAATTGCTCTAGCTACTATGAATGACAATGTCCACACAAACTATAATGATGACATGAACGATATCGTCGATTGTCACTTTCAGTAATCATTCTAGTTATCGTTCTTGGTGGTAACGGCCCTTTAGCAAGGATTCTATACTATGGCAGTAGGTTTTGTATTGCTTTCAGTGTTTATAAATGCTTTCAATTTAAAAACTAGTTCATGATGTGTCATGAGGTGTTTTGTGATTGTGCTGTAGATGTGCGGTGTTGCCCACAAGTCCTTTTTAATCTGATGTGAAATCATTATGTGAGTTTACCTTTTGTTCATATCCATTTGTTTCCTCTGCTTCGGTCTCAGGCAACATCAACATCTGCCTCATGGGAGACCCTGGAGTGGCCAAGTCTCAGCTGCTGTCCTACATCGATCGCCTCGCTCCACGCAGTAAGTACAGTGCTCAATCCCCCTCTCTCTCTGCACTGTTATTTGGGTATTTGCTTGGAAGTATATGTGTGCAAAGGCTCTCTAACTAATGTGAGTATTACCTTCGTCGTATAACGACTATTAACTACAAATGATGTAAATAATCCAAAGCGACTTACATATGGTGACCTATGACCTATTTAAAATGGTCATGGTCTTTGTACAAGTCTGATGAAGAGCCGACGTGCTCGAAACGTCACTTTGGGGATCGAATAAATCAAAGCAAACTGAGAGCAAGTGTGCCGACCTTCTTTTTTACTTTGGATCTTTTGTCTTTTGGCTCCTGCACCTTAATTTGATGTGCGTACGTTCCCAAACATAATTATATTACATGGGCCATTGTCTTCAGAGCAACTCAGGGGTTAAGTGCCTTGATTAAGGCCGCAAGCGCTAGCCCAGCTCCTTAGCCACTACACTATCACAGCCCCATATTTAACAAGTTCTGAGTGACAGTGGTGTAGGGGCGGTGGGAATTGGAGGAAATGCTGATGATGAGCTTCTCCCTCCTCACCTGTTCTCAGGTCAGTACACGACTGGACGGGGCTCTTCTGGCGTTGGTCTCACGGCCGCTGTGATGCGTGACCCCATCACCGGGGAGATGACCCTAGAGGGTGGCGCTCTGGTGCTGGCTGACCTGGGAGTGTGCTGCATTGATGAGTTTGACAAGATGGCCGACGCCGACCGTACAGCCATCCATGAGGTCATGGAACAGCAGACCATCTCCATTGCCAAGGTAACCAGATGAAGATGACGGAACAGTCTCCATGATTTCATAGACTCGTAGGCTCAATCCTAATGTCCACACTAACATACTGAGCGACTTTGATTACGGGTGTTCCCGATTTATTCCAGAGGCTGCCCCGCTGAAATTGTGAAGTGCATGACTACTCACTTGAGTCTCTGTTTGTGCAGACTTTACCCAAGGGAATTACCAACAAATCATATCTTTGTGACTTTGATCACAGGGTTACCCTGTTGACAGGAATGTAGCACAGTAAGTAACAAGTATGATGCAGGAGACCGGGGTTCGATTCCTGCTCACTGCAGCAATTAAATGGGGGCAGCCTACTGGTTAGCGCTTCGGACTTGTAACCGGAGGGTTGCCGGTTCGAACCCCGACCAGTAGGCACGGCTGTGTCCTTGAGCAAGGCACCTAACCCCTCACTGCTCCCCGAGCGCCACTGTTGTTGCAGGCAGCTCATTAGTGTGTGCTTCACCTCACTGTGTGCTGAGTGTGTTTCACTAATTAACGGATTGGGATAAATGCAGAGACCAAATTTCCCTCACGGGATCAAAAGAGTATATATACTTACTTATACCCAAAGGGAGGCTGGAAGCTTGAAAAAACATCAGTAAACAACTGCCATGAAACATGTTTGCAACATGTTTTTGGTGTTATGAACTTAATGTCACGGGTGCTTTCGCAGTCGTTTTATTAGCATTTTGAGCCCTTACAGCCTCTCCAACTCAAATCACTTGTCAGTCTTTGAGGGTTCATGGCTCAGACCTTAGGAGGCATATTGAGATTCTGCCATATACTATAATCAGCTTCTCCCTCTTTCTTTGTGCCCTAGGCTGGCATCATGACCTCTCTGAATGCCCGCTGCTCCATCCTGGCAGCGGCCAACCCTGCGTACGGGCGCTACAACCCCCGCAAGACCATCGAGCAGAACATCCAGCTCCCCGCAGCGCTGCTGTCACGTTTTGACCTGCTGTGGCTGATCCAGGACAAGCCCGACGCTGACGCCGATCTGCGGTTGGCTCAGCACATCACCTACGTGCACCAGCACTGCCGGCAGCCGCCCACTCACTTCACCCCCATCGACATGAAGCTCATGAGGTGAGCAGCCAGGGGCTGGTGGTGGGGTAGAGATGGGTATATTATATAGAACAGGCATGCCAGTGGTGGGGTAGAGATGGGTATATTATATGGAGCAGACATGTCAGTGGTGGGGTAGAGATGGGTATATTATATGGAGCAGACATGTCAGTGGTGGGGTAGAGATGGGTATATTATATGGAACAGGCATGCCAGTGGTGGGGTAGAGATGGCTATATTATATGGAGCAGGAATAAAAGGGGGACAGCAGTGTGTTCGGGCCATCTTATCTTATCTTTAAAGAGAAGCTATGTAAAGTTCTGTGAAAGTAGCCTTAGTGCTTCTGAGAAGTAAGCAACTATCCAATCCCATCTGTTCTCCAGGCGTTACATCTCCAAGTGCAAGAACCGGCAGCCAGTGGTCCCCGAGGCATTGGCTGATTACATCACAGCAGCGTATGTGGAGATGAGGAAGGAGGCTCGCGTCAGCAAGGACACCACCTTCACCTCCGCCCGTACTCTGCTCTCCATCCTGCGCCTCTCCACTGCTCTGGTGAGACTCCTAAATTACCCAGAACCACTGACAAACGCTGAAAATATAAGACTGTCATTCTTTCATAAACAGAGCGAGGAAGGGAGATTCTATCCCAGTGGGGACAATTGGATCGCTGGATCCGAACCAGCTGAAAAATGTGTGATCCAACTTGTGACGCCATATAGACTTTTATTGTCAAAAATGAGTATTGCTTCTAGACCCTCAGGAAGATAGAAAATGACGTGTGGGTGTAATTGTGCAGACTTGTATGTAACTCGGCACTCAGGGCAACCTTCAGGTGTTTCATTTCCTGCACTCTACCTCACCTCTGGGGGCTACTATGTGTCTGGTTCCCAGTGTTGGATAGCTCAACATTTTGTTGGTCAGGGCTGGAGGGCCATCTACTGCTGGCGTGGCCGGGTGTGCCGATAGTGATGGGCTTCTCCTCTGGGCTGCAGTTGGAGGACTGGGAAGAGAAGAGGTGAAACCGCAGGCTGTCTGTGGTAAAGTGCTTACAGTGCAGGTAGTGGCCATACCCAGCCTACCGCAGTGTGAGCACTTCTTTCATATGCAGCCGTAATGCACAGTACTGACATCACGTTGGAAATAATTGAAATAATTAAATATATTAATGTCCAGAGTCCAGTGAAAACAATTTAAATTTTCCCATTCTCCTTGTCATAGGCACTCACTCTTGCGTTATATTTGTTTTTGTAGCTCTTAACTGGTAAATGATTGCATAACATGCCTGCTTTTATCTGCTTATCTGCTTTTCCTACCGAGAGGAAACCTGCATGAGAACCATGGACGAGGTGGTAAGATCCTGCCCCTGGGTGTTAAAAGTGCTGTTTGTGCAGGTAGAGGATTCACAGACCTACTGCAGAAGCAGCACTTCACAACACACTTGGTGCCAGATGCTACACTGACTGACCACAGGGGGGCAGCGTGTGGTTACTCACACTGGAAGCCCCCAGCATCCTGTCCAGGACTCAGGAACATAGTTTACTTTGTGCCTCATGTACATGAGTTTGAATGCACCTTCATAAAAATCTGCTGTTTAATTTCCATTGCCTGAAGGTTATTGTGTGTGTGTGTGTGTGTGTGTGTGTGTGTGTGTGTGTGTGTGTGTGTGTGTGTGTGTCCACATGCCATGGCTCCAGTCAGCTTTGCAGGGTGGGCAGTCAGCCTGAGTGCGTTGGTGCCGCTGTGCAAACCCATGCAAAACTGACTGTGCCCATGACTACCTCCGTTCCACCAACACCACTGTGTATGTGTCAAAGTTGAAATGTGCTCTAGGTTAGGATGACCCCTTCTGAAGATGGCAGGACTGTCTTGGAGGATTTGGAAACCAAGCACGGCGAAGGCTGTTTGTCACACTTCAGCCAGTGGAGAGTCTAGCTGGTGTTGAGAGGCGGAGACTTGGGCAATTGCCGGCCATTTCATTGGGCATTGCACTTGTCTCGGTCTGACAGTGCCGGCACAGTTCGGCGGTGGATGGCTGATTTGTTAATTAGATGTACACCCCTCCCCCGGCATTGCAAGGCTTTTCCAGGAAATGTGCAATGTCATTCACAAACTATAGTAGTTTTGTCTGTAACATTGTCTTTGAACTGGTCATGTTAAGGTCTAGTACTTTTGCCTGACAATCTTAGTGCTCGTGTGTGTGTGTGTGTGTGTGTGTGGGGTAGAGACATGAGCCGTGTCTTGACCTCTTGTGACGTTCTCCCCGCAGGCTCGTCTGCGTCTGGTGGACATGGTGGAGAAGGAGGATGTGAACGAGGCCATGCGTCTCATGGAGATGTCCAAGGACTCCCTGCAGGCCGACAAGTCATCCACAACCAGGTGAGATGCGCTACTGGCGTGGAGGCTATAGTTGGAGTTTGGGTCAAACCCACAAGCACAGTGCCTCGTACTTGGATTAAGCCCTAGTCCTGGATTAAAAGAGGACATCAATGGAAATCTCCGTAGAGAAAGGCTTTTCGTCTAGGATTGGTCTTCATCTATGTATGGGGAACCCACAGTGACCCACAGTGTTGTGAGGTAGATTCACTAGCTGCTTGGTGTCTAACACTGATTGGGCAAAGGAAATCTGCCTTTTTTTTTGTAAGCAGAAGACCACTATGCAAAGCAGTTTGCTGTGTTTAATCAGTTGCTGTTTTGGTGTCAAGGGAAGAGCGTCAAAAGAGAAAGTCTACAAAGGCACTTTTTGTCTTTATTGAATGGACATGTTTGTTTTAACTGCGCCAGGTATGTACCTTCCTCGTGTTGTGTTGTGTTGTGTCCTGAAGAAGGCATGCATGCCACTATGCATGGCCATTTTTTCTTTTTCTTTTTTTTTTGGGGGGGGGGGCTATTTGCCTTTTATTTGGACAGGACAGTGAGAGTGAGACAGGAAGCAAGTAGGAGAGAGAGATAGGGTGGGATCGGGAAAGGACCGCAGGTCGGATTCGAATCTGGCTCCCCGTGGGCACTCGGACCCGTACATGGTATGGGCGCTGTAGCCTGCTGCGCCACAGCGCCCCCCTGCATGGCCATTTTTAATCTGTTCATTTAGGGCATGTCCATTCAATGAAGACATTTTAATGTAGAGTGCCTTGTTCGGGAGGCTTTTCCTTCCTTTTTTCTTTTTGCTTTTTATGATCTCTTTGTGAAATGGTCATCTCATGGCTACTCGGCTCCTGTTTCCACATTTTATCTGTAATGGGTTTCTGTTCCAGTGGACCCCCTCTCCTCTGTCGCCTTGTCTCCGTCGTAGAGCCTTGATGTCCCTTCTCTCTGGACCTGGTGTCCTTAGACTCCTCACAGATGTGTTTATGATCTGTTGCCCCCCCCCCAAAAAAAAATAAAAATCTCCCTTCACCCGCGTTTCCACGGCTCCCCTCCCCGTGTGCTACTGCCTGCTAGGGGCGCTCAGTAATGACCGATGAGGAAGTGTTAAAATTCCAGGTTGTTTTTACGGCCGACTCTGCTCACACGACAGGAGGCGTAGCTGATGTAGCCCGTAAAACGCTGGGGCCTGTCTGCTCTGCCCCTCCAGCGCCGTTCTTCGCACCCATGGCCCTCTCCAGACGCTCACGTCACACCAGACGATGCAACTTTATCCGAGCGGATATATAATGCTTTACCAGCACATTGTGTCTTATGTAAAAAAATTCCCTCGGGATGAATAAAAGTACCTATCTGTCTGTCCAAAGTGGACATCTAAGTGATAACTATGAGGAGGGGTGGTGAAATGGAAAATGAAATTCAATCTGCTTTTCACCCATGTGTTTGTTTGTCACCTGTGAATTCACCATGACTTACAAAGTCCAGTCTACCACCCCCTCTTGGGATGGATTTTTGGCTTATGTGGTTATCTTACTTGGTACTCTGTGTTTCTTTGTCGGTATTCCCCCAATATATAGCAATAGTGCCAAAGAGGATCGTTGACAACAGAACAAGTGACTGTGTAAAATAAAAAAAATCTTCAGCGGCATGCAATTATATAAAATAGTTTGACAGCTGATATATCTCCATCTTCTCATATGCTTAATGTTTTGTTTTTTGTCTCCGTCTTGTCTGTGCAGGACCCAGAGGCCTGCTGACGTGATCTTCTCCCTGGTGCGCGAGCTGGCGGGCGAAGGTGTCGGCGGACGGGGTGGCACCGGCGGCGTGGTGAAGCTCGGGGAGGCCGAGCAGAGGTGCGTGACGCGCGGCTTCACCCCAGCACAGTTCCAGTCTGCACTGGACGAGTATGAGGAGCTCAACGTCTGGCAGGTCAACCAGGCTCGTACACGCGTCACCTTTGTGTAAAGGACCTCTACCTGATCCAACACACACACACACACACACACACACACGACTAAACTGTGGAAGGGGAGGAGCTATGAGGACGGGAAGTGTACAGGGCCGCCATTTTGGAGATCATCAATGGACTAAGGCGGCCATTTTTTTTTTGTCTGTTTGCTGAAGCTCACAGAATTCTTAATGGATTTGGTAGCTGGAATATGCCAACATGGGACTGGGTAGGTCTTGGGACAACTGTGGACTTGTAAGGGATTGTGGTTTTCTAAGTTATCGCTGTCTGCAATGAGTGATTTTCTCTTTCAGCCTGGAAGAATTTATGCTTGCTTCTAAAGTGTTTCACTTTTAAAGAAATGTTCAATTATGTAATGAAATAAACTTTTGTGTATACACACAACCGAAGTGTTTTGTGTTTTTCTTGAAAAACCCATAATGATGCCATCTAATACCATTTTCCTTTGGAGAATTTAGTTGTTTAATATCCACCTACTGGGTTTGCAGTTGTGGTGAGAGGCCAGTGCTTGTGAGCAGTTATTTATCTGTAGGTGTGCTCTTCATACTGTATCATCATACACCGGATGCCAGCGGGCCAGTAGTTAAAATCCTTCACGGTACGTTGTCATTTCTGGACTAACTCACGTATAACTGGCCCCATTCGATGCAGTTCAGATAATTACAAGGCCCGTGAATACTGCTATAAATCAGTCGTGAAATTTCAATCATGTTTTTTGATCATTTTTATGTGTTCTCTGAGTCTGATTAGAAGTGTAAGAAATGACTAAGTGGCGTCCGGTCTAGACGAATGAATCCTGCTTTTTTCGTGCATGTCCGTAAATATCAGCAGAGGGCCACAGCACTTTCTATGATCAATTGTCAACAATGGGGAAAAATGAGTTTTCATAAACAAAAACCATAAACATACAAACTATACAAGGCACAACTGCCGAGTCTTTATAAACGCTATGTCCTGAAATTATCACAAGAACGCAGAGCACTCGGCAACTCTTTCCTCCAACCAGGAACCACCAACGGAAAAAGTCTTGATTGTGAGTGACCTCTGAGTGTTAATGGATGGTTGACAGGAGATGCTCATCAGAGGACTGCAGTTGGTGAGCGGTGATCTTGGAAAATGTAGTAAAATATAATTTCTGCACTTGCATTGCCCATGCCTCAGGAACACCTGTTTTTCCTAAGGACACATTCAATCTTTCAGTTTGTTTTGACATTTACTGGGGCATGACATTTTTGGCATTTGTCCATCAGATGAGAATTGATGTCTTTCAACAATTTATTGCAGTGTTCTCCCTCATGCTTAACTTGACTTCTGTGGCATCATGCGGGCATGTTGATACACAAACTGAAAAATCAAATGAGGTGTGCCGTGACAGGCTTATGAAATAGGCTAGAGGGACATTTTTAAATGCATCAATGACTGATCTTAAATTAACCTTTAAACAGTTTTAGGTAGTCATAAATTGGTTGTTATAAAATAGCCTAATAGGCTACAGATTTATTACACAGCTCAGGCTACATCGTGTGAGATTGCCATGGTCTCAGTTTGTAAACACTATAGGGGAAATGTATACAAATGAACACCCTGTTATAGACTAATGTGTTTGACATGCATCATAATCAGTAATCATTAGTGGGTGTTTTGGTTTGATCTTTGGTGCCCCAAAAAGGTTGAGAGAACCTCTGATCTAGTCTAGAGTGGTATGTGTAGGTTTGCTTTGTAAATGTGTCCTTTCCTTGATAACACTTTATTTTACAGGGTCCTTTTTCCAGTGTATCTACATAATGAAGTACAGTCTAACAGCCAATGTAACAATATATCACATACTTATGTTGTCCATACATAACCTACTCTTTCATTTCCCTCGTGCACTTGCCTTGAGTGGAATCTCAATAAGTTGGTTAATGTTAAGAGTCCCAAAGGTCACCCCATAGCCACTTTTTGTCCTTCCCTAAAGAGAAGCCACTTTGGCAACGTATTGTAACAAGCACTTCTTATAACACATGTATTAATGATCTGTAGGTACACAAAAATAGCAGACATATCTACATCAATAGTTGCCAGGAAGACAAGGCGTCAGTTGATCTGACGCGTGTGCAGGTAGCCTATTATATTAATTATATTTTACTACTTCTGTCCATTTTGGTATGCTTGCCATTAGGCTGTATCTGCTCCACGTAGACTGGTAGGCCTAATTGGTACCAGAGGCATCTGTACGGCTTCTTTATGACGAGAAGGAGGGGACTGAAGGCCGGGCTGGGGATTACCTGCAGCCTATTGGACAAACCCCTTCCATGTCTCCGCTTGTTAGAATAATTTACATTATACTGCACGTATAAGAGTGCAGAGTTTGCAGCTCAAGGCAAAGGGGCCTCGCATCATACAAACAGGTGAGTTGTTGACTGGTTTATTCTGTAGAGCAGTGAATAGTAATGCTTCATATTTTGAACAATAGTTTAAAAGACATCAAAGTTAGGGCGTAATGATACGCTTTTGAACTTCTTGCCGTTTGTTTAGGATTATTCACCCTGTTGCTGTAAACATTTTCATTACATGTTTTTTAATCACATAGATTGAGGTTTAGTTTTTTATTGTTATAATGGTGATAAATGTAGCCAGACCTTGCTTTTTTAAAGTGACATTGGCAGCGTTCTGAGAGTGGTTCAAACCTGCTATAACTACCTCCCACTTGCAGGTGGTACAAAGATGTCCCTACTGTGGCTAGTGGGGGTAGCATGCTGTCTCACAGCACTGCCAGGTTGGCAAAATCCTAACAGTTTCTCACAATACATTTCTGGAGAATATAGTGTACATTTTGCAAACTATTCAAAGTTCTATATTTAGACATCACTGTAATATTGTAATACTTCTTACTACAGGGTGGACTGATGCCAAGTCTTTGTTGAACGTTATTCAACCAGAAGGTAATTTGTCATTGTTTTTTTGTTGTCTCCAAGTAATATGATGTGGGAAAACACAATTTGGGAGGGATTGTTTAATGTCCTCAGTTGTTCAGATAAAAAAAAACTAGGTGGTATGATTAAATATTGATCATAAATCTTTTTTCCATCTGTTGGAATTATTTCATGAAGAGTTTTCATGGACTGGGTGTGGCTGGTATCGAAACAACAACATGCCATTAGCCTAAAACTGTTTCCTCTTGACTGTTGGCTGAACAAAACAAATCTGAATCTGAAATCTAATTATCCAGTGGGACAGAGCCTCTTTGCCTTAATGTCATGAACTGACTTGTGTCAACTCCGTGGCAAAGGATTTGGGCAAAAAATCTCACTTCCATGATGAAACTCAGGGGTTTTCCCAACCGTACCTTTTTAAAATGTGTGCATGTACATGTATCTCCCACTGTTCCGCATACCAGAGACCCTGCCTGCCAGTGCATTGAGTATTGACTCGGAGAAGGCCAATGACTTTCTCCACCACTCCCGACCCAAGAGGAACGTGGACCAACGCTGGTACCGAGCCTCTCCGGACTTCCAGTCCTACTACCGCTACTACACAAGCATCGGACACACAGAGGGGGTGAGAGGCAGGGCTTGGGTCTGAGGTACTGGGTTGAGTAGGTGGACTGTAGTTAGCCTATGGTTATGAAAGCCTCTGTGAATTCTGCATTAGCGTGTGATGTGGCACAGAAAGCGTAAGGTTGTATTGTCTTTAATAATGCTTCCACAGATTAGTGAAGTAATTGTCAATAATGGACTTCTTCTTTTTCATTCTCTCATCTGTCATTGTCTCAACTCTCTCTCTCTTTTTCTCTTCCTTCATTCTTTGAGCCTCTTCTTTCTGTTTCATCCCCTCCCTGTTCTCGGTCTGTTTCATTGCCTCCCTCTGAAACTGCAGCTCTATGAGATTGATAGGCTCAGGATGCTGTACCAGCAGATGCGCCACCTGGAGCATGTGTACGGCCCCAATGCCTCCTATTACCAGAACAAGCTGGGGATGCCCACCCTGAGGTGTGATCCATCGAAGGACAAGAAGTGCCCAGTACCCCCACCGCCACCCCAGAAGGGCCCCCCTCCACCACCCATGAAGGGTCCCCCTCCTCCAGCCCCACAGAAGGGGCACCCTCCCCCACCTCCCATCTCACATGATGCTGATGTGATCTACCTGTGCAACGCCAAGGACCCTCTGTGCAAGCCCCACATTGTCTACCTGCCAACCGGGGCCGTTCCTGTGCTTTGTGACCCTCGTTACCACCCATCCTGCAAACTCCACAAAGTACCCCCTCCCACCTTGCCACCCCTGCCTCCTCCTCCTCCTCCCAAAAAGTCGGAGCCCCTCCCTCCGCCCGTGCCAATTCGCTACAAGGGCATGGAGTACGACTGTGACCCCTACTGGGATCCCGACTGTTTGATTGACCACCCACCACGCCCAATCAAAGGCAAGGCTATGCCCCCTCCACCCCCACCACCCCCCGAGGAGGAAGAGGAAGAGCCCGAGGTAGAGGAGCCACTACCGCCAGCACCAGTGGCCAAAAAACACCCGTACCCATACCATTATCCCTACCCCTACCCCTACCAGCACGAGCTGTATGACCCGTACCTTCACTCCTACCCAGGCCCAGACCCAGACAATGAGTAGAGCCTGCCACCACTGAACCGCAAGAAGAAGCGGACGAAGACGACCACATGGTAACCTCTACTAGTATGGGGGAATGGTACTGAAAGCCTGTAAGAGCTTTAACGCCAGTGTCTAAAGAGGACACTATATGCAGATCACAGTGAGTTCAGATGAAGGTATTAACTAAGTTCTTTTGAGATTTAAAGTCATTGTTGGCCCACATTACTATGCACAATTGTTAGGCGTTGTTAGGCCAACTTTCCAGAGCTCCTACAACTGTAATTGCATTATGTCTTAGTCAACCACCACTGATTTTCTGACAGGTATTCTGAGGAAACAGAAATAAACATTCAACTTATTTCCTCTCTTTCAGTGTCTGACTACAATATGACAACTTTATAACTGTGTGACTACAACATATGACAACTCTATAACATTGATGTTTTTAATTGAGCAACAGCCATACGTTTTGACTTCCCCCGGAAATATACTGTTGCCACTGTAATGTTTATAACGGGAAGCTCTAAACCCGAGATGGTGATTTAGGAGCAGTAAGGTCATATTAAAGTCTTAAAGGTTTTCAAGCTACAGCCGCACGAAAATAAAAAGTGAGACGCTTATTAAAAACAGAGCAATAACCAAAGCCTAGGAGGGGATTTGGGTCAAATTCTGCCACCTTTGCATTTAATGCCCAACTAAAAGCTGACTCGTACCACGTTAATAAGGCTACCCATCTCCTATTTTCCAGCAGTGGCTCGTAATTCGTTACCCCCTGCCTTGCAAAGAACACAGGGCACTTTACCTTACAACAGCCCTTAAATGACTTCAAAGGAAACAGTAACTGCAAACACATTCTCACCGACGGGCCTGTAGA
Source organism: Alosa pseudoharengus (assembly GCF_046254945.1). Taxonomy (NCBI): domain Eukaryota; kingdom Metazoa; phylum Chordata; class Actinopteri; order Clupeiformes; family Clupeidae; genus Alosa; species Alosa pseudoharengus. Next base: position 20,976,118 of record NW_027468630.1, on the reverse strand, counting down.
CTGCAGAGCCGCTGACATAGCAGCAGGTGAGGTTTACAAGAACGCTCTCATGATTATGGGTTTTGTTCCTCCTGTTCCCCCGAGAGAGGGTCTGCCTGTTGTTAGTTCCTGTGCTATATGAAGAGTAGTGTCATACCAGTGATGTAAAGAAAGATGGAAATTCTAAACATATAGAATTTAGGTTATGAATATACAAGTTATGCATAGCCTGTGTATATCAACACACTTCACTGACCCATCCAAAATGAGCACCTATTCTTACATAAGGTTACCAAAAGAGCCTGTAGACTGTTTATTGGAATAAACACTTTCTTATAATTGTTATTTACTATTCAATAACTCCAGAAACATTTCACATCAGAACACATAAACAAAATCAGTAGACGTTTATTTTTCTCTCAAGAACAAACAGAATAATTTCAGCAACAACAAAAGAAAGAAGCAAAAGGATACAATGGAAGTTTGTGTAAGTTCAAGTGTACCAGATGCCAACATTATGCACACTCGAACACATAAAAAAGATGAGTGTGTCTGTGTGCAATTACGTTTACAATTGACCTGCCTATGTTGTATTTGGTACAGCTACTCATCCAGTCTTTAGCTGTGCTTGGCTGCTTTACATCACCCCATAACTGTGACAACTAAATCACGGATTTTTTGTTTTTTTGTTAAATAACTGTTAGTGAAGGAACACCAGCGAGCAAATGAGGATCCGCAGTGCATGCTGCCTCTTCTGAATCCTTTCTCTCCTATAGTCAAAGGCCTCCCATCCTTGGGGTATGTAATAGTTTTTTTGTTCCTCCTTCAAAAGAACAGGCCCCTCATTCTTCGACCGATCCCTTGGCGGTCATAGAGGACGTTGAATTTATTGATGAACTGGTTCATGCTGTTGCAGGTCTTTGTGATGGTGCCCAGGTAGGCCATCAGACCTACATCATTGCATTGCTGGAATAGAACAAGGTAAAGTGATTCAGAGGGATATACAAAGAGACAGAAAGAGACGCTTACCACTGGCGAAGTGAAATAAAACCTGTGTCCAGGAAAAGAAGTCTTGTTTAACCACATACATTCACTATATAGAATGCATTCTTCAAGTTTAGCCCTGGGAACACTACACAGAGAGGAACAGGAAGCCAGACCAAGAGTAGGAAGGCACCAGGAAATAATCATTGTGTAGTGAGTGAGTGTATAGGGTGGTGCTTGGTCTTAATTAGATACATATCGTTTAAATGTATACATTTACCTTCACTTAGAACATTAACATAATACAGTTAAGTAAAATTCCAGTTTTTAGCACTTTAAGGCCCTTTTCTGGTTTGTTTTGGATGAACAAGAGTGGTGGACACCGAAATTTTGACGATGGGTCCTGTCTCGACTTTTCTGACTCGTTTTGAATCGCCTTTGACTACTCAGGGTGGCTGCCAATAGGCATACTGTAGTAGGCTACTCAAACATGTCCTAAAACAACCCTTAACGTTCGTCTTCAAAACTGTGCAACTCACCACTCTAGTTCATCCAAAACAAACCAGAAAAGGGCCTTAAAGTGCTAAAAACCGGAATTTTCCTTTAAGTGAAATTCCATTTCCCTGTGTACATGGCAAATGCTGAGTTGAGTTTGAGAAGAGACATTTGGTGGGGCAGCAACTCACATCATAGAAGTCAGTCTTGAACTTGAGTGTGCTGAGCACAGGCAGTCGGTGGCACAGAGCATTGGCCTCACGCAGAATTTCATGGTTAAAGGGCACCTCACCTGGGCAGGGTCACACCGCAGAGAGGAGAAAATGCAGTTTATTACCACAATCTCCATGTTAATCAATGGCAAACAGAGCAAAAATATAATGATTTAGTCCATCTTCTTTTGTAAATTAGAACACTGCACCTCTATCTACAGTGTAGCAATAGATTATGTCAGATACACGAAGATCAGAAAGTTTCCTAATTGTCATTTCATATTTCCCCTCAAGCAGTGAGTGGAAAATAAAAGGTTGTATTTGCACATAAAACTGCACCAATAGAAAGTACTCATTTAGCAGACGCTTTTATCCAACATGACCTACAAAATGAGGAATAACTTTAAAGCCGCATTTTGAAGGACACCTTATGTAACATTAAATACTACTACCAGAGGATGAGAGTGTAGAAGTTTAAGTATTAGTTAAAGTGCTGACGAAGAGGGTAGTGGGAGAAAGAGAAGGAGGAGGAGGGAAGGGGAAGGAGGGACGAAAGGAAGTGCATATGGTAGGAGCAAGTTAGGTGTGTGGGGTTGTTAGAGGAGTTAGGAGAGGAGATACTCCATTCTGCCTACCTGCTTCCACTGCTTTGACGTACTCTAGGATCACCTTCACCCGGCTGTGGAGCATTTTGATTGCACTGTGTTGGGCAATGAGGTGCTCTGCCACTAAAAAACAGACCAAGGGTCATTATTTCAATTATAGGTAAAATGCAGAGTCCTAAAGAAAAACTCCGGTCTAAAAATAACATAGGGGGCCCAAACTTAAACCCGGTGCAACGTGGTGCCAAGCTCAACGCAAGTCTTGTTCCACTCTTACACCCAAGGCAATGATAAATTTTTCAATTCAGAACTGCACCCATAGGAGCGTCATTTAAAAAAAACAGTAGGTGTGGTCAAGCACATGATCCAAAAATCATTATCTTAAAACCCAGGGCCCAGGGTCTATTTTTCTATGGTAGTGAGTGTAAGCTTTCTTTGGGGACCAAAATGATGTTACTCAGAGTAGTTCTGAATAAGATCGGTATATGCAATTACGACTATGGACTAGGCTTAAAAATATCTTTACAATACTCATCAACAACCACATAATACTTCCAGACTAACAATAACACTTCCTTCAATGTTTCATTACACTTAGTTTGTAGAGCATCACACACAGCATCAAACAGACATGGGACATGAAACAAATGTTTGTTTGTTTTTCAGTTGTGGGCGTAGTTACCTGTGGAGTTCTCCCCCGTTCCGGTAGCAGTCATGCGGGCCACGTGGTCCACTCCTATCCGCTCTGCCTCCTCTGTGGCCAGAGTGTAGCCGAGCTCCGCAAACAGCATGGTGGCCTAGGACCCAGAGCATACAGAGGGAGGGGGATACTTAATGCACACACTGGCCTTGGTAATGGTGCAGGGTAATTTACTTCATTTAATTCATTTGTGAAGCGAACTTGGGTGACTTGAAAGGCGCTTTATAAATAACATTTATTATTATTATTATTACTAATTACCGGTAGTATCAGGAATTCTTAGTGCATGATATAAAGCTCTGGAGGATATTTTAATCTTCATATGCTGATTGGACTAAAAACCCAAATACAAGTGATAAAGTGATGAATGGCTATGTTAATATCTTTGTATGAAGTACTCATAAGATGTAAATTACCTCTCCATTGATGATATCAATGACAGATTCGTACACACTGACAGGGAGCTTTGGGGTGAAAAAGACAAAAAAAAAAAAGAGAAACTGAGAAAATGAAGCAGACTTTTTCACATCACCACACGTCCCAATTCACTAACACAGATTATTAGTGTTAAATTATTGTTATCATACTACGCACAAACTGACAATTCATGTATTCATTTATCATTTAGATACTATCCTCCCTAATGCTACTCACATCAGTATGCTTTGTCATGGGGTTAAGTTTGAGGAAGAGGGGACTCTCAATGATCTCGCACACCTGCACATGAGACAGAGGAAAGAATAAAGAGACATTAAATGAGCCCCGGCTGTGGCGTGACTGGCTGGGGCACCTGCACCGTACGCCGGTGACCCGGGTTCGATTCCCGCCCCGTGGTCCTTTACGGATCCCACCCCGACTCTCTCTCCCTCGCTTCATGTCATTTTCCACTGTCCTGTCATTAAAGGCATAAAAAGGCCAAAAAAATATACTTTAAAAAAAAAAAGGGACATTAAATGAGCCCAGAGGTGCGTTCAAATTCCTTGAACAGAGGTGAACATTTGCGGCGGAACGTGTTTGTATGAACAGATACATTTGAAAGTTTTTCTGTAAACAGACAGAAAAGTAATCTTCCATGGTAACTCTCCATCCAACTTCTTACATGTTTGCAGAAAACTACCTCCTCAAACTGTTTGCGAGTGTTTGCTGAAAACTCAAGGCACTTGTGGGTGTGTGGCTGAAGTTGATGCCCTCTGTAACTCATCTTGACATTTCATTTTCTTTTATCCAATCCTGAGTGATGTTATTAGTCTTTAACTATTATGTTGCTCTAACATGATAACTAAAGTATATGCATTGTATTATTTATATAATATATAAGTGACATTTCTACAACAACAGACTTAACTGCTCTGTGTAGTTCTGTGCATCTGCACACATCAAAGCACCAAAAAAATCCCTTGTCTTGTATCTAATCCACTCACCTGCTTATGAATGTGGATGTCTGATTGGTCAGGGGGCCCGCCTGTTGTGTACCAGCCCAAGAACTCCATCTCCTTAAAAACTTGTTTAACTAGAGGGACAAAGGTGGTGTGGGACAAACAGTCTTACAGAATAGTGACAGAATGATGGACATGTTTACATTAGGGACCGTTCGTTATTTATAAACGGGGTCACCGGAGGAAAATAGGGGAGGGTCATGTCTTTTTATTCTTTGATGAGGGGAGGGTCACCTAACTTTTTTTTGTCTAGGAGGGAGGGTCACCCATCTTTTGTATTAATGAAAACAGCAAAAAATCAAAGTGGCTTGTTTGATTGTTGATTTCTGTCGCCATATAACGTTCTCTTTCGTTCCATAGCTCTGTCAACATTGAACAATGAAAATAAGGGAGATTTCCCGGGTTTCTCACGCAAAATAAGGAAAATGTCAACATTCGTCCCCATTAACGTTGGAAGGGTTGAAGCAACAAAGTAGCCTACTTCATTCACGCAGCCTATATCCATTTGGTCAACTTTATCCAGCCCTAAAAAAGCTAAATTTAACTTTGGTTTACTTGTAGTTTACCGAGTAGCCTAACTTTAAACAGTGTGCATGCTTAACATAAATAGGCCTACTTGTGCTTCATTCATCCACACATCCAGCTCCTAACGTTTTGACAAGCATTTCTACCAATTGACCTTGTTCCTGCCCATCTCTAGCTTTGCTGTCTCCATCCTTTCTGTTTTTGTTGTTTGCAAAAAAATATATAGTATTTATTGGTAACCAGCAACAAGTGCAATTTGTTAATCGCTGTCATTCTCTCTCCTGCCAACAAAAATGTGTTACGTTCCAAGTAGCAGTGCATCGTGTTCTCACGACAACCACGTCGTTAACTTAAATAGGCCTAGGTTAACATCACTCTGAGTTCGCATTCAAGCAAGCAAAACAATGATTTGAATACACTGGAAGGGCAAGGGGTAACAACAGGACAACACAGAGACAGCCAGAATGCAGGACTAATGTTATGATAGTATTACAGTAATATGGATATTCTACGGGAAAATATTAAAACGGCAAGACAGCGGGGAAACGTTAAAATGATAAACCCGGAAAAAGTTGGCATGTTATTTTTCGGTCCCTGTGATTATTTGTGAAATTGTGCAAACGGCCTTTTCAAGTCATTTGAGAAGGAAGGAGTGTAGCAAGCTCCCAAATTGACGCTCGTCTGAGAAATTGAGTTTTGGAAAATGTTCAGCTTCGGCAGCTTTACAATGACCGAGGAAGCCTAGAGACGAGTCCATAGCAACAAGTTCATGTGTTGAATTTGTTATTACCCAGTGTGCTTTGTTGAATGGTCTCAATGCTTTATTGTTTTATTTCATGTGAATACTTACTAGAGGAGTAACTTTTCAAGTAGGCTAATGCAGTTGCAGGAAGTGTGCATTTACTTTCTATGCTTATTGTGTTTCCACAACAATGTTAGTGAGTAAATCTACTGAAATGGCCACCATCTTGGTGAAGTGTGATGTAAGATCAGAAAGCAGAGGTTGGTTTGAGGGCGGTATATGTTGATGTGGATTCATAGCGCGTATAGCGTGGGCGGAAGACATCGACAATTGGCCAGGGAGGGTCATGTCATTTTTGAAAATACTGCTGGAGGGTCGTTGAAAATTATATAGCAGGCAGGAGAGGGTCATGCAACTTTTGATCGTGGCACTCAAAATCCCTCCGGTGATCCCGTTTATAAATAACGAACGGTCCCTTACTTCTAATTTGAATCTCAAGATAAAATGTATTCAACCTTAATATGGGTAGGGTTATATCCCCACATACCTGTTACATAATGCATATAGTGCACATATTCGTAAACAGAAATACAAAACACACACACACACAGGTACACATACTCACATTGTTCTTCTTTTGTATAGTAGTACTCTTTGTCAATGTGTACTCTGTCATCCACCGTATGGGACAGAAGCTCAAAGGAGTTCATCACCTCAATGTTTCTACCCTCTTGCTTCCCAATTAGGGCACCGATCACTGAAAAAGAATATACACCACTAATCATCAAATTACTGTTCTTGTAACAGGCTTCACACTGAAAATTCATATACTAATGTTAGTCTGAAATCAAATCAATAAAAAGACTATCTGGTGAGCAAGTTTTCGCACATTCCAATCAGAACCATTTGTTAAACTGTATGAGATTCTGTAGACATAATAGACAATAATAATCAACTTTTCATCATACTTGGCACAGAGACTGTGGTGCATGCTTGGTGAAGATGAACTGACCATGACGTGCGAGTGCCTAGGCCATTCTCCACTTACCCTGCATTGGGCGTCCCTCCTGGGAGCGAATGCGTATCCAATGATCAGAGATGTTGAGGATGACCAGCGGGTGCAGGGCAACAGACACACTCCCGGTCACTCCGGAGGCCATGACGCTGGGGCTTGCTGTGTCATCATGAAGTGAGTGAGATGTCATTTACCATACATTTACATAGTGAACCCATCCTAAAGACGCAACAAGTTTATCCCGTTTTCCGCTGAAGTGCACTATAAAGAGGTAGCGCAGCATTCCTAACACCTAACACTGACTCTTCTATACAACGTCGTGAGGTGGTACAACCACAACTTTGCATACAAATCTATGGATCTGAATTTATGTTGACAGTGTGACTGTGGCTAGCTTGTTGTTGTCATTGATGATTTTGCTGATCTATGGGGCAGTTGGACAAATAGGCCCAACCAACGATTTCAATCATGTTGTAACCTAAACAGGGACGCACCGTTAGTTAACTAGTGGCAGAAATAAATTACATAAAAAAATGCTATGCCAATATAAAGCTAACAGTAACCATTTGCCATTCAATCGGGTAAGTTAAACAGCTAAGCTAACTTAGGTAGCTAGCCATTGCATTGAACAACGTTCATGAAACAACTGTGCAAGTGCCTCGAAGTCGTTATTCCGTTAGGCAATGCAGAATGACTGACTGTCTGATATTCTCGAGGAAGACACTATTTCGCTCGTAAATACACTTACCTGCCCCGTCCACTTCCATTCCACCACCATTGCTTGTCGCCATCTTGTCTGACTGACACCTGCGCAAGCGCGCATGGTTTTGTGAAGCCGAAAGAATAAGGTACGGTAAATTGTGCCATCTGCTGGCCACAACGCTTTAGTAGTAGTTCTTATTGTGGATAAGCAACACTGTTGTTACAGCTTAGCTAAAAACAACGGAATGAACATAGAAGTTAATTTCATGTTAATATAGAGCATAGCACAGAATACTACAGTAGCTGAAAGAAGGCTGATATCTAAGGCACTTTATTTGGCTAAAATCACGTATATAAAATTGGTCCGTCTGCATATAATGACCGTGTGATCATTGCCGACAAGTCAACAGTGGTTCCTTCGCCATATTGTTTACAAAATGGCTGACATTAAAACTTGTACATTGGACTACTTCCCTGAAAATATTTTAATTGACATTTTATCTTATTTAAACATTAGGGAGCTCGTGCGCGCTGGCAGGTAATTCATGGGTAGCAGAACTGTTAACCACCATGTGTTTTCTTCAAAGGTTTCTCTTTGTGCTTAGCCTAGCGATATTTCACGATGAAATTGTTAGAATATGTAGGCTATTTGTGCATGATGTGAGCTCGGCGGCTTTCTACCTTTTTGTGTTTTCACAAAAGATTTTTGTTTAAGGAACACAACTTCGTGTTTTAAAATGTCATGCTCACTCGGTTCTGTCTCCTTATGTAGCCTACTTCACATGCTTTGTTCTTTCATGCCATTGTACTGCTTCCTGTTTGATCCAAGCTGAAATGTTTTATTGTTAATAACCCCCACTGAAAGTTCTGTTTATGTTGATGTACTTAGGGTGTGTAAGAGATGGAGACGTTTAGTGAAAGACCAAAGACTATGGCGTGCTGTTGATCTCACCACATGGAAAGGGGTATGCTAACACCAGTTGTCTCTCTTGAGTTGCATCAGTTAGCCCTCACCTCATCCACCCAGATAGCAAGAGGCTGGTGGACCACCAAGGGTAGACACTTCTTTTTAAATATATTTATTCAGTTTTACTTATTCTTTCATTTTAAAAATATTTCCTGTTTTCTTTCTTCTTTTTAATATTCACAATAAGTTAAATTAGGTGATGGTGGTCCAACAGCGGACAAGAAGTGGCATGTCACTGGCAGTCCGAATCTGTAAATCTGATTTTGCTATCTGGGCAGTGACATTTCTGGATTTCATATATTCAAAATGTTTGGTCTTTCAACAAAGATGTGGCTATTCATGTTGTCACAGTAACCCATGTTGTCCCACCTTTTCCATTTATCTTTTCCCTTCCTCATGTTTCCAAGATCACGTTGCACTTGCTGTGGGTTCTGCTGCGCCAATATCTGGGCTGTGGCCTACGTTGCTTGCGTCTGCGAGGCCTGCTGCTGTCTGCCAGGGCTGGGAAGTTATTGTCAGAGTCCTGGCTACAGGCTCTGGCCTCTAAGTGTCCTCGTCTGCGCAGACTGTCCTTGTTCCACGCAGACCTCAGGGGCTTACGGAGCTGCTCCCTTCTGCCTCGGACAATACAGGTGCTTGAGCTGCATGGATGCGAGCTGCCCCCTGGGTTTTTCACCCAGCCTCCCCCAGAGGGGGATGAGGGGGAGACTGCAGCGTCGGCCAGCGTTAAAACGGCTGAGGGAGATGAGGGCAAGCTGAGCAAAGGGCAAGGCTCTGCCGCGTCAGGCATCGCCATTGAGACACTGGTCCTGGACAACGTGCCGTCCTTCACAGACCAGCACCTGCAGAGCCTGAGCTCCTGGGAGAAGCTGACTCGACTGGAGCTGCGTGATGTCATCCGTGTCACGGCAGCGGGCGTGCGTAACTGCGCGCCCAAGGAATTCGTCCTCAAGACCCCCACCGGCGGCCTCTCCCGGCTGCGGCGCCTCGAGATGGGCAACTTCGGCCGGCCTGGCTCCCAGATGCAGATGGCCTCCCTTGGCCTCGGCGTGGGCTGGCCCGGACTGGAGGAGGTCAGTCTAGGGGGTCGGGAGGTGGGGCCGGGGCTCCTGTGCCTAAGGCGCCTGCGCGACTTGCATTGGCTGCGGCTGCGCGGCTGCCCGCTCAGTGAGATGCAGGTGCTCCGCGGCTGCCGCATCCTACGCGGCCTCAAGCGGCTGGAGTTCTGCGAGGTGGACTTCCAGGTGCACCAGCGGCAGCCAGACAGGGAGGCTGGTGAGTGGGGAGGTGGGGCAGCGGAGGGCGAGGAAGAGGAGGAGGACAGGGGGCCAGACAGGGGGCCGGACAGGGAGGCAGATGTCGAAGATCGCGACGGCGGAGAAGGGGAAGAAGGTGAAGGACACGAGCATGTGGCGGAACCAGGGGGGCCGTATGACGAGACAGACCCGGTGCCAACAATACGCCGTGCCCTGGCCAAGCTTTTGCCCCAGTGCACACTAGTGTTCACAGGTTGCAAAGTGACGATGCGTTATGACTAGTATCCTCTCATGAAGGGTTCTGTGGATGCAGCAGAAGTTTCACATTTATGTGTTGTCATGACTATCAAAGTGCAAACGCCTCTGTATGAAGGACAGGATGTTCTGTCTCTCTGATGTTATGCTGAGAAATAAAGTATTTCTGAGAAATTAACTGTGAAATTTCACAGGGTTGCCCAGTGATGTGTCCAGGCTGCTTTTTTTGTAATGTTTTAACTTTTCAATTCTTTTCATTTACTTCATATGGCTCTCAATGTTGACTTTTTAAATCTAGCTTTTTTTTTTTCTTACCCTATATGGTCCTATTATAGTGATTATTTTGATCCGTGTGACATTGTTGAACGGAACACTTGTGGTTATCAGATTTCATCAGTTACTGTGTGTACATGGACATTGAGTATCCTGTTTAATATCTAAATATTCTAAAATTTTTGAGTTTTCGTTTGCGCATGTAAACATATCCCAATTTCAGAGTCTCCAATAAGCCCTTATCCCGGTTTTGGGAATTCCGGCTATAGCCTACTAGCAAGACTAAAAAAAAAAAAACAGGAGACTGTTACTTGTTTTAGTTCCTGACAAAGACGTGCAAGATACATTGAGGATTAGTACCAAAGATAACACGGTGATGCTCTCTAGAATCTTTGGCAAGAAAACTAATACAACCCCAATCAGAAAAAGTTGGGATGTTGTGTAAAATGCAAATAAAAGCAAAATGAAAATCTCATAAACCTATTTAACATAGACAACATATTGAATGTTGAAAGTGACAAATGGCGTGGCAGAGAAAGAGGAAGAAGAGGAGGAGCAAAGGGGGCTGGACAGGGGGTCAGATGTTGAAGATCGCTATGGGGAAGAAGGTGGAACCAGGGGGACAGTATATAACAAGACCCGGTGCCAACAGTACGCCGTGCCCAGGCAAAGGGTTGCAATGCACACTCGTGTTCACAGGTTGCAAAGCGACGATGCATTAAGACCTGTATCCTCTCATGAAGGAGTTCTGTGGACGCAGCAGAAGTTTCATATTCAGTGATGCCGTGATTACAATGCAATTGCGGTACCTGAAAAGATGCAGAACAAATTTTCAAAATTTCATGTAACCTTTCATTTAGTCTCTCTTTAGAGGCAGAATTGGCTATTTTAGTGTACCCAAAGGGATAGGCCTACTTCTGCAGCCTTCCTTCTTGAAGAAAGATTCAAGAGCTCTGGCCAGGTGTTTAATGAGTTTTCCAAGATCTTTATACCCCTTATCAAAGAGAATCTCAGAAGGACGAAGAGTGGAGTTTGTATGGGACTGCTAGGAAGTCAACAGATTAAATTCCCACAAAGGACAGAAGTGGGCAAAGGGGTCAAGAATAATAGTGGATGGAAAAAACAACACACTACTGGAAAGGTTTCCTGACAATGGATGGAAACAATTACAACTCTTCCACTTTCAGACCTTGCATGGCTAACCTAGACAGACTTGTTAACGCAGCCATTGATGCACGTGATTGTAGATCCTGGATTTTTGATTGATTGATATTTTATTAATCATTTACAGGAAATTGCTTTGTTTCAGCAGCTAGGCATCATCAGAGCACCACAACACACACACACACACACACATTGCATCCATGACCATGGAATACATTGATACAGAGCACAGATATTGTAAAAAATAAATTAGTCTGCTGTAATTGTAAATGTACATTTATAATTAATAGAAGGTTTTAAAAAAAATATGTGTACCTAAAAAATAAATAATACATGCATATTGAACAGTGTTATGGCAGCTGGCAGGAAGGACCTTCTTTTTTGGTAATTTGGAATGTGTGGAGAAATGACTCCTTTACGTTGTTTGGTGTTTGCTTTCCTATTTTGTTGTGTTTATATTGAAATCCTCTTATAGTTAATTCTTTTGCACATTAAGTTATGTGTTTCTTTCCTTCAGAGGGCCCTTTCTATTGTAAGCTACTTGAGTTGTACATACCTTCCATTTCTTTCATAGGTCTCTGATCCATCCGTTAGGGTTTATGTCATGGCTGTTTCCTCTTGCATTCCCTGTGGTCAGTTATCTTCTAACTTGTTCAGGCCTGGTATGATTTCACAACATGTATTTCGGCTATCACCACTCCGATATTTTTATTTTGCCTTTAACACACACACACACAAATGTGTAGGTTGGGCTCACTAGCTTACTTGAAGTCGGCAAACCAGTTTCCTGTTCATTGACATTGCTGTCAACAGGCACCTGAAGATGCTTGAGTTGAACCAAAACGTGTGCTCACCGAAAATCCTTCCCTCCTTATTTTGTGCAGGCACTGCACATAGGCTGGTGTTTTTAGGAAAAATTTTGAAGCTAAAATCGCTTTTATAACGACTTGAAGCCGAGCATAGTGGCACACAGCAGTGCTCCTTAGAGCCACTGACATTAAGACATTGTAGCCTATTTCTTACGTTTTGGTACAAATAAAGCACTCATCTTCAGGTGCTTGTTGACAGCCATGGTTTGCTCCCCAGGGTAAGTGGTTGTGCATATGGCCCCACCTGGTCACACAGATGGTATCTCTTGGTTAATGAATTGTTGACATTACAAGTTGGTAATTTTGCAAGCAATATCTATTGTGTATCTATTGCTGTGAAGAAATGATAAACAGTTAATCCAATAGAGGTCAGCAAAGATGGGAAACTCGACTTCAGAAACAAGGGCGTTACTAGGATTGTAAGACAGGGGAGGGGCTTAGCCCCAGGGTTGTATGGTAAAGCATGCAGTGAAAAAATCTCATCACACCTTAAAAAGGCTTCAATGAATTAGTATTAACAGGGACACCATGCCATTTTCACTTTCACAATATTAAGTCTGTGACTGTGTTACATTGGGTATTTAAATTAATAGTAAATTTCATTTTTGTTTAAATTTACCCACTGCAAAACATCACATATACAGTATTGCTTTGAGGCCTATAGGCTATTTTCAGTGTCATTTTACAATTACTTATCTTGGCCATTGTAAGGGACATCTATGAGTTTGGATCCAACACGCTATATCCTCCATTGTGTATTTTTTTTCAATTTTGTTTTTTCAAGTAATTTCAGTGGAACTGTAATTGGGTTGTTGTTGTCATTCGATTTATCTTTACTAAATCAAAACAACACAACTGCACTTTTATTGATATTACCTGAAATACACAATGAAATAACATGAGTTATTAATGTTTTCAAAAATAGATTTATAGCTTTTTGGAAAAAAGCTTTTCATAGCTAGGCTATATCATTTTCAAGACAGTATAACCCATATCTGAGGAAGTATCAAGTATATCATGCATATATCTTCTGTATTTCCAAATATCAAGGAAAAATACTTTGTCTCATGATTGTTTTGCATTCATGTCACCTGAAGCATGCCGGAATAGAAATATCTATTTAAAAGTACAGTTGATCTGTACATGCCATGATCAAGTTTTGATTATTTAATATGGAAACCAAGTTCATTATAGAATGAACCGCAGAGCGGTACAAAATATGACCGCCGCCCAGTCCAGCACATGTTTTCCACAAAAATAAGTCACGCTGAAAGGCATATATGATTCTAACTGTCTCACTGAATTGCATTATGCACACTCAATTCTCACTGGTATCTGCTAGACAACAAGTACCAAAACATGATTAGTTCATAGATTTCACATGTAATATACATTTTTTACAACCCCACCCCCATCTTGCCTGTTCATAATTCTGAGAAATTCTTGAATTGTGTGCATGTGTGCGTGTACATGTTTATGTTTATGTATGTGTGGGTGTGTGGGTGGGTGTGTGTGCGTGCATGTGTGTGTCTGCCTGTTTATGTGCCTGTGTGTGTGCATGTGCATGCATGCGTATATATGTCTACTGTGTGAGTATGTGTCATACGTAGGACTACTGTGAATGTATGTGTGTGCGTGTGTATTTGTTTATGCACATGTGTGCATATGGAATGGGTTTACATGACCCTGGAGGCAAACATACGCCAAAAATTGGTCATCCTAGGCCCTACGGTTCTCAAGATATTCACAGAAACCTGTGTCTGCCCTACCCTCCTTTCGGGGGGTCCAGTCCAGTGGGGGGGCTACAGATCAAAACCAAAAGCGATGGTTCCATGCTATCCATGTGGGGTTACATGCCCACCAAGTTTCGTGTACCCCGGTCTTTCAGTGTCCCGGGAATCCTTGTTGGTGTACGGTCACTAAATGTACACATAAATTATTTTATTGTAAGGCCCCCCATGAACGAAAGTGTACGAAACTTGGCATGCATTCGGAGGGTGTCATAATGATCCTACACTTTCAATTTCGTGTAGTTTTGACCATGTCAGCCAGAGATATTGTGATGAAAACACCTAATGTTTTGCTTTTTAATTTTTAACTAGGTGGCGCTATGTAAGGGATAATGTATAGAACGCCGGTCATTGTTGGGAGATAGGTCCCGACAGGGCGAACCGGACCCCGACGTGCAGCGGAGGGGTCTTGTTCCGCCCTGAAGGGACCTATCTCCCGACAATGACCGGCGTTCTATACATTATCCCGCTTATTACACGGCTACTTACCAAAACAACACAATAAACTCCCCACGATATGACTCTTTAACCTACATAGCCTAGGCTATAGCCTATTTGTTACCGTTTCATCATGGCTTTTGCTGAGAAACAAATAGTTCGCAACAACACACGCTGAACTTGAATCAAACATTCTTTAGAACACAGCTGATCAACCGTCTGCTTTTACTTTTGAATGAAGTTCCAATCCTTGCGTAGTGATATGAAAGACTTGACTTAGAAGCACAAAGCCCATTTTCCTTGACAGCGGTCTGTTATACTTAGCAACGGTCTGTTATTCAGAATTAGCAGACCGCCGAACGTTGGGAAGGCCCATTCAAGTGAATGGAGCATTCTGCAGCACTATGAAGAGCCGTGTAATAAACATGAAATAAGTGGTAATGAGATAGGTTGACATGCCCCGTTAAGACCAACATACAAAAAAAAGGTGGACCTCCTAGGCCCTATACTCCTATGCTTATCACCCGGTTGCCACTGTAAAGCAAAGGAAACACACGGTTCTGTTTAAAAAGAAGCTCACTAGTTTAGCTTGTTGTACAACTTTAGCATGGACAGTTAGCTTGTTTACAGTTGATTCCATTGTTGGGAAGCCTGCAAGCAAAGATTCTAGAGCGCTGCAACCATCGTCCTACTATGGTTGTTATAGTTACCATTCATAAGCATTGATATGGAACGGTGTCCTTATTCAGAATTATCACCCGGAGAGAAGAAATACTCTTTTCTGATTGGCTGGCGGGTGGCCTTTAATTCTGAATAACAGGACACCGTTCCATATCAATGCTTATGAATGGTAACTATAACAACCATAGTAGGACAACGGTTGCAGCGCTCTAGAATCTTTTGGTTGCAGGCTTCCCAACAATGGAATCAACTGTAAACAAGCTAACTGTCCATGCTAAAGTTGTACAACAAGCTGAACTAGTGAGCTTCTTTTTAAACAGAACCGCGTGTTTCCAGTGTTTACAGTGGCAACCGGGTGATAAGCGGGATAACGGCCTTCGAGGTGTGTCCAGTTATACGGAATTAATGGACTTGGGCGGAAGCAACTCCCCTCCGCTGCGCGTCGGGGAGTTTTTGCCCCTCGCCCTCGTCCATTAATTCCGTATAACAGGACACCTCGGCGGCCGTTATCCCTTACTTAAAGGCCACCCCGCCAGCCAATCAGAAAAGAGTATTTCTTCTCTCCGGGTGATAACATAAATTAATTTATTGTGTGGCCCCCCATGAACGAAATTCCACGAAACTTGGCGTGCATTCAGAGGGTGTCATAATGATGACACTTCCAATTTCGTGCAGTTTTGACTATGTTAGGTCACAGATACCTGCGATTACAACACCTCATTTTTACTTTTTTGTGTTTAACTAGGTGGCGCTATACATGAAATGAGTGGTTATGGAATGTGTTGACATGGCCCTTTGAGATCAACATACAAAAAAAATGGTCCTCCTAAACCCTGCGGTTGTTGAGATATTCACAGAAAACTACCCTACCCTCCTTTCGGGGGTCCAGTCCAGCGGGGGGGGGCTACAGATCAAAACGAAAACAGGAGGTTCCATGCTATCCATGTGGGGTTACATGCCCACCAAGTTTCGTGTACCCCGGTCTTACAGTGTCCCGGGAATCCTTGACGGAAATTTGGACATGCGAAAAAGAAAAGAAAAAAAAAATCTGACTAAACCTATATGACCGCCGCGCAGCGGGAACGCTTACTGTACAGAGGAATGGTGCATATCCTTGTGTGCGGTAGTCTGCTGTTTATTCTGATATACTGTAGGCCTATGGTTTGCCATGTGTTGAGTGAAGCGTTCGTGTCATAGGCTATAGGGGAGGGCCGGGACAATTGAAACACTGGACTAATGAAACAATCCTGTTTTCTCCGAGTCTGATGATGATAGACAGACGTCCTTCGGTCAAAACATAGAGCATGTTAACCTCATTCTATCAGCCAAATATCTTCCTGCTATGTCATTTTATCACAGAGTTACAGGCGATAATTTTGATGCATAAAAGAAAACTTATAGCGGTTACATTTTTTCGATTATTAATGAGTGTTTTTCATTTAAAGGTTCGACTTAATGCTTATTCAGTAGACCATTTAGTGTTCTCCACAATCTGAAACTTTCATATTGCATGCTTGTTTACATGGAAAGCAAAACAAGCTATAGTGTCATTAGGCTAGGCTACGTCCCAACCAGGCTGTAACTCCATGTATTTTAATTAAATGCACAAATATCTGCGTTTAAACAATCATTTAGGTGAGACATGGAAAAACAGTTTTAGGAAGATGAAAATACATTTCGGCCCACCAGGTAGGGGGTCGAGTTTTCCCATGTTATCCTATGGAGACTGACGGCCGGTGGGCCGTTAAGCCTACTTATTTGGATGTGCAGCAAAGATTCTAGAGCGGAGCGCTCTAGAATCTTTGATGTGCAGTGGCCTAACCCACGTAAAAACCTAGTGAAACAACATTTTCAACAATATAAACATGATATAAATGGGAAAGCTTACCATTAACAATCCAGAATCATCCACAGGGCATGATATTTCAAAAACCGCTTCATACACGCTTCACGATGATGGCAATGAATTGTTAACAGACATGCACGAAGGCATATAGCCCTGCAACAATCTATCTGAAAAAACACCTTTTGGGAGTACCATTCATGATATGTAGTAAAATGTTGAAGTTGTGGGACATTTATATGGCTTAAACTGTATGTTTCCTTCATTCAGTGTTTTACTTTTACCTTTGTGGTTACTCATTCATTTTGTGATTTATGATTTATGTTGTATTTGCGGTGCTCGAACCAGCAACCCTCCGGTTACAAGTCCAGAGTGCTAACCAGTGGGCCACGGCTGAAGTGCCCTTGAGCAAGGCACCTAAACCCTCACTGCTCCCCGAGCGCCGCCATTGTAGCAGGCAGCTCACTGCGCCGGGATTAGTGTGTGCTTCACCTCACTGTGTGTTCGCTGTGTGCTGTTTGTGTTTCACTAATTGGATGCTATTAATGTGACAACCCGATTTTTTATTTTAGTTTTTTTGTATTTACATTGATAGAGGTAGAGTAGATCGAGTTGTGCACACACCAGTTTTAGGTGTATGCAAAATTATTCAACTGTGATGAAACTCACCATAAGTGTGATTGTGATGGTGTTAAAAAACTTAAAAGGTTAACCTAGTTTAAATTCTTAAATAAGCCATCCATTTGGATTGTTTGTCTTTGAGTTATTGTCACTGATTCATAGTGGGCAATCTATTACACCAACAGGCTGGGAAGTGCAACAGTTGTGGAGTCGGTACATCTCCAAACTCAAAAACAGTAGACTAACAGTCAATAATAGTGGACTGTCAGAGCAGCACAAAATACTAAAAGCCATGCCGAGTGTCCTATTCGCTCTTAAACTTTCCATCACATTTGGTGCCTCTGCCTAGCCACTTCGTAAATGTCTTAGAATTATATTTTAAAGAACATATTTGAGCGATCACATAGCCTACGTTCAATGTTGCAATATGATCAGAAGGCCCTATGTGCAATTTCCTTTTGAGCAGGATCTTACAAGAACATTTCAAAATGAATAGAAAGACACAGTGATGATGACATTTTGCACTCAGCTGTAGCCTAGGCCTGCTAGTGGTGAGTCTGTTATAGCCTATTTACTTGTATTGTAGCCTATGCACCTATTCTATTAAACGCTGTGTGCTAGTCTATTAAACACTAGACTATGACTGCTATATGTTCTTGCACTATTTACCCCCATGATCATATTGTTTCAGTTATCCAAAAGGCTCGAAGGATGCTCTTTATTATGGCAATTTTGGAAAAATAACTAATAAAAGTGAGGTGAGGTCAGTGCTCATGCCAACACCCTCTCCACCCCACCCCACCCGTTGCTCTCTGGTGCCGACCCTGGCAGAGGATTATATTGGGATGTCTAACATTAGGGGTCAGCATATCTAATCTGTTGACTGATTATGGAAGGAGTCTCTTGCTTTCAGATGTTTTTCCAGGTAATGTACAAGTGAAGGGATAGACGAAAAAGGCTTTTAGAAAGAAGTATTTTGTAGTATTTTGAAAATACAAAAATACAGTATTTTATTTTGATACATTTTATTGCTGCTGTATTTTGTTAGCCTGGCGGGCCATCCTATATCATTGAAATGTATAGTCTGGAATCGAATCATTCACCTGCTTAATCCAAGGGGCGGGCAGAGAATTGTCTTTCAAACTGCCTAGGCATGCAATAGGCCAGCGCTACGACTATATCCGTATCCGGTCGGCAAAACGGCAAATACATTCTTCTTCGAAAGGAATGACTTAAGTGCATTGTGTTGCTCTACTTTCAAAGAAAAGCACAAGTCCAACTCCTCCAAAGTTGACGCCAACGCCGATTCAAACAACCGCTCTTCGTTCGCCATAGCCACCTTCCTTGTTGTTCACCGTCGCAGGACTGTCGTTATCCTGTTAAGCCCGCCTTAAGACTCTCTAACAAAATAGAGCGCTGTGATTGGAGAATATCCACGGTGTTAAGCCAATAGAAATCCCTATGGTTTGCTACTAGACGTACAGGCTGAGCAAAAATAATTTGCCGCCGCTAGGGTGCGTCTAGATTTCTAGGCTAGTATTTTGTAGCTTATTTTGCTAAATTTTAAGGCGGGTATTTGGTATTTTATTTGGAAATACATTTTGATGTATTTGTGCCCATCCCTGGTTCTAGATGTGAGATGATTACCTTGGCTTCACTTTGCAACACTGTGCTGTGCGTACAATAAAGCTATCAAAACTCTGTTGTTAACATCCAGAATGAAGAACTATTCTTTTGCAAGCCAGCCTCAAGTTTTTACCTGCTCTTAACTACATTGGAATCTACTCGGTCAACGGTGTCTCCATTTGGAATTAAGGAGACAATTTTAATAGCATTCTTCAGTTGGTGTTGGTCCACCCAGTTCTAGGCCTACTTGAAATAAGGAAAAAACAAGATTATTATGGTCCTATTTTGAGCCTTGTTAGTGGTATAGAAATAGCGATTACTTTTTACTGTACGTCTGCCCCGAAGGCTAGCGTTAAACGCTAATTAGCGGTTTGCAATAAAACTGGTCACATTCGACTAGCATGAAAACAAATCCCAGCGAACGGTCGAACTCGGTACACATGTGTTATTAACCCCTAGGTTCATTTTGCACCGGAATTGTCCTTTAACATTGTTTTCTGGTCTTTTGTAAAAGTTAGTGCCGTCAATAACTCCTAGCCTACAACACTCATTAGCGAAATCTAAGAGATACGTAGTAGGGTAGGCTATTAGGAAAAAACGGATAGCCTATATCCCCTCTGTTTTTAAAAATAATTCTGTTGAACACTGATATGTTATAAACATGTTAAACAGCTGGGAAAGGCTGTCGCAAATCCCTCGAACAAGTGGTCAATCAGAGATTTCAAAGTTTTCAAAAATAATCGTTTTCAGTGATAAAATCTCATTAAATAATATGCATTTTCCATATGGGTTCTTAAAAGCCATGAATCCTTCTAGCCACAGCGTTTTTGTTTCAATCATAAGCCTAATCTAAGCGTGCTCAGATGACAGACGTGATAGACCAGGCGTTGCTCACCTGTCCATCATCGTAAAGCCCGATTTGATTGGTCCGCCTGATCTAGGGCGAGCATACAATGGAGCAATGCCAGACTGAACTTCCCGACCTCAAATGTTGTGGGCAGGACTAAGGAATGGCACCCAGGCTAACGGAAATGCAGTATTTTGGACATGAAAATACTATACTGCACTGTAGCGTACTATAACTGAACTGTAGGCTACTTTAAAAAAAATCCCTGAATAGGTAATAATTAAGTAAGGGATAATGGACGACACGGTGGTCTGTTCACAGGTGGTCTGTTGAATTTCCCATTGTCCCACGTAATTTAGAACGACCATTAACCGTATGTTATCTGCACACCTATGAAGTAGATCCATTTTTTGGCCGTATCACACTTGTATATTAATTCGCCGAACTCGTTGTGAAGTTTAAATGAACTGTCACGTTGCATCCGAGCTGTAAAATGCAGACGTTCAGAACATTGCAACATATTGTAGCATATGACGGAGGTGGCTTTTAGCTAGATGGATGACAGCAGGCTAAGTAAAATAGCGATGTTTCAAAGCTAAGTTCATCAGAATCTTGGGATACGCCCGCTTGACAACGGGAGAGATAGAACTAACGACTGGCCTTTGGCTGTAGCAACCATCCATTTAGAACTAGTAACGGCAGTTTGTCCTGTGAGTTGAGAAATTAGTTGATATGTGTCGGAAGAAATTAGTTCTACAAACAAGACAGTTTTAGCGATTAAAACGTTTAAATTGTAACATGAAATGAACACAACCCAAGTGGCAACAGTGGAATAAGCGGGATAATGGACTCCACGGTGGTCTGTTCACAGAAGTTAATGCACTGTCGAGGTTGTAAAACGGCCCCGACGCGAAGCGGAGGTTCTGTGAACAGACCACCATGTCGTCCATTATCCCTTACTTAGTGGGAGAAACCGACAAAACATTTTGACAATGTAAGTAGCCTAACTTTTCAACAAACATATAGCCTAGGCCCCTTTTTTTATAGCCCATACAATTATCTAAATCTATATATTAACCAATATGTTTTTGGACGCAGTTAGATTTTAGGTGCTACAAACAGCAAATCATTTTGGAAGATACAGCCTGTAACGAAACTTTACTACTCGCTCCAATTGACCGATCCCAAGCCCCGCCCCCTTTTACTATGTCACAATGAGGACTTCGGAGGACCTCGGTCAACCTCGGTCAATTTTGAATTTTCTAGTGTCCATCTGTAGCCTACAGTACGCCGGTTATGTGAATGCTAATGCTTCTTTTGCGAGTATAGCCTAAGTAACTAAATAACTAAAGAGCTCAAAAAGGTTCAAATATATGCCTGGGATACTTGAAGTGACATCCGATATCCTGACCGTGTGAAACGTTAACAGACATAGGCCTAACTTTGCATAACTTTGGATAGGCTGCTACTTTTCAGTAAAGAAATCTGAGTGTGTACGAAAATGTTCCCTTTTTTTGTGTTCATAACTACATACAAAAACATAACTAAACCTGGTTTCCACTGTTGAAACGACAACATAAGCCTACGCAAAAAATTATACCTACCTTGCAGGAACTGAACTCGCACACTCATACAATTGGAAGACGCGCAAATAGGCTACACCTTCAATCACGTATCGCCTTACACACAATAGACATACTTTCAGCTTTTAGGCACAGGCTACCTTGCCATGTTTAACTTGCGATAGAAGACTGTTCACAGAAATAAGCTAATGACCATTTTTTCAACAAACGGAATAATAGCCTACTGCGATGCATCATTGATGGCTGAACGAGAAAGATCAAATCATGTGCCGATTCAAAACTATGCCTTGCTGTATAGGCTATGCAGTCTCAAAATCGCCAATATTAGGCCTACTACATTGCCCACATTTAAATTAAGTATAGCATAAGCGGGCACTGATGAAGTCTTGTGCAAGACAAATCACGTCTGCAAACTGCAGATATGTCGTGAGTTGTATGGGTAAACTCGGGTAGATCTAGTTTCTTTTCAATAGCCTACATTTGTATCATGTTTATTTGAACTCTTCAGTAGCCATTCAAAATAATAAGTAGGCTATCGGCCTACCGAAGCAAAGCTATCTCTCCACCTCTCCAACATGAGCTGCTTAACAGGCTAGCCACTTTCCCTAGAACTTGGATCTGCAGCACTTGGACCCGTCTTCAATTAATCCTCGAAATATGGTTAGCTTTTGTTATGGACACGTCAACACCATATGTTTGCACAGACCTGTTTATTGAATCAGTCACATCTGCAGCAAATAAGGTAAACTACCTGCTTGTGATAACGTGCTAATTGTTTATCCCCAGACATAACATGCATCCCATTAAGATCCGTAACACCAGATTGGTTTGTACTCAATTTGTGGTGTTCCACCTCGTTGATAACAGCAGACATTGTGAATGTGTCCTTCCGAATACTGAAGGCCTTTCTGGCCTCTGTTTTTTGAATATATCAATATTACTTGACGCCCAGAAATCTAGCATACACTGTCTGTTACACTCGGCTAAATGGTGCTGCGTATCCATGTTGAACACGCGTTCTCGCACACTTTCCTGCAAACTTGTCCGACTTAGCAACAGTAACTATGGGACTGACAATGGGAGGAGGGGCTTGGGATCGGAAAATGCGACGTCGAGTAGGCTACTGTAAAGCTGCTTGCATTGCCTTTTTTTGGTGCTGAGATGACGTAGTCACGTTGGGGCTGTATTATTGGCAATTTGGCACGCATCAATGTTTTTTTGTCATGACAGTCACCCCCTCCAATAATATTGCTGACCATTGTTCTATGAGGAGCCCCTGCCAGTGCAGGACGCTTGAAATCGATTTTGACGGTTTATGCCATAATTAATGTCAAATAATTTCATAGCAGATTATGTCTTATCGAATAGGATAAAATCAGCAAATTTTCATGAAAATTTCAACTTCATGTTTATTCAGTAGACCATTTGGTGGTGACGATTTCCTGACTTTTTTGTGGGTTACAATGCAATGCAAAACAAGCAATATCTCAAGATATGGTAAATGAAGGGTCCTGACACTGATCCCGACCAAAACAGAAGGCTATACCCAGATATTCAAAGTAGCTACAGATAATATATAGGATGAGGCAGTGCGAAATGAAAGAGCAAAAATAGCCCAAAATTAAATGAGCAGAATGGACATAGCCTATTGCGCAATAGATAATATCAGTGCGTAATGGGCTTATACCGTTCTACAGCAAAATCATGCCACGCGTGATAAAGGGGTAACAAAATAGTAGGCTACAACTTGTTTCTGACCCAGCGCCCTGTTCTGTGATCAATAGTTTGGAAAAAAGGCATGCTGTAGTAGACTTATCCTGAAGGAGTGTCTTTACGGAGCCCCTGGCTGCAGCTTGTAGATAGGGGCTGGGCTCAATGTGGGGCGGAGCGCACTTGAAGCTAATCTTCTTTCCACTTTTCCGACCTACGGTCAATTAATCGAAAACCTAAAGGATTATCGTTAGTTTTCATTAGGTTTACTTGCCTCTATGTAATGCTTTACCTAACATGCTATTGTAGGCTACATAGCTTTTGATTTCAATAATGTCAGGCTGTAAACAGGTTCAGGCTTTTAAAAAGTTGTCAATCAAAATACTTGTCGGGCTTGGGCCAATTTCTGTCGGGCTCGGGCCTTGATGGGACTTGTAAGGCCCGATTACAGCTCTACTGTAATTCACACCTTCATAAAGCTGTCACTTTTTTATAGAGTGTTCCTGCTTCCTATTTGTCTTTGCTTCCCACATTTGTTATTAGTTGAGGGTTAGTAAATTGGTTAGTTGAGTCAACCAATTTACACACCTTCCTAAAGCTGCATACTTTTTAGAGTGGCTCTTCCTGCTTCCTACAGTATTTTTGTCTTTATGCAGGCCTACTGCAGTAACAATGTTGCTGTAATACTTCACTCAGTTCTGAAATAGTTCCTTCTTCTTTCAAAAGGTAAGGGTTATGCTAAGGAAAAATACACTTAATCCAACTGATATCATAATTAGCCTAATGAATGCTTTTCTGAGCATGCAGCCTCAATTGCAAAATCATGTCTATTTGTCCTTTATGTATCATTGCATCACTGATGGTGTGAGGGAATGTGCTCAATGGCTGTACCACTCCAGTCTTTCAGTCCTTATAAGGTAGCACCTAAAATAAGTTAACAGCTGCAGCAGACACATAGACCAAGCAGATGCTATGCAGCCTATGCTTATCTTATCCATTCAGAACGTGCTCTCGATCTACAGTTGAGAAGCGCAATAATAAACTAAATATGTAAAGGTAAAAAACAGTTAAAGGTGCCTTTAACAAAACATACATCTTCTACTATAGCAATGTTTCTCAAAGTGTGGTCCGGCAGCTATCCCAAGTGGTCCGTGAGCTGACGTGGTAAAATATAAGGTCAGTTGTTTGCAATATTGAACCAACTTGTATGTGTAAATCCAATCTGCAACACTGCCTATGAAAGCTACGCCATTTTAAATGATATGAATCCTCTGACACGATAAGCAAGGTGCAAAGACAAGCAAGGTGGTTCAGTGAGTAATTACTTAAGCCTATTGTGTAATATACTGTTGGAGTAGGTCTACTGTTTTTTTTTTTAACTAGATGTCCGTGATTTTTTTTTATTGATTAAAGGAACCGTATGTAAGAAAAATATTTCAATTAATCATAAAATGGCCCTGATATGTCACTAGACATTAAGAAATCATGTTCATTTCAAATACTTATATCACTGACAACAGTAGTCCGGCCAGGATATTGATATTTAAAAAGTGAAGTTGCAGCCCTCAACTGATGTTGATGTTGTGTTTTGTCATGTCATGTTGTGTTTTGGCCTGATGCGCCACCCTCCACCTATCTACTAATCACGAAGTCAGTAGTGTTTCGCCATCAGGGTTGGCAACCTCGAGTCAGGGGGGAGGGGGAGGGGATACACCGCTCTTCAGTATTTTGAAAGTGATTGCCATACCAGTTTTGGCCAAAATCTTACATATGGTTCCTTTAAGTGGTCCTTGGTTTGAAAAAGTTTGAGAAGCACTGTAGGCTACTATAGCATACAGTAGGCTACAGAATGTACAGTACTGTGTACAGGATAGTACACGTGTATATATACACACACTTCAGGGTTCCACATTCTTTTCGACTTAATTTGATGGCAGTTGTTTTGTTGTTTTTGTTGACCTGTTTCTGTAGATACCAACAGTGGCATGTATATGTGACTTTCAAATCTAACATGCTCTTTCAAATCGAAAATGCTATAGTTTTCTATCACAGTCCATGAAAATAAAATATAATTTAGCATGCATTCAGGTTATGTATATGCTTCAGAATTCTGAACTCGAATACTTTAATTGTTTGAATTTGCACCACTTTGACATTTACATAATTAACCAGAGGTGCATTAAAATTCACAATAGGCGAATGTTAACGAACGCTTGCAAACGTGTGCTTGACGAAGGAAAAAATGCAGTTACCGTTACAATCAAATTTTTAACACCAAATCGTTCAAATTTAACTGTTTAGAAAAAACATTTTCACCACAAAAGGTTTGCCAATGTTTGCGAATTTGAACGCACCTCTGGAGTCAAGATCTGAGCCAACTTTACCAGTATGTATGGCTATATGTATAAATCCCTCTTTATTATCTTGTTTTTTAGATTGAAAATGGGGAAAAAGTTCTTTGTTGTGCCTCTGTGGATGACTTTTTTTCTCATACTCTTTCTGGTAAGTCCTGTACTAACATTTATTCTAGGCTAATATCTGAATATTTCAGCACTCTTGTCTATCTGTCACTGTTGTATATCTATAGGTATGCAGTTATTTCCATGTCAAACTAGATGTACTGCATAGTGGTACAAAATATGACCGCTGCTCAGTTCTGCACATTCTCTCCGCAAAAATGTATCATGCTTCTCAATTTGTCCCCTACTCTTGCAACTCATGTGTATGTAAATGTAAGTGTGTGCATGTGAGTATATGTGAGTTTGCTTTTGTGTGCTTCTGTGTGTGTGTGTGTGTGTTCGCTTGTTTGTGTGTGTTGTGGAAGAAATTTAGCTTAAAGATGTATAAATACTGAGAGTCTGAAATAAGGTTTGACTTTCTCGATAGTAGTTTATTAATCTCTCCGCAGAGAGGTCTCAAGCATCAGGCAATCAGGATACAGAGACAAAGTCTGTGCACCCAAGAGACAATCAGTTGTGTGTGTGTGCGTTTATGTGTGTATGTCAGGGTTTCCGTTGTCCGTTAATTACCGGACATTGGCCGGGAAAAAAATGAAATGTCCGACAAAATGAAATCTTTCTGGTCAAATTGTCAGATTGAAATTGGGTAATAGTCCCGTCCCCCTAACACAATCTGAATTTGAGAATAAGCCTAAAATGTAGGCCTATCACATTGGCGGACCAAAAGAAAAAGAAACTAAAAATTTCCCAGAATAGGAAATGTTTCTTAATTTATTGTTAACCAATAAAGAGGCATAGCCTTAGGGGTGTGAGCGCTCATTCTTGTGTGTGCCCATCTGTGCAAGTTAAACAGTTGAACCACTGGATATAACGTGGGTAAGCAGCAACAAACAACGTATCCTATTTAAAACAACGAACGAAGCAGATTCTTGCTGTCCATGAAAACATAGATACTGGATAGATCTTGTTAGGCATGTTTAAATTAGGCTAATGAACATATTGCATTCTATACGGCCATTTTCACCGGAACAGGTCATTTCACCGGAACCATCCAAATTATTTCTAAACGGGTTTATTACGTTGAAACAGTTGCCAAGTTCCCCTTTAAGAATTCACCTTTTTCTCTACATACTATAGTACTGTGGCCTTTGCTATATGAAATATTATTAAAATGATCTGGGATCTCCTCCAATGTAATGACACCCTGTGCGCTATTTTTAGAGAACCTCCAGTTTTCTCTTTTTGTGGAGCTCCTACTCTCTGTGATTTTGGGGTAGGGAAATTGGTTATTTCGGAGTCACTTGTTAATGAACAAGTCACCTGGATGCCTAAAGTGACAAACACCTTTAAATATGTTAAAAGGCTTTACTCACCCAGCCACAAAACAGTTTTTGATTACTGTGTATTTCATCAACTGTAAAACTACCCATGTTGTCTGTATACTGACCTGCTCTTTATATGATGCGTCCTATGAGGGATGTGGGCTACTGATGTCAAGTCAAGTCACTCTTATTATGACCGCCGCTAGCGTAGCTGTCATATAGGGATTGCCAAAGTTATTTACCTAAGTCATTTACTTCCTGAAATTTTGGTCAACGATACCCGGGACACCGAAACACCGGGGCACATGAATCTTGGTGGGCAACATTATACTGCTTTAATCGCCCCATCTTCAGTTGAGATGTCCTGAGCTGCACCAAATTTCATGTGTATGATTAACCTGACATCCACTCGGGGTATGCCAAGTTTCATGGAATTTCATCCATGGGGTGCCATAAAATAAATTAATGTATGTGTACATTTAGTGGCTGTACACCCATCGGCCTGTAGATGGTGGTGTTGAGCGAAGCGATAAGGAGAGGAGCTACAAGGCAGGACTGTCTCACACGCACTCTCTCTCACAAACACACACACATACACGAACATACACACACACACACACATATAAACACACACACATGCACGCACACACTCACACACACAGGCACAGACACACACACACACTCGCCCACTCGTACGCACGCACAGGCACGCACATACAATCATACACAAAAGTTGCAAGAGTAGGGGGTGGAGTAGGAGATTAGAGCTCGACCGATTTATCGACGGGCCGTTGTTATCGGACAATATTATAGGCATTTTCCAAACTATCAGTATCGGCAATTATAACGGCGGATAAATAATTGTAAAATCAGTAAAGGAAAACCGAATATTGATCCTTCATTAAGGCTGCATTTCCAGTTTTGGCGTTACGTAGTTTGTCCACCAGATGTCGGAGCTTCTTGCTGCAAGACACACATACATTACTTGACTTGGTTTTGGTAAACGGGCTGTGGTTTTACTTCACTGTGACTTGGGGTACATCAAGTCTATATAGCAGCTACAGTTTTTGCCTATTGCTTGAACACTCTTTGCAAAACTTCGGCTCATTGTATCAAAACTTTCCACACAAGACACAACACTGGGAAATAAACCATTCACATCTATGTCGATTTGAAACTACTATCAAAACCTAACAATCCCTTGTCAAAATGTCACTCTGAAGACAAAATGATACACACTTGCATCATATGAATACACTTTCAGATTTGCAGCAATACACTAGGGTACTTTATATAAAACACTGCAGTCTTTAAAGGGATACCAGGCAAGCCTGATGCTTTTTCTCTACGAAACTCCCCCTAGCGTCTGTACGTGTCGATACGTGTGCGAGCACTCGCTCGGTCTGAAGCTCTTTTCCTTGTCTTTGCATCGTCCATCAAGGGTTTTCGCTGCTTCTTCGCCAGCTCTGCCATTATACACACGTTTGCAACAATCGCTAGCGTTTCGTTAGCCTACCTCTGTGCTGTGGATGCAGGATGTAAACTGATCCTGCTTCTCGCGATGTCTGAGACTTTGTGAGACTGAAGGTCGGCGGGTACGATACACTGAACTTGCAAGCGGGATATTCTTCCTACAGGTAGTAGGGACGAACGAGAGAGTCTTCATTCGCCCTGTAATGAGTCATTTAACCATATACCGACTTACGAAGATGATTAATTAACACGAAAACGTTGCCTGGTGTCCCTTTAATTTTCAAAAAACACACACACAATGGGCAAACCCCTCAATTCTCCTGCAAAATGAAACTTTACATTCAAAACAATGTTATTTCTTCTCAAAATAGTATTTTGTTTTCAAATGACACACACAAACCATCATATGAATAGACATTTATAAGAACCAGAGAGAGAGAAGCTAGTTTTGATGGACATGTCAAGAAAGTCAACACGTCAAGATTAAAGTCACTATGATATTTCAACTTTGTTCTCAAGTTAAATTTCGAGTTAAATATCAACATGTTGACTTTAAAGGGATAAGTTTGGTGTGATATTTACCTAAAGTGTGTTGAAACATGATACCGAGTGTGAACTTTTGTCTCATAGCCCATCTCGGCTTGTCCCCTGCATTCCGAAATCCGGTGCTATTTAGCCGATGCTACCAACAGGCTTACAATGGGAGTGCCTCGGGCATCGGGCTAGCCATGCAAATAAATTACTATTTTACACCATTTATGAGGCTCAAAGTAGCTCCACACTTCATTGGTAGACTTCCAATGGCCCTGACATTTAAAACGAGACATTGAGGACTTTGAAAAAGCACTGGTAGTTTATTTACAAGACAATTTATACAGACAGTACCTTCACAGTTTTCCTGGCGCCGCCATCTTGAAATCTTGCGTGTCACGGGAAGCAGGGATGGATTACTGCACGGGCCTACCGGGCCCAGGCCCAGGGGCCCAAGGGGTCAGGGGGCCCTGAAGCCCAAGCCTTTGCATGGAATCATTGCCTCAATATCAACACATCAGGATGTAGGCTATGTATCTGATTGAATTTAGTATTGGCCATCCCCAACATGCACCAGAATACAGGAAATCACATCAAACAAATTAAAAATGTTCTGGGGGAAGACCCCCAAACCCCCCCTCCCCCATATGTGACAATTAGTGGGGGGCCCTTAAAACATCTGGGCCCAGGGGCCCTAAAGTTCCTAATCCGCCCATGACGGGAAGTTGATTGATGAGAAAGAGCGAAACCGAACTTATCCTTTAAAGTCGAAATGTCGAGTTTAATCTTGTCATGGCAAAAATATTCCGTTTTTCTTCATGTGTGGCCCTAATACTGGGTTAGTATGTAGTATGTAGTAGCCTGAAAAGTTGTGGGTTTCAATACCCAGCATCCACCGTTGTGCCCTTGAGCAAGGCTGAGTTGCTCTGGGAAAATGACCCTTGTAATATAATTGAAATATTTAAGTTGCTTTGGATAAAAGTGCCTATATGTACACATAAATTGAATACACACACAGCCTACTGTATACCACTAAACCCATTGTTGTCATTTCTTTAGATAAAGGCCATCCCTAAAACGAACTTTAACTTCATGGAAAAGTATTCATCTTGGGCATCTGAAGACCTCCCATTTTTTTAAAAACTTGGGACATCGACCACTTCAAACTTAAGCTCTGCAAATGGGATTAATGACACTTGTATTGATTCAGCTGAATGGCTGGCCCTGATGACAGAAATCAAGTGGCCTCACCCAGCTCAAATCCCAACTACAGCAGATGTAGCCACCGACCCAGCCCAATGCTCGTGCACTGTGACCAATCCTGATGCAACCCATCGAGTAGGAGACTATGTGACTGTTGAAGTCTTCACAAGGGATGTCAAGGGGAGGCCAAAAACCTATGGGGGTGACTTCTTTCAGGCAAAGCTTTATAATACTGAGCTAAAGGCTAGTACATTCGGCCAAGTGACAGACCACCGGAACGGCACATACACCATTCAATTAGCCTTACTGTGGGCTGGCACAGCAACAGTCTCTGTGCGACTGATCCATTCAAGCGAAGCAGTCCATGTCCTGGCCAGGCAAAGAGACCAGGACCCTGACAAGGTTTACTTCCTGGGGCACTTCAGAGGGAAAGGCCTTGAAGAGACAGTGCATTGCAATGCCCAGAAGAGTGCCAGGCTCATAGGAGATGGTAACAACTGCTGCTGTATATTTCCTGACCCGCTGACGGAGGAGACATGGATCTGTCGTAAGCCAACCAAGCTACCCTGCAGTGCCTGGATTGAGCACAGCTTTGGGGGCTACCAGGCCAGGCTCTCGTGGTTGGAGTCAAGCCTTCTTAGCAGGTAAGAAAGCATGTGTAGTTGATCAGTGAATGACTTATGTTGGCGGAGGATGGTTTTGTAGAATAAAATTTTACCACATTACACTATCCAATCAGAATTGGATTAGTAAGATTGGCGATCTCTCTTAAACTTCACCTCTTCAACTTAACATCTGCACAATTGACCTCGGATTTGCTCAATTTAGAAAAGCACACATGCAGCCTTAATTTACACATTCAGATATACGGCTCACAAAAATAGCTAGCCTCTCCAAGCATTCCTCCATCAGAATGCACCCTGATTACCACTAACAGGCATCAAGTGAGCAGTCCTCCAAACAAGCTATCACGTTTGTTAAATGTTAAACTTTAGTTAATAGAGGTACAGTAAGTTTTACCAAATAACAAGATAATTATCTGCCAGAACAGGTAGGTTCTTTGCCTGCCAGAACAGTTGGCACTTTTGCCTCATGGAAGATGCTATAAAAGGAAAGTTGAAAAAAATACATCTCAGCATACTGTTGATAAACATCCATAGTCAATGATTTCACTACTTCTAAAAGTTTGCTAGTGCTACCCGTTTTCCACAGGTGAGTGACATATTCTGTTTTGATGTCAGAGCCTTTAATTAATTAGTTGCTATCGGGGTCTAAAGAGGATTCAAGTAATATAGCTGAAATGCAGCAGAAATTATATTATATACAACTTTTAACCTTAGTGCCAGCTGTAGTAGTTTGTATTGAGCCTAATTCCTCTGTCAAACAAGCATCAGTCAAGCACACAATTTGTATTTACAGGACTTCAACTGACATTATACTGCCAGGATGTAATATTGTCCTTAATGTTCAACAGCAGACCTTGAAAACATGTAAGTCCTCAAAAACAACCAATTTGAATGGAATAGACACAAATTAATTATTTTCACCATAAAATGCCCATCATCAATTGGATATTTAGAATTCAAGGTGTGTTCTACCACATGTTTAAGTAGATATACCAAAAGCACATAGTTTAAACAACAAATGACTTGATGAGATATTGAGCTAGACCTCACTGCTGAAGTAGATCTGTTGAAAAAAAAAAACCTGCTAGCATGTTATTTAATTAAGATGAAAACAGCACACACTGATGGCTGGTGTGATGTGGTATACAGTACTGTACATTCTCTGAGTATTCTTATCAGCATCAGTTGCAATACAAACATAACAGCCTCAAGTATTTGTTATGACTGGAGTACATGTGTGGTGTAATAAGGAATGCACACGTTATCATTATTTATAATGCCTACAGCTTCTTAGTAAGTTGTTGCTCACTTAATACTTTCCCTCTCTGTCGATTCACTCACACAGCACACAAAGTAAAGTGTTTGCCAGGTTTGGACACTCCTGTTCCTGCTGGGTTTTTCCTCCAGGATAAATGGATGTCTTTGGTTTGTGAAACCCAGTCATTCCCCTCTGTGGAAAAAGTTTCTGCATGCATGAAGGACAAACATATTCTTATGATGGGAGACTCAACTCTGCGACAGTGGTTTGAATACCTCCTACAAACAGTGCCAAGTAAGAACAAATTGTCATGGGCTGAACTGCTTTTTGACCACTCGAGAACCCTTTTGTTACCTGGCTCACCTGTGTCTCATTGTCTCTCTGTCTCACGTGCCTTATACACTTAATGTTCACTGGGCCTTCATTTAACTAATTAATGTGTGCTTATTGTTTTAAGTGCGTTTCCATCTCTTGTATGCAAATTCAAATAGACATTCCCCTGATCAATAGAAGAGTTATGTGGACCAACATGTAAGGTAATGTTTATGGAAATGGAAAACAATGAAATTGCAACAATCCAAATGTATGCAAATATCATGCAAATTATAACTTATGCTAATGTTAATTTGAGCTGAACTTTTAGTAGCACGATTAGAGAATCTTACGTTCAAGTGTTTCTATAGTCAGGATTTATTCAAATGTCAAAATCAAAAAGTTGGATGGGAACCCAGGTCACCCAAAAGTATATTGGCCATCAGTCATAAAGACTTTCCTTCCCCCTTTCATCCCTACTCTGTCTTATTTGCCATGATGGTTGGAAATGTGAATGAGAGAAAGAGAATGTGTGTTCGTTTGTGTGCGTCAGAAACAGTTCAAGCAAGTTCCATGAAGAATAGAATCACAGATTCGCCTGATGTACTTTCCATATCAGTATGACCTCCCTTTTGTACACTTCAATAAAACAATAGCTGCCCCAAACAACCCAAAGTGTGTTACCAAGATGGCCGCTGAGTGGGGGGACTTAATCAGTTAAAATTATATTTCCCCCATCCCTGAGGATAAATATACAATCACTATTTCAGTTTCAGTATAGGCTACTGGACATGAAAATCCCTCTCAACATTGTGCTAACAGGCCACTCTTTTCTAATGCTCTGCAGCCTTGAAGAAGCTAAACTTCTTCACCTCCCATAAGTCTGGTCCCTTTGAGGCGGTGGACGTAACAAGAAACATTCTTCTTGAGTGGCGAGCCCATGGCCTTCCGCTGCGCACGGACAAGACTCCCCGTGCCGACTTGCACTACATTGCGAATGAGCTGGAGCGCCTGCCAGGGGGGGAGCACACCGTGGTGGTCTTCACCATATGGGCCCACTTCACCACCCACCCGCTGAGCACCTACATCAGACGCCTTTCCAGCATTCGCCGAGCGGTGGTCTCTCTACTCCGACGCTCTTTCAGTCGCACCCTAGTGGTCATCAAGTCAGCCAACACGGGGTACAAGGATGTGTACGGCAGCGACTGGCTGAGCTGGCAGCTCGACCACGTGCTTCGCGCCATGTTCCGGAACCTTCCTGTGGTCATCCTGGATGTATGGCAGATGACCTCATGCCACTATGCACCAGACAATATCCACCCTCCAATTGTGGTGGTGAGCAACGAGGTGGAGCTTTTCCTGTCATTTGTATGTCCAAACTAGGAATAAGTGTGTGTGAGAGTAACTGAGTGTGTGTAAGAGAGAGAGAGAGCGAGAGAGAAAGGGAGAGAGAGAGAGAGGGGTTAAGAATAGTAGTTTTGATAGTGTATTCTCCAGAAGTGCATACTATGTTTGTCTTCAAGGTGCAGTGCCTTACAGAGAGAGGTGCAATCTGCTGAACGCACCATCAGAGCACCTCTCCCTACCCTGCAGGATACCTACAAGGAAAGACTACGTACCAGGGCTCAAAGTATTGTAAAGGACTCCTCACATCCTGACCATGGACTTTCCAAAAACACTGGGGTCAGGCAAACGTCTCTGCTACAAGACCAGAACAAAGAGACTGAGGAG
This sequence comes from Alosa pseudoharengus, assembly GCF_046254945.1. Classification (NCBI taxonomy): domain Eukaryota; kingdom Metazoa; phylum Chordata; class Actinopteri; order Clupeiformes; family Clupeidae; genus Alosa; species Alosa pseudoharengus. Next base: position 20,941,888 of record NW_027468630.1, on the reverse strand, counting down.
GAGCTTCTTTCCTCAAGCCATCCGTATCCTGAACACACACAAGACAAAATAAACTGCACTTACACTTTTTACACACTTGCACATGGACTGTACTTACACAACCAACCAACCTTAGAAATGTAACCAATGGGCCGCTGATTGTCCTTCCTTTGGGCCGATCGTTGGCCAAAATAATACTCATATAGCCTATTCCAGTGGTCCCCAAACTATGGCCCGCGGGCCGGATACGGCCCGCCACCTCATTTTGGGTGGCCCCCCAAAACATATCTGTGGTATATAGCATCTGGCCCGCACAAGAGTATGACATCGCCAAACTATAACCTCCGTAATTTCCCCCATTCATTCTCTATGGCGAGTCTTAACAGTACACGTGTAATACTGTTTTTGTCCACTGGTGGTTGTTTTGCCGCTGTTTCGCGTTTACCATTGAAAACGGAATGAAATGTAGGCTTACCTGCAAACAATGTAAAGAGGCCTATGCTGACTGCATCAGTGCTCAAAGTATTCTAAAAGTTTATCAATTAATTGTTAATAACTAACTAACTTCTATTCAAGTCATATTTCTGTGACTTCCTGGGATAATTATTTCTTCACTCGTTTAAATGTTCATCTAAATTCACACTTCACAAAGTTCTCATCAGGTGAGTGAAAGTTAGAATGGTGGTAGAATTTCAGATGTTTTAGCCAGCACTTCATAAAACTCTCATAGTTTGATTATTAAATATTTTGTAGGATATTGCTTGTTCACAACTTGAGCTGTGTATGCATAGACACAGAGTTCACACATTTTAGATAAAATATACTTTTAGGACTCCCTGCTAATACTTTTGGGAATGCTAAAGTCTTTTTTATACATCATTTGAGCTACATTTTACATGGCATGATGGCAATATAAACACAGCTAACAATGGTATTAAATTGCAGTAGCCTGATAAAATGTAATGTAATATTCAACTAGGTAGACTGTTGTTGTTCACAGCACTAAGCCAATTAAGGTTACTGATATACTCCGAGTCTCTGGCCCTCTCTTAGAGCCAGGCATAGTGAGCTGGCCCTCGGAAGAAAAAGTTTGGGGACCACTGGCCTATTCTATCGGCCCACCAGGAAAATGCCATATGCCAGATGGCCAGTCCGCCCATGGGCAGGGCCTCAGATAGAGAGCTAACCTACCACTTGCCACATGTACATTTAGTGACTGTACACTAAGCATGTACACAAACACGCACTCATGAACACACGCAAACTTCAGGCAGGCACACACAAACACATTCAAAAAGGAGGAGAGAATGTGCAGGACTGAGCATTTTGTACTTTGCGGTAGACTAAATCTAGTTTAACTATTAGTGTTTTATTTAAATCTAGAAACATTTGGCTGCTTGTAAAGGACTCAACTTTCCTGGAGTCCATTCTTTTGTAGAGACTCAATAGGAATTTTCATTATCATCAATTACAAAAAGATACAAAACATATACCGTTAAACATACAAAAAGAAAACGAAATGCATAGTAATCACAGTATAATAAATGTACATGTAAATTCAATTCATGCATTTGAAATTAGTTGCATTCAAATGTTAACCTTTGAATGTCTTGTGCATTTTATCCAGCAGCCAGAAGAATAATGCGGGGGGGGGGGATGCTTAGAACATCTACAGGAAGGTTCTTAAATTTAGCCTAGGCCTACTTTTATTTTGACAGTAGAACTACATTCTCACCCGGACGCTTTATCTTACAGCTGACTCAGGTTCTGCCTTAAATCGGGTCCCAAGTTCATAAACAGTCTCATTTGAATTTGAAGAACTTTTCCCCTCTTTTCTGATTTGTCTGGGTTGCAGTGTCAAACGCCATGGAAGTCTTTACCCGTGTGAAAGAGTTTGCGAAGGAGCATACAACTGGGCTCGCGATTGTCCTCATTACTGGTAAACTCTAAACGGAATTGAGAAATCTTAACCTTAACGTTAGGCTACATGTTCTAGCATAACACAAGCAGTTATAATCTTAATTGTGGTGTATAGGAACTGGCCTTATCACGATCCGCAGATGGATGGCTGGTGGCGTATGCCGCAGCAAAGCCCGACTAGATGGCAAAACGGCACTGATCACCGGAGCGAATACAGGGATAGGGAAAGAGACAGCTGTGGACTTAGCCGGCAGAGGTTGGTTGGTTTTACGTGTGTGCTTTAAATCGGCTCTAAAGTTGTCCTGCTGCTATAATGAAATAACTTTCACATAAGAATGATTACGATACCAGACACGCTCAGTTTAAGTGTCCAGAGATACGCCAATTATCTCCAACCAGGTGCGAGGGTGATCCTGGCGTGTAGAGATATGGGCCGGGCGAATCGAGCTGCGGATGAAATCCGGAAACGGAGCGGGAATGGGAACGTGGTGGTGAAGCAGCTGGACCTGGCCTCCTTGCAGTCTGCGCGTGCGCTAGCCGCTGATGTGAAGGCCAGTGAGGAGCGTCTGGACATTCTCATCAACAATGCAGGTGTGCTCATTGCACCCACATCAAGAACACTCATGGAGGATCAGAAGTCCTTTGCATCCAACATTTGATTGTTTAATTGAAGTGTCAGTTAATTCATGTTTGAAAATCTGCATCTTCAGGATGTTCACATTAGGCTAGTCATCTTGATTATGACTGGCATTGGCCACAGAAAGGTCAAAGACAAGAGCCTCTGGTTTTCTGTGGCTGGGCCATCAAGAGTTTGACCACAAGTAATATGGAAGTCTCCTGTTTGCTCTCAGGGATCATTATGACTCCAAAATCACGGACAGAGGACGGCTTCGAAACACACTTTGGGGTGAATCACCTGGGCCACTTCCTTCTGACCAACAGTCTGCTGGACCTGCTGAAGAAGTCGGCCCCCAGCCGAGTGGTCAACGTATCCAGCCTGGCCCATGAGACAGGTGCTCAAGGGGTTTGATGTTGCACTGGCCTATAGTAATGCATTTGTTTCGTCCTGCAGAACATGCAAGGAACTTTGCAAGGAAACGTGTTGCAACAATAGATTAATTAATGTGACAGTGAACGAACATACAGTACGTGAGACTGGGTTGTGGGCTGACATGTTGTGTTGTATAGTATGTGGTTTTATAATTGTGCAGTGCAGTGAGGCGTATGTGAGATTTTCCTCATTTCCCTAAATGTGACCTTGTTATTCATACGGAGTATTAGGGCCACACATGAAGATTTTTTTTATTTATTTTTTCTGTATTAGTTTAATTTGTCAAATATTTGTTTTAATTTGTACAGACGTTGTGAGACCATGGTATTTTGCTCTTGAGTCAAATATGACTGGAGTGTAGCTGTAGTTTGTAGAACATTGTAAATGGTGATTTACATGGGATGTTAATTTGTTTTTCCAGCACAAATTCACTTTGATGACTTAAATATGGATGGGGATTCTGATGACTTTAACAGCTACAAGCAGAGCAAGCTGGCAAACGTGCTCTTCAGCCGAGAGCTAGCAAAGAGACTGGAGGGTAAATGTGTCATACACAAACATATAATGTGCCTTTGCTTTCTAGTAAACATGCGCACACACACACACACACAAACAGTGTTTCTTTCTTGTGGTATCCACACAGATCTAACTCATCAATCCCTTGATGTGTGTATTTAATGTGTGAGAATTTTTAATAAGGGCAGTAGTTTTCAGATTACATTATGCGTGCTTACATCATTGCAAAAGGGTTCTTCAATGTTTTCTCAGTTAGCCTTTTAAAATTATATCAGATTAGTAAACAGAATGTGCCTTTGGAACATTGGATGAATTGTAACTGATAATGGGCAATATAGATATTGCATTAAAGATCAGCCATTTCTTTCTACAACAGTCGAGAACCTTTTTGCAGTTATGTAGCCTACTGTAAGCACATAATGTAATCTGAAAACTGTTGCCCTGATTAAAAAAACAATGCAACTGATCTCAGCTAGTATTCTGTCTATAATAAGGTGGAATGGAAACTGGTTGACCGTCAAACACACATATGTGCGCTGATAGCAATAAAATGTATGGTTAAAATGGATAATAATTTAACTTCAAGACTACTTTTAGTTAGCCATGTAACCCATCTTGGTTTTAAACAAAGACACTATCCCCTCCCCCAATGGAATGCTAATGTGCTGGTTTAAGGCCTATCACTTACACAAGACAAAGGATGCTTCCTTGATATAATGTATCCATGTATCATGAAATGTAAATGTATTCATGTCTGGTATCATTTTGATAGTCTCATTACAAGGATTGTAATGATGTGATTGTGAGAATGTTTGGAACATTCTATAAGTGATATTTCTGATATATAAGATATCTCTCCTCATGCTATTCATATAGGTGTGAAGTGGGTGTGAGTAGGTGTGTCTGATACCAAGTGAAGAGCCAACCAAGTGGGATTGTTCTTGGCGCCATTTTGTTCTTTGTTTAAAACATTTAAAAGTAACTAAACTGCAATGTTTGTCAGATCAGATTTTGGATTGTCAGACTAAGGATGTAGAGCGGAAGAGAGGAGTTGGCTACAGGCCAACCTAGGCCTTTCAGGCCTGGGATAGGCCTACATAGACCATAGACCTTTTTGTACCCTCTCAGCTTGTAACAGAATAAACCTGATTCCTGAGTTTTCCTGAAGTTCGCCAGTCTAAGATTAATATTAAGTAATTATTCACTACAATTACTTTCAGCGCTCAAACACACACACACACACACACATTCTCACACTTAGTTATAGATCACTCCTCAGTAACTTCCCTTCTGTCCCATACAGGCACAGGTGTGACAGTGTACAGCCTCCACCCAGGTCTTGTCTACACTGAGATCGCTCGGCACCTGTGGCCCTCTCTAGCCCTTTGGCAGCGGCTGTTCTTACAGCCCATCATGGTGCTCGCCAAGTCGCCCTGGGAGGGAGCGCAGACCACCATCTACTGCGCTGTGGATGAGAGCCTGCAAAACACCAGCGGCCTCTACTACAGGTTAGCTGAGATGCACTGATTAATAATCTTCCTACGCAAACACACAGTAGGTGACAATTGATATCTTATTACAAGTGAATATGCATACTATTTTTTGCAGGTAAATGTCCAAATGTGTGTGTGTGTGTGTGTGTGTGTGTGTGTGTGTGTGTGTGTGTGTGTGTGTGTGCGCGTGCGTGCGTGTGTGTGTGTTTACAGTGACTGTGCCCCTAAGCAGGCAGCACCCCAGGCGTGTGATGATGCTGCTGCTAAGAAACTCTGGGACATCAGTGCATCCATGGTGGGACTGGCTTAAGAGAAGAAACTCCCTCTTTACCAAACACACACACAAATATGCATACATATACATATCACTTTCATAATGTTTTATTTGTGGTTATCCATAATGAATTTTATCAGTGTGTATGCAGAATCTCTGATTGAGTTGAATTCGTTCTGTAGTTGCACTGCAAGTACAGTGTTTCTTGCAAGGCCAGAAAATAATTTCCTTTTAGCTGAATTAGTTAATATTTAACCTGTGTTTCACAATTGTTGCAACTACTCAGATAAGATCTGCTGGTATTCTACCGTTGCCCATGTCAACAGAGCACTATAATATCCCTTTACTACTAACTACTACTTTAAAAGGTCCCTGGGGTGGCTCTATTGATAAGCCCACTATACCTTACTTTATGTACTATATAAGTGTAGCTCTACATTTTAATTGTTTTTAAGAGTTATATATTTGGGAATTATTTAATTATATAAGTGACTTGCTGCATATTGGTGCCAAATAGTACAAAACCATACACAGAAGGAATAAAGATTTCAAAATAAACATTGTAAAAAAATAAACAATTGTATTGGGATCGTCCCAGATCTCCAGCAGTGGGCAGTTTGCTAGAATCCTCTGAAAACAGCCATATCCTCTGGGGATGCAAAGACTTAACAAAAAAATGAGCTAATTAAATGAAAGTCGGTTGTAAATAGGAAACACAAGCTGTCTCTCTTGTCTCTTATTTAACTAGTTATTCGTATTTTAATTAAATCTAGAAACATTTGGGTGCTTGTAAACACTTCAGTAGGCCTACTCTCAATTTTCCTTTATTAGCCTATATAATCAATGTAAATATTAAATGTATGTGTTTTAAAAGGTTTTATGTCAAATGACCTGCAACTTCAGAGCTATGCATAGCATAGGCATAAGAGTTATGTCATGGCATCTGGCAGAGGGAGGGGGGAATGGGGCGGCGGCGGCTGTACTAGAACAGTGGTTCTCAAATGGGGGTACGCGTACCCCTGGGGGTATGTGAAGGCACTCCAGGGGGTACATGAGATTTTAAAATATACATATATTTAAAAAGTAGAATCCATGCAAAAATGCAATTATTTTAGATTTCAGTAGGCTATTCAATTTCATTATCCTAAAAACCCAGAGTCCCCCCCCCCCCCCCCATACCAGAAAGGTTTTAAGTCTTTTTTTAAGTCTGTTTAAGTCTTTTTTTGCTTTACGCTGATAGGGGGTACTTGGCTGAAAAAATAAAAAATATTTCACAGGGGGTACATCACTGAAATAAGGTTGAGAACCACTGTACTAGAATATTAACAGGAAGATCCTCGGAACTTTTAATTTGACAGACTTGTCCTCACCCGGATGCGTTATCTAGATAGCTACAACTGAAGCAAAACACATTACGTTCAGGTTCTAGGCTACCTTAAGTTGGGTCCCAACTTGGGCCATGTCCATAAACAGTTTCATTAATTGAATTTGAAGAACTTTTCCTGAGGGACTGTAGAGGACAACCTACTCATTTCAACATAGCCTACTTACAAGGACACGCGATAGTCTGTCACTTCTACTTTGGCGTTAAGTCATTCCCCCTTTTTTCTGATTTGTTTGGGTTGCAGTATCAAACGCCATGGAAGTCTTTAACCATGTAAAAGAGTTTGCGGAGGAGCATATAACTTGGCTTGCGATTGTCCTCATTACTGGTACACTAGACAGAATTGAGAAATTATAATTTTATAATTTTTTACATGTATTTATTTAGCAGACGCTTCTTATTAAAGCAACACCAAATAACTTTCCCTCTGTCGCACGCACGCTATTTGTTTATCCAGCACCAGCTTTGCAAATAACGATGTCCACAGACAAGGTAGAATATTTTGCATGACTTATGAAAGTACGATGTATTGCGACATCAGATGCAAGTCAAATTTGTAGTTTCTTATATCTTATTATTCCATCTAACTACAGATCCGCTACCCGATCTGGCAAACTTACATAGTGCGGTTATAGCCGATAGAGGGCCGCGAAGCGAATGCAGAATTGCCGTTCACCCTGTTACGAGTTGATGAACCACTGAAACGATTTTGGAAACATTATTTTAAGGTATAAAAAACTCTTTGGTGTTGCTTTAAGAGCTCTCTGTTGTTTCGTCTTAACGGTAATGCTAAATGTTATAAACATAGTTAGGCTAGTTATATAATTCTAACACGCAGTTATACCTAGATCGGAAAACAGTTAACCCAACTCTTGTGGTACATACATGTAGGAACTGGCCTTATCACAATTCGCAGATGGATGGCTGGTGGGATATGCCGCAGCAAAGCCCGACTTGATGGCAGAACAGCATTGATCACCGGAGCGAATACAGGGATAGGGAAAGAAACAGCTGTGGACTTAGCCGGCAGAGGTAGGCCTAGGTTAAATGTGTTACATTTAATCTTTGTGCTTTAAATTCACCCCAAAGTTGTTCTGCTGCCGTAATGAAATAACTTACCCCTTTAAGAATGGTTACCAATACCATACCAGACACAAGCATCCAGTTTTAATTGACACTCGTACGTACAACAATTATCTTAAACCAGGTGCGAGGGTGATCCTGGCGTGTAGAGATATGGGCCGGGCGAACCAAGCTGCGGATGAGATCCGGAAACGAAGTGGGAATGGGAACGTGGTGGTGAAGCAGCTGGACCTGGCCTCCTTGCAGTCTGTGCACGCACTAGCCGCTGATGTGAAGGCCAGTGAGGAGCGTCTGGATATTCTCATCAACAATGCAGGTGTGCTCCTTGCTTTCATACCAAAAGCAAACTTATCGAATTAGACTTTTAACATCAAGAGTTGTATTTTGATTTAGCAAATGTACAGATTGACTTGCAGGTTGTATTTCTTAAAATGTTTGCAATTCTCCAAATTGGGCAGCCCTGGGGTAGACTGACTCCAGATTTAAAAATCTAAAGTCTTACATCATGTAATATATGAACTATTAAAAGTAGAAAAGTAGTGGCCTCAGTCAAATACCTTTTCTGTGGTTGTGCCAACAAGTATGCTGTAAGTTATGGATGGACTAAGTCACCTGTTTGCCCCTAGGAATTATGATGTGTCCAAAATGGAAGACAGAGGACGGCTTTGAGATGCAGTTTGGGGTGAACCACCTGGGTCATTTCCTTCTGACCAACAGTCTGCTGGACCTGCTGAAGAAGTCGGCCCCCAGCCGAGTGGTCAACGTGTCCAGCTTGGCCCATGAGAAAGGTGCTCAAGGGGTTTGATGTTGCACCAACGTATCCTATTTCTAGATACAGTATGGGGCAATTCCATGCAAAGGTCATCCTTACCATGGAAAAAAAAGTTGTGCATACGCAAATAGAACTGTTGTTAAAATCTTCATTTAGGTCTATATTTTATTGTTTGTAACTGATCTGATTGAATTTGATGGAGAATGACACTCTTTTTACATCATAAATATGGTGTGCAACCATACAGAAACAACATATTTCACATGGTAATATTATACATATTTCAAAAGTGGATAAATTCCAGATTGACAAGGGAATGGTAGAGTAATGTCTATGCTCAGCTTGCCTTTAAGAGCACAACTCCTTACATTTGTAAGGCTTTTGTTTTTAAGTCAGCAAGTTCCATGGCCATGTCACATCCATAATGTTTTATAGGAAAAGTTTATGCTACACATACAGTATTGATGCGACAATGTCCATAGTGTCTGTGCAAAGCTGATTTATATCAATGTAAAGTGTGATGACCCAATAGTGCCCCTTTCTTACTTTTAAAACCTTTAATGGTGCGTTATGGATGTGACGTTATGGATGTTACATAATGTGAATTTACAAGACTGGGGACTTTATTATACCTCAAAGCCGATAAAACGTCTGTTCTGGTGGCATGTCAGTTTCAACGCATTTCAACTTAGTGTTTACAATTGACATTTCAAAGATTATTAGGTTGATCAAAACCACAGGGAGGCCTTGCCTAACCATTAGCAAAACAAACATAATATTAAAATACCTCCAGTGATTAGCCTAGCCATAGCCTATTTTCAAATGGCCTAATAACGAAAATCTGAGCGATTATCTTCCTGTAACTGTCATACTAATGTTGTACAGTAACTGGATTATCGTGTTAGCTGGTGAAGATGGCTGACTTTGCAGCTGGAGTTAACATAGCAACCTCCTTCTGTTGCAGATCTGTTCAGCCTGCCGTTCACGTCTGCTTAACACAGTTTAATTTTAAATGTGACGCGATATGACAGCATTTGAAGTGGCAGGTCCTCTGTAGGTAATACCCACAGAGTAACATAAGTAAGGGCAGCAATAAACTAGATGTACCGTATAGCGGTACAAAATACGACCGGCTCTCAGTCCTGCATATTCTCTTCGCAAAAATAAATCACGCTTGTCAATTTGTCACCATCTCCTACTCCTGCAACTCATGTGCATGTAAATGTGTGCATATGTGAGTTTGCTTTTGTTTATAAGAGTGTGTGTGTGTGTGTGTGTGTCTGTGCATGTGCGTATGCGTATGCGTGCCTGTGTTTGTGTGTTTATGTGTGTGTGTGTGTTTGCATGCCCACATGCGTATGCATGCCTGTGTGTGTGTGTTTATGTATCTGCATTCATGTGGGTGGGTGTTTGTGCATGTGCTTGCCTGTCTGTATGTGTTTATGTGTGTGTGTGTGCTTGCCTGTCTGTATGTGTGCGACTGTGCGTGCGTGCGTGTGTGTGTGCGCATGTGCGTGCATGTGCGTGTGTGCACGTGCGCGTGCATGTACTTTATGTGTGCAAATCACAAATGAGTGGGTATGGGTTAGGTTCATGCGGCCTCTTGAGACTAACATACCATAAATATTTTGTCATCTTGGGTGCAACGGTTCAGGTAGGGCTAGTTATTTAGGGGAGTGGCCACCAAGTTTCATGTTCCCTGGTGTTTCAGTAACCCGGGAATCACTGACCAAAATTGATGACGGTAAAAGAAAAAAAAAAATTTATTTTTTATATTTTAAATGACTTATGTCCTGATTCTTCCTGTGGATCTTAGTGGGCACTGAGGAAGCAATAATTTCATCGCTAGTTTTTTATGATTACTATTTCAATTGTTTCATATCAAAATTCACTACTTAATTATGTGTTTTATGTAGTTTGTCGAGGACTGGTTCAGACACGTCACATCCATAACGTGAAACCGTCACATCCATAACGCCAGTTTTTCCTACATAATGCATTACGAAAATGACGCATAGTTTCAAAAACACACTTTTTGTGTTCATTCAAGTCTCCTTCATGCTACATATATCACAGTTTCGGCAGTTTACTTCAAAATTCACAGAGTTTGTAGAAAACCTGTAATCTCTCATAAAAGTGTGTCCATTTCATGTCACATCCATAACGCTGATAAAATGCCTTGTATTCTTAGGATGAAATTGATTATATGAAATTTGAGGATTTCTCAGTATTCAGAGGACAGAGGTTGCATTAAAAGTTATGCAAATTAATTCACTGATACTAATTTTGCCCCCACTCTAAGGCATTTTGTTTACCAATATGAGTCCAATTGTCACATCCATAACGCTGGAACTGCCCTATGAGTATTTTTGCTTGTAGTCTTACAGTGATACTTAGATGAGGTTTTACCACAGTTTCCTAAATGTGAACATGTTATATTTGCTTATTCAATTACAGTTATGTGTAAAACATTTGTTATGGTTTAGAAGATTTGTGTCAGATAGCTTGTCTTTGTTTGAAATTTGTGGTTTACATGGTATGTTCATTTTCCTTTCCAGGAAAAATTCACTTTGATGACATAAATTTGGATAAAGATTATAACCCCATGAAGAGCTACAGGCAGAGCAAGCTGGCAAACGTGCTCTTCAGCCAAGAGCTAGCAAAGAGATTGGAGGGTAAATGTGTCATACGCATACAAAAATATGTCTTTACCTTATAACGAACACACACTTAAGGGCTCAACATGCTTCTGCGTCAACTCCACGGAGTAGCTACGCCTGCACTCTTACGGCGTCTTGACCATTTTATGGTTCTGCGTCGGGTTGCTTTTCATCGTGGTGCATTTCACCGCCATAACTCTTGGTGTCGCCTGTGTTTGCGTCGCCCACCACCGAAACAAGACTGTAGCCTATGACCGGTAGCCTACTGTCTATGTAGCCTACTCACAGAGAATGTAAACAGGCTCTGCTACTCAGAATAGCAAACCCCATAGACTGTCGTGCCAAAATATCAATCTTATTTGTTTGGCCTTTTCTTGCTTAGATTTTGTACAAATATCAAAAAATAGACACAGTAAACCAGCAAATAAGTCTGAGGTTATTTGCGAGGGGTCTGCCAGCCTGTTTAAGTTATGTTAGCAGGTGAACTTTAGCACAACTGCCCACAAAGTACTGCTTGCTGCGAAGTGCTAATTTCAAAACGTTGACTGCAAAGTGTTTAACTGACATATAAACACTTTGCAAACGGATAACCCCGTCATTGTAACCAAAATATGTCTGAGTTTATTTGCAAAGCTTATGTCAGTGAACTAGCATGTTGCTAATCCCTACAGTAGGCTGCTTGAAACATCGACTATCAACACACAGGATGAGTTGACCAATCACAGTCCTTGCGGTCTGCGTCGCCAGAGACTTTCTAATGAGGAGAGACAGCACTCAAAAAATACTCCATAGAAATGCATGGGGTTAGTTTGTAATGCCAATATGGCCGTTGTGTACACATATCCCACCCCTTCCTCGGCAAAATGTCATGTGAATACATTGAGCCAATCATGTGGTGTGATGTGAATACATTGAGCCAATCAAATGGTGTGTTGTGAAGACATCATGCCAATCATGTGTTGTGAACTCGCCGCTGGAACAAGGTTGGTGTTGTGAAGCCTTGCGCACGCGCATTTCTGTCGAATAGGATGCCCGATGAGTGCCCAAAAAGCGTTGCAATATGGCCGCTAAGAGGGGGGACTTGCCTAAAAGGACTTTGGCGTCGCCTTTTTGGAGGTGCACGTCGAGCTACGGCGGAGGGTTCAGAGAGGGGTTCGCGACGTCGCAGAGGGGTCTGCGGGGGTACACCGACGATTCGACGCAGAAGCTTAAAATAGGCTTTACGCAATGTAACACACACACACACACACAGACAAATGGCCCAGGTGTTGTGTATGGTGTGTGTTGTAAGTGTGAGGATACCCTAAGTAAGGGGGCGATCAGACAGGACGCAGTTTGTGCATTGACTGAAGTGCGCCTATTTTATGTTGTTTCCTATTGGCAGTAAGTGTTTTGCGTGCTGTTATGTATCCAGAGTGCCTCATGTTATGTGTGCCTGCTGCGCCTCACATTTGTGCAGAGGCGCCCTGAGTGCCTCGAATCGAAAAAAAGTTCAACTTAAAACGGAAAAGCACCTGTATTTTTATGAAAACTATATAAATAGTTTTAGAAAATAGTGCACCTGACGTTTTATAAGCGGCAAAGCGCATCCTGTCTGATCGGCCTCTAACTTTCCCTCTGTCCCAGACAGGCACAGGCGTGACTGTGTACAGTCTTCACCCAGGTGTGATCCGCACTGAGCTGGGACGCCACCTGTGGCCCACCATTGCTCTTTGGAAACGGCTGTTCTTTCAGCCCCTCATACTGTTCATCAAGTCCCCGTGGGAGGGAGCACAGACCACCATCTACTGCGCTGTGGAAGAGAGCCTGCAAAACACCAGCGGCCTCTACTACAGGTTAGCTGATATGCTATTAATCTTCCAAATCCAACACAAACACACAGAAGGTGACATTCATAACATATCCTATTAATATGTAACAAACTAAATCTTATTTGTAGCACATGAATAAGTTGAAGTGTGTGTGTGTGTGTGTGTGTGTGTGTGTGTGTGTGTGTGTGTGTGTGTGTGTGTGTGTTTACAGTGACTGTGCCCCTAAGCAGGCAGCACCCCAGGCGTGTGATGCTGCTGCTGCTACGAAACTCTGGGACATCAGTGCATCCATGGTGGGACTGGCTTAAGAGAAGAAACTCCCTCTTTACCAAACACACACACACACACACCACCCCCTGCATTTATCTGAAACACAAGCATACAGTGCAATACATACATATTTATATATTTTCTTTATTTTGCTGTGATCCAAACAAAGTTTCCATGTCATGAAGGTATGCATTTTAGTTAACTTATACTTATATACTTATATATTTAATCAGTGTTTTACAATTGCAACTCAACTACTCAGATAAGATCTGTTGGTAATCTCCCTACCATTGCCCACAGAGCACCATAATATCCCTTTACTACCAGCTTCTTCAGCCAGGTTAGATGAAAGTGCCCTGTCTCTGAATATAGTTATCTACATTAAGCCTTAATTATTGTACTTTAAATGAGCTATGTGGAATTCTGAAGGATTCAGCCAGACAGCACTCTTTCTTTGACTTGATGGTATTATAAGAGAGGCTGGCCAACGATAGTTGGTTTACATGCTAACTTTCGTCAGTATCTGGACAACACAGAGCATAGGAGTTTTTGAAGGTATGTCACATCTACACATTCTGTTGCTATTTCTAGATAAGTTTAATAATGTAAGTCAAAAAAATCACGTAAAGAGCCGTTCACACCAAGAACGATAACTATAAAAAAAAGTATTGTTCTCGTTAATCTAAACCATAAACTATAACGATAACGACATGAAGAATGATATCGGTGGGGATCACTTTCAGAGCGAATTTGAGAGCGATAAAAAGCTAACAGCCAATCAGAACCCATCACAGTTTAGCCATCACATTCATTAACATAATGAGAGACTGCTTATCGTTGATCAGTGTGGACGCTTTTATCGTTATGGTTGTAGTTATCGTTCCTGGTGTGAATGGCATATAACACCTTTAAAAGGCTCCTGTGATAGATGTGGTATAGATAGATAGATAGATAGATAGATAGATAGATACTGTACTGATCCCCAAGGGGAAATTCAAGGTCTCAGTAGCATACAGACATTTCACACAACATGCACTAATAGCAGAAAAGGTAATTCAATTATATAATATAAAAAACACAACTAAGCAATAAGGACAGTAGAAGATAAATAATATACTAAAATTAAAATTATACTAAATAACACTAAATCTAAATCAAGTCTAAAACAGTATCCACATAGTGTGCTTAGGGGTGATTTAGCATGAGGCGCTTGCAATGACTGAGGCAGGGACTGAGCCTGTGATTCTCTGTACATAGTAAGGTGCTCTGTGAGAGTGAGTGTCATGGTGATGGTGCAAATGAGTCCAACAGTGCAGGAATAAAGTCTAGAGACCCGCATAAAATAAATATGGACATATAAGAGAGTAGACAAGGTAAAAAACGATATGCCCATTGTATACCTTATTTTGTGTACTGAATACATTTCATTATTGTAAGAATTATACATTCAGTGATTATTGATTTAAGGGGCCAAATAGTACAAAACCACACTCAAGAAATGTGAAGATTTCTTATTTCTGTTCAGTGAATGGAATGTATATGCATTGTCCCAGTTCTCCAGTAGAGGGCATCATATCCTCTGTAAATGTTTCTACCAATCTACCCTCTGTGAATGCAAAGACTATCTTTACATTTTTAATTAAATGAACGTCAGCTCTAAGTAAAAATACACGCTGTCTGTTGTCTCTCTTATTTATTTTATTAGTATTATTACTACTGTTTTAACTACGGAGGGACGTTCGGCTTTTGGTGCAAATAAGCACTTCAGGACTCTTGAAGGTTCACCTTGGCATTGGCTACTCAGGAGTTTCAGTTATCCATCTTGTTGGAAAACAGCAAAGTAAACAAAATGCAGTAATCCCAGTATCCATTTGAATTCAGTTATTCAATGCATGGCTTTTGACATAAGTGTTTATACTTTGAAGATATCTGGCTGGAAAACCAAATGATGAGTAGCATCAGTAAAATGACAATTTAAAGACTATGATTATGTCAAATTAACTTCAGCATAGCCGAGGAGCAAGTGGCACAGCAGGGATTAGATGCGTTGGAACAAACTGAAACGGTGAGAGTGCTGGAAAAAACCCATTTAGAACTTAAAATGCTTGGAATATAAACAGGGATGTGGTAAATTCAGTCTTAGCACATGTCGAAAGAGCACTTTTATTTTGACAGGAATGCATCCCTAACCCCGGATACGTTGTTATGTTTATTTGTTAAATTAAAGTTTGGTGGTCAGTCACATAGACATATCCATAGATAAACAGAGGCTCAGTCTCGTGTCGAATTTGTGGCCTACAGCTTTTTCGCAAAAAAACTATCCATTTCAACCTGGATACGTGGTAGAACAGCTGGCATTAAGTAATTTTGCCATCCTTTAACATTAGTTTATTTGGGTTGCAGTGTCACACGCTATGGAAGTCTTCAATCAGGTGAAAGAGTTTGCGGAGGAGCATGCAACAGGGCTCGTAGTTGTCATTATTGCGGGTAAACTGAATTTTAACTTCTGCATACCTTATATGGCTACCATAATTCTAGCCTACTATAATACAAATTTAGATCCCTTCATGTTCTTGACATTATCAAGAACCGCACTATTTCGTTTCATCTTAACGTAGGCCGTTGTCTGCCTGATTTAAAATGTTTTGCGATCTACCTTGACGTATGGAATAATAGCTAGTCAACCCGAAATACATTTTTGTGATGTAGGCACTGGCCTTATCGCGATCCGCAGATGGATGGCTGGTGGGGTATGCCGTAGCAAAGCCCGACTGGATGGCAAAACGGTGCTGATCACTGGAGCGAATACAGGAATAGGAAAGGAGACCGCTGTGGACTTAGCCAGCAGAGGTGGGTTGGTTTTACGTGTGTGCTTTAAATCGGCTCTAAAGTTGTCCTGCTGCCATAAAAAAATAGCTTACCCGTATGAGAATGATTATCATAGTAGGCTACCAGGCCACTAGCGTGACTGTTTACGCCAACTATCTTACGCCAGGTGCGAGGGTGATCCTGGCGTGTAGAGACATGGGCCGGGCGAACCGAGCTGCAGATGAGATACGGAAACGGAGCGGGAATGGGAACGTGGTGGTAAAGCAGCTGAACCTGGCCTCCTTGCAGTCTGTGCGCGCACTAGCCGCTGATGTGAAGGCCAGTGAGGAGCGTCTGGACATTCTCATCAACAATGCAGGTGTGCTCTTTGCTTTCATACCAAAGCACTATAATTGAATGTTTGCCATTCAGAATAGTTTTGAATACCAACTGTATCAAGGATGATCAACAAGTTTGACATTAAGAGTTGCTGCTGTTTCAAATGTCATATTAAGCTACTGTCAGTAGGCCTAGTCTCACCACACAGTCTATGCAAAGAATGTGGAAATCCTAGGTTTAAAAAATCTTCTGAATTAATCCTTCTAGTTGAGCATGCAAGAGTTTTGTTATAGCCATACTGTATAGATGGCTTCACCTGTTTGCTCCTAGGGATCATGATGTGCCCACAATGGAAGACAGAGGACGGTTTTGAGATGCAGTTTGGGGTGAACCACCTGGGTCATTTCCTTCTGACCAACAGTCTGCTGGACCTGCTGAAGAAGTCGGCCCCCAGCCGAGTGGTCAACGTGTCCAGCCTGGCCCATGAGAAAGGTGCTCAAGGGGTTTGATGTCTATTGTGTTCTACATACTGAATGAGCACTTGTGCTTAGTTAGTATGTATACCGATTTCCTTTATTGTTCTCTAAAACCTGTAATTTGTTCAAAGCACTTGTTCAAAACCTTTTCTCTTATTTGCTTATTATATGTAACATTTGTTTAAATTTGAATAGAGCTCTTGATACCACGGTATTTTTCAGATGTGCTGAAGACTGTACTCAACTGTAGTTCATGGAACATTGTAACAAGGGATGTTCATTTGACTTTTCAGGAGAAATTGACTTTGATGACATCAATTTGGATAGATATTATGATCCTGTGAAGAGCTACAGGCAGAGCAAGCTGGCAAATGTGCTCTTCAGTCGAGAGCTAGCAAAGAGACTGGAGGGTAAGTGTGTCATATGCATACATTAATATGCCTTTGCTTTCTAACACACACACACTTATGCAATATTTCTTGGCCCAGGTGTTTTGGTGTATGTTTTAAGTGCATGTGTCTTCACCTTCTAATACACACACACACACACACACACACATACACACCCACACACCGTCCCTTTTGTGGTCTCTGCCTCATACACACGGATCTAGCCCATTCGTTGACAAGCCCTTGATATTTGTGTTTTATGTGACTCACTATTCTCAAATCTGTATCAAAGTCATATGGGTTGGATTAACACTTTCGCCCGTCAAGGAATTCTTGATCCTTAAGGCCAATACCTATCGGCAGCATCTGAGAGCAGAATTTCATTCTGTTTCTTTATGGAGCAAACCATTGGATCAACCATTGTTGCCAATAAACAAAGCTAGCTTAATGTTACAAAACTGTAGCTGACTGATCAAAGTTATGACTTAATGGCATTATATTGCCAGTTAGAATTGCTCTGAAATGCTGTGTTTCTGCTATTGTTACGCCATAAGCAAAATATGGGCTTGTTATCAACGTGTTGATGTTAATGGTTGTTTCTGAATGTAAGATGCATTTCATGACTGCTGCCAATGGGCGCTGGATTTTAGAATCACTCTTTCTCACACACATACTTAAGGCTGTGACATGCTCCTGCGTCTGTGAGAATTGCATCATCAACGCACATGATCGTGTGCTTTCCAACAATTGGGACTGCGCGTTAATGACGCGCGCAAATGTGCACAGAGGAGCATACCACTTGCTTTACACACACACACACACACACACACACACACACACACACACACACACACACACACACACACACACACACACACACACACAGACCTTTCCTGAGTAAGTCCCCCTCTGTCCCATACAGGTACAGGTGTGACCGTGTACAGCCTCCACCCAGGTGTGATCCGCACTGAGCTGACCCGAAACCTGACCCAGTCCATACCCCTCTGGAAGCTGATGATGTGTTCACCCCTGATGCTGTTCCGGCCCCTCATCAAGTCCCCGTGGGAGGGAGCGCAGACCACCATATACTGCGCTGTTGACGAGAGTCTGCAGAACACCAGCGGCCTCTACTACAGGTTAGTTATTACAGTCATAGACAAAGTCACATGTAATATCTTATTTATTATTAAAAATGTATAAATTTGTGTGTGTGTGTTTGTAGTGACTGTGCCCCTAAGAAGACAGCACCTCAGGCGTGTGATGATGCTGCTGCTAAGAAACTCTGGGACATCAGTGCCTCCATGGTGGGACTAGCCTAAGAGAAGAGACTCGGTCACTCTCTCCTTGTCTACCACACACATACACACACACAAACAAACACATTCCTTCCCAACACAAACATCTGCAATACATTTCAATTGCATAAACAAACATGTGCGTTGCCTTAGGCATATCCGGTGGCATAGAAAACAAGATTGTGCTAATGGTATCTTGGGGATAAACAAACATTTAAAACACTAGTTTAAAAGTCAACATGTTGTAGCGCATATACAGTACACTAAAGTCCAATTTATTTTCATTTCAAAGTATGTGTTGGTTTTTCACTTTTCGCCCAGATACCCTCTAGGAACAGATTGAAAGGGTCTATGGGTCTATATTTGGTTGTCATCCAAAAGGAGTGTGTGTGTGTGTGTGTGTGTGTCCGTGTGTCCGTGCGTGCATGCGTGCATAGAATCTCTCTTAAACACCATCTTACATTTAAACTATTGCTGCAATAGTATTGCACTTCCAGTGTACCCTGAAGGACCAGAAAATGTATTTTCTGATGAAATAGAACTGGTACTGGCAAAGAGTAGTTACAGCATAGGTTTACTTGTCTTCTCCAACATGCTGAATGTTACTGATGTTTTTACAGGCCAATAACATTTTCGTTTTGCTTACCTTTATAGCAAACACAGTATATTGATGTGCAAATACTCATAAGTTTAAACAAACAAATAAAAAAAATTAGGCAAACCTGTCACTTGATATTATCACAATATCTATACATACAAGCCTTTATGCCTGCACTTTAAAATGTCTCTGTGGTGCCTCTTTGATATTGTATACCCACAACTTATTTATTAATGTTGTACTTTTTGGTTTTCCATTTTAATTATTTGTTAAGATATATTTTAACCTATTCTTATTTAGAGGAGGGCAATGTATTGGTGCTGATAAAATAGAAATTAAGTGATAAGATTACTGCTTTGTGTCTTTTGCGAAGTAAAACTAATGTATCTGGATTGTCTCAGAACTCCAGTAGTGGGTCAGCATATATGCTAGAATTCTCTGAAAATTTCTGAAAATCTTGCGCGTTTGCAAAACTATCTTTATAAATGTCATTTCATGAATGTCAGTAATAAATAGCAGGTCTCTCTGAATAACATAAAAATGTTGGAGTTCTTTTGTCACTTTGAATTATCCAATGTATGACTTTAAGCAATGTTTTAGACTCCATGGATGTTTACTATGGAGTAAAACATGTTCCACTTCAAACCGAACCTTTTGTATTTTCAATTGAATTGCTGAATTGAGCAATTGTATTGAAAAACAGTGTTGCCTATTCATGGGTCTCATCAGGTCCCTTTCCACAGGTGTATACAATCATGCACCAAAACTTGAAATATTTTTTTAAAAATTGAACTCATTTGCTCTGATACGTAAATTATCATCACTAAAAATTCTACTCACAATTCAGTTTCACACCGTGAAATTCATTTGCAGTCTACTGAGACACAACATCTGGTAAGTGAGGAAGAGCAATCGATGGCAGATTGCTCATCCGCTTCACTCAGCTTCTGCCATTTTGGCTACTTAACGTTAGCTGCCAACAAGGACTGGGAACAATATATCCAGCCATAGCTCAAGGACACTGGTTGCCTAAAGGCTCTTCTACCTCCTGAACTATGGCTGTCCCATCCCATATTTTAGTCAGTCACATTATAATCCCATATCATGGCACAATAAAGAAAAGGCACAGCCAGAGTAAAATGTCTGTTAAATGTATTCAATGGAAACGGTATGAAGTTAGTCATCTTGTTGTCTTACATTCAAAAATCACAAACAACACATGTTTCTCAAAAAACAAGATACCCCATGAACTTGTGACGTCTAATATGAGCATACAATCGCTTAGTCATGTTATAGCTGGTTTTAAATCTACCATGACGGTTATGATTTTATGGCTTATTCAGTTGTCAATGGAGAAATTTAATTGGATTCTTACTTCCGGAACTTAAGGGGGGTGGGACTGTTGAGCTCTATTTCACAGTCTGAAATTGAATTGTGAGAACCAAATGTGGAAGTGCAGAAAGTGAAATTTTCGGTGAGGATAATACATATCAGAGCATATTAGTGAAATTCATATTATTAAATTGCAAATTGACTGGGATTCAGTACCAAACAAATTAATTCCATTTAAAAATATAACCTATTCAAATTTGGTTTTTAAATAGTCCTATTGCTAAAATTCAGCAATTTAAATGAAAACACAAAATATTCAGATTAAATTTGAAGTGGAACAAGTTGTACTCCATTGTTTGCCTTAGAAACCAAGTACATTAGTTAAATACTTTGTGTCAAGTCACCTTCAACATCACAGTTATAGGAGCTAGTGGCATATTGTGGACAGGAGATACTGGAGTGAACTGGAGCGGAGATCTGGAAAAATGATCTAAATTAAATCGGATAGATGAATTTAAAAAAAAACTTCATTTTCAGACCAGATTAGTGACATTGAGCCAAGATTTACAAATGTCCCTGCTGCTAAACAGCTGTCTCTCACATATAACATCAACTGACTGGTTCTGGTGAATGTTTCTATAGAAGCTTATGGACTGTATTGATCACACGTGTGTGTCAGCACATTCCCACAGGTGATCCTTAACAAAATGGCCTACCGAGAACACGATCTGAGATGGGTGGAATGTGCTTACCTGAGAGTGAAACCAGGGGAACTCTCATATTTTAATGAATATTGATTAGCTAATGATGCCCTGTATGAACGTATGCTAAACATTAAGTGGAAATGTTTATGATCCTCTGTCCTGTGTCAGGATCAGCATTCTGCTGGAATAAATATTGACTGAAACTTATGCAGGAACTTATGAGGAAGTCATGACTCAGCAAAAATTTAACCAGCCCTTCAGTGTGACCAAGGGAAATCAAACTGATTTGTAAAAATTCTTGCAATCAAAGCTGACAGTTGAAGCTATGATAAATTGCAATATTGTTGTGAATTCTGGTCAGAAAATGTGTTTGTTTAAGCTTTAATCATTATTTCGGTTTGTTCTGTTTGTGACCCAGAGAATGTAAGTATGGTAGAGTAGGTGACAGTTCATGGGGCAGCACAGGGCAGGACAGCAGCTCGGCACTTTATCAGCAGAAACACTTTGCAAGGGCACCTACCCCACTGCGGCAAAGTGGTCACTTTAACACATCATAATTCCACCCACGGCCCGATGGGGGAGCGTGATTGGTCAGGCCAGGGACACATGTTTTACACAGGTGTGCTTGAAAAGCGCATTCCACTCAGAGCGCACCTCATATGTCATCTGTTTCTGCTTACCTGCAGCTGGAAAGAAAGGCAGTTGAACAGTAGAACAGTAGAGAGATGGTAATACATTAGGGAGGCACAAATTCAGGGTGACAGTTTGATAGTAAAAGTGAGTCTAAGTAGCAAAAAACAGAAGTCAGACGCAATCTGTAGTATATCCAATTTCCTTCTCATTTGTTTGGATTACACTGTCTGGGACTATGGATGACTGCATTTCCCAGATGAAGCATTTTGTGACTGAGCATACAACTGGACTGGCAGTTGTCATCATAGCTGGTAAATTCTCATTCCTCTATTTTACAGCCTCTTCTGATGTTCAATTAACCGACTATCACAACTGTGAAGGACATTTTCTGCCAAAAGTAGAAACTACTGGGCAATGATTCAGCAAATTTAAGGATTGGATACATAGGCCTCGCAGCTTAATCTCATTGTTTTGATTATGTACTCAGGGATGTGGTTGCATACTTGTTATAGTCATCTGCATTCCTGATGACCCCCCCAAAGCCAAGCGTAATGAATGCAGCCCTTCCTGCACAACTTGTTTTTTAAGACAGTCATATATGATGGGACATTAATCCTAACTCCTGCTCTAAACACAATTCTCTTCATGTTAAGTAGGTGCTGGGCTTTTCGCACTGCGCAGACATATGGCTGGTGGCGTATGTCGCAGCAAAGCCCGACTGGATGGCAAGACAGTGCTGATCACTGGAGCAAATACAGGGATAGGGAAGGAGACAGCTGTTGACTTGGCCAGGAGAGGTCAGTAGGCTACATTCTCACCTTAGTCATCTTTTATAAATGAACACACCCACACATTAGCACACTTGTACAATGACTCAGCTTTTAGATCCATAATTAATATAGAATGTAGATTTTTAAAAGTATATTGAACTTTTACAGGAAAAGGCTGAATGAACACTACCACACATATGGCACACCCATTAGGTCTACAATGACTCAGCTTTTTTGATGCTTGATTGAGGTTTTGACAGATTGATGATGACTAAGCTGACTAATGTCTTATTATTTCTAATGACCTTGCTAATCTCTGAGTGATTGAATCCCCTGTCACACCCTCCCTCTATTTTGTCCAAACCAGGTGCGAGGGTGATTCTGGCGTGTAGAGATTTGGGCCGGGTGAACCGAGCTGTGGATGAGGTCCGGAAACGGAGCGGGAATGGGAACGTGGTGGTGAAACAGCTGGACCTGGCCTCCTTGAAGTCTGTGCGCGCACTAGCCGCTGATGTGAAGGCCAGTGAGGAGCGTCTGGATATTCTCATCAACAATGCAGGTGTGCTTATTGCACCCACATCAATGGTCATGTTCCTTGGCATTTCTATATGTCAATATATAAATGCCCTAAGGTAAAACTAGACTTGAGATATGAATAAGTCTGCATTTGTTAAAACTACAGAGAAAGAAATGAGATATGATGTCTGTGTCCTTATGTGAGCCATTTGAAGTCGTGTAAGTCACAAGATTAGTGCTTTGTAAGTGGCAACAAGACTTGTGTTATCTTTCAGACACACTGTATCAGGCCTTGAAGCTTCATGCCAGCTATGGACCTGTTTGCCCCTAGGAATTATGATGTGTCCAAAATGGAAGACAGAGGACGGCTTTGAGATGCAGTTTGGAGTGAACCACCTGGGTCATTTCCTTCTGACCAACAGTCTGCTGGACCTGCTGAAGAAGTCGGCCCCAGCCGAGTGGTCAACGTGTCCAGCCTGGCCCATGTGAGAGGTACATAAATCTAAAGGAAAAATTCAGCGAGTTTTCACATAGATCCCCGTTTCTCGAGATCACTGAGTATTGTCAGTCCGATGCTGCTGCTGGCGAACAGCGGTCTTTGAATCTGCTGGTGGGAAAACGCATGGGACTCATGAGTTGTATCCTATTGCGTGCTGAGGGATTTTGAAAGGCAACTGTTTGTCCCACCCCTCGGATTGAGCACTGCCAATGGTGAGTTCCCAGACCCTACATCTTGATGTGGGTCTGGCTCGTCAGGCTAGGCTTGATGGTCTTTTGGGCCCCCACCATCGACCTCATGGCAGCGCTGACAGTCGACAGTGGGGGCCTAAAAGACCATAGATCGTAATCCTGACAATCATGTCATTTAAAGGAGATTTAAACCAATGAAGCGTGGAGCTACTTTGCATCTCGTAAATGGTGTAAAACAGTGATTTATTTGCATGGCTATACCAATGCCCGAGGCACCCCCATTGAAAACCTGTTGGTAGCATCGGCTAACTAGCGCCAGATTTCGGAGTGCAGGGGACAAGCTGAGATGAGCTACAAAAGTTCACACTCAGTATCATGTTTCAACACACTTTAGGTCAATATCACACTTTAAACATGACCACCACTTTCACCAGAAAATACCTTACTGTAGTTTTTACGGATGTTCATTCATCTTTCCAGGTAAAATGCACTTTGATGACATTCACCTGGATAAAGACTACGATCCCGCAACAAGCTACCGTCAGAGCAAGCTGGCCAACATTCTTTTCACCAGAGAGTTGGCTAGGAGACTGTCAGGTGAGTGGGTCACAAGCAACCACCTGATTCACTCATTGACTCATTCATTCATCTATATATCTAACTCAGATACACTCCTACAGACTCATAATTCCCTTTCTCACACAGACAGCACACAAGTTGAGTAATTTAATTAGATGCTCTCATACATTTCCCTCTCCCTTTCTCTCTCTCTCCACACATACAGTACACACACACACACACACACACACACACACACACACACACACACACACACACACAGACCTTTCCTGACTAAGTCCCCCTCTGTCCCATACAGGCACAGGTGTGACAGCGTACAGCCTCCACCCAGGTGTGATCCGCACTGAGCTGGGACGGCACATGACCCAGTCCCTGCCCCTCTGGAAGCTGATGATGTATGCACCTATGATGCTGCTCTGGCCCTTCATCAAGTCATGTGAGGAGGGAGCGCAGACCACCATCTACTGTGCGGTGGACGAGAGCCTGCAGAATGTCAACGGCCTCTACTACAGGTTAGCTTTGACACACACACTTTTAGTCATAAATGATCTGTAACCCAACATATGCTCATGAATGAACACACCACACACACACACACACACACACACACACACTAACTGAACACGTGCTAATCAAGGGTGTAATACAGTAGTTAAGATAACGGTGTCTGGAGAAAGGAGTAATGATATGGAGAACACCACCATGAGTCTTATTACACCTTTAATACAACCCATTTCATCACGACCCTACCTACCTTTATTTTGTATTATAATTGATGAAAGTGAACGTGTCATTATTTGTGTGTGTGTATGTGTGTTTACAGTGACTGCGCCCCTAAGCAGGCAGAACTTCAGGCGTGTGATGATGCTGCTGCTAAGAAACTCTGGGACATCAGTTCCTCCATGGTGGGACTGGCTTAAGAGAATTTAAACTCCCTCTTTACCAAACACACACACACACACACACACACACACAAATATGCCTAAGAGAAGACACATTCTCTCTGTCTCCCTCTCTCTCCCTCAGTCACTCACACACGCTACCACACAGACACACACTAGTGTTGTAGTACCCGAGACCGGTTTTGGTCTCAAGACCATTTTTTGCTTACTCGGTCTCGTCTCGGAATTGAAAGCAAAAATGCTCAGTCTTGACTAGGTCTCGGCCTACATTGGAAAGAGGCGGATTCGTAATTTTAGAGCGAGACCACGAGACCCTTTCCCCCCCATTTGTTTTAATTAATTAAATATATGATATAATTAAATGTCACACTTTGAATATGAAATCCAGGTATATTGCTGTTATTACATTTATTGCATTTAAAAAGCAGTCTCGGTCTTGACCCTTTAAAGACTCGGTCTCGACTTGGTCTCTACATGCAGTCTCGTCCCCATCACTAACACACACACATATACTGATGTTCTCCACAGGATCCACATTCCTTGCACATTCTTCACACGTCATGTTTATTTTAGCATATGTTTTATAGAGGGTTGTTACACATTTCATGACTTTCTGATTGCTGTATGTGTTGACTTTCTGATTCCTCAAGTGCACGGTGGCATTACCAATAACCTACAGATACAGTTTTCATAATGTGATGGTATTATGAGTGTATGCATACTGGAATAAACAGTTCATTTGTACTCTCTTGACTTTATCCAACTAATGATGTAATCAGAGCAGTCCAGCAAAAAAAAAAGTCTTAGTTATTTGACTGCTTGTGGTGATATGTTGTAATGACGTCACTTTTCAGGATCAAAGAGGGAACTGAGTGGTCGATAATCGTGAAGCTAAATATGGAAAATCTGGTAGCATGCCACATCCAACTGATTAGCCCCTATACGGTGTCGAAAGCTAATCCTAGCCATTCCTTGTGGCACACCGTAACCTGGAGGATATCTAAAGAACGCAAGAAAGCTATGCGGGTAACAATTTATTTGTCAGGTATAAGTTACTCATCCTATACATTTTAGAAAGTACATCTAAATGAATAATATGAAAGTTACGAAAACAGGTTAAAGGAACATTTACACGAAACAATCTTCTGGCTACAGATGCTCCTAGTATAATGTGTCAACTTCCCTTACATAGGCTACCCAGTTCATGTTTGGTTACATTGATATGGATCACATGGTTTGAGGTCAGCTGATGTGGGATAACACGAGGAGTAATTTTGATGAGACTTGAGACCATTGTTGTAGTGAGTGAATCAATCAAGACATGACAAGGTATACATTTGATTACATTTCCTGTCCCTGTAGTTAACTGTTTCTGTGGACATGTGCCAAGCACGTGACAGTAGGCCCACAACAGGCCCACACTTAGTAGCTGATTAAGAGTCCACATATGATTGAAAGGATTATCATCAGCCTGGTAATTAGGATTCTTACAATGTTATTTTTAACTGTTTGTGTGGTTATACTATGAATAATGTTGACAGAAACAGACAACAACAGTGGAGTGGCACATGCAATTCAGCAGGCTTCTCAATTCAAGTTTGTATTGAATGCTGACTGGACTCCACTCATGTCAGAGGTCCAGCCCTGCAGCAGGTTAACAAATAAAACATATTCACATCCAGTTGTCACTGACTATGTGTAATAAGCAATATCTGTATGATATAAGAATTTAATTAAACCTAGCTACTATACTAACTATAAACCATCCCAAGGAAGGAAGATGCAGAAAAGGAAAATAGCTTGCTGCACTGACAATTACATTATGTAGGTATAGTCATATACTCTCTATGCTGGTAAAAAAGAAAAAGACTGACATGGAAGGTAGGATATTTCAAGAAAGAAAGAGCATATGACAGCAGTTCATGATAAATCTATATCCCTTGTTTGCTCATATGGGTGTAGTAAAGGAGTAAATCGCGAATCCGAAACAATCTGATATCCATGCAGAAAATGATAATGAGAATGTCAAAGACAATGATCAGAGGTGGATGACGTACACAATTCCTTTACTTAAGTAAATGTATATACCTTGTCAAATATTACTCTAATACAAATGGAAGTTGCTAAGTCAGATTTTCACTTAAGTTGAAGTACAGAAGTACTTGCTTTTAAAAATACTCAAATATTCAGAAGTACAATTTGTCCTTTTTAATGTATTGTAATGTAATGTTTTTTTGGTCATTACAGTAGGGCATACATAATTTGGTCACTCATTGGACTTACATCCAACAAAAACATTGTACCTATTTTCGTAACCTTGCAACTGTTCAAATGGATGCAATAGTATAATGCAAATCATTATTCATCCTCTGTTCACAAATCTAAAAACATTTTAACTGGCAAATAAAAAAACAGATAACTCAATAATAAATTATTTATTGTAGATTATTGTTCAATGATGTACGCTAAAGACCTATGTGGTGAATGTTCATGACAATGGAGGATAACCTGGTTGAGAAGACCACTTCTCAAGTCAGGTTTGTGTAGTTCTCCCAGGCTACACGGAGGATGTTCTGATGAAGAATCTATGCAAAACAGGTTTGTGTAGTTCTCATAGGCTACATGGAGAATACTCTGATGAAGAAATTATTGCAAACAGGTTCGTATAGTACTCCAAGATAACATGGAGAATGTTCTGATGAAGAATCTATTGTCACCATCAGCAGCACAGCCAATTCAGCCAAGTTCAAATTGGACTATTGAAAAAAATGAATTTCAAGATGGTCAATTGCGAAAAGTAACGAGTACTTCTTGCTCATATTTCAAATGTAGTGGAGTCAAAAGTACAGTATTTGTCTTTCAAATGTGGTGGAGTGAGTCACAAGTTTCGAAAAATATTAATACTCAAGTAAAGTACAGATACTCAAAAATCATACTTAAGTACAGTAATCAAGTAAATGTACTAAGTTACTGTCCACCCCTGACAATGATGGCCCCTATGAGGTCAAACCCGGCTGTCTGCCTAATATGATTTTGACGCCCCTAACCTACAGTTTAAATCTTTTGCTTTAGATGTTGACTCAAACTCTCCATTTGAGGAAATCACCATAAACCAAAAATGACTCCAAAGCAGTTGTAGGCAATACAGGAGACAAAGACTCCTGTGAATGAAGTCTAATGGCATCATCATTCTTTACATCCGCAATGAGATTCAATGAGATTTTGAGATGAGACTATGAAATGAGCGTGTATATGACATCTGAATGCAAATGCTTCTGGATGTTATTGTTGGCATTCATCTAGTAACTAAAGTTCAACTCAACAGGTGTATCAGTCTGCCCTGTTCAGTGGCAGAGTCCTCTTTTTAAGTAAACAGAGTTAAGGTAAATATTTGTTTCCTCCTCTATTTGTTGGGGAATTATTCACGTTATGTCTGTGTTTCATTATGATTGGTTGGTGTAAGAATCATGCTGAAGAGATACAAGCTTAGTCCTATACATGATACCAGAGTTCTTAGTTTGATAACTTCTTGTCTTTGCTGTAGCTCTTATAGCTTAGCTCCTTTGCTTTTTTGCTATAAGGAGGAGTACCTAAATATCTGCAGAAACATCTTGCAAGGGCACTGGGGCAAAACTTGTAAGGCTCACTTTACATAACACTTCCGCCCTAAAGCCCAATGGAGCGGCGTGATTGGTCTGGCCAGGGAAGCATGTTTTACACAGGTGTGCTTGAAGATCAAACTCCAGTCAGAGCGTACCTCATATGTCATCTGTTTACCTGCAGCTGGACAGGAAGAGAAAGTCCAACAGTAGATTCTGTTTTTATAAGGAAGCGCAAATTCAGGGTGTGAGTAAAAGTGAGTGTTAGTAGCAACAAGCAGAAGGTCAGACGCAAACTACAGTATATCCAGTTTCCTTCTAATTGGTTTGGACTACTACACTGTCTGGGACAATGGATGACTACATTTCCCAGATGAAGCAGTTTGTGAATGAGCATGCAACTGGACCGACAATTGTCATAGCTGGTAAATTCTCAGTCAACTATTTTACAGCCGCTTCTGATGTTTTCTTAGCAGACTATAACAACTCTGAGAACTATAGAGGACATTTTCAGTCAAAGTGAGAAACTACTGGGCAATGATTCAGCATTTAAGCTTTAACTCTTTCTTGTGTATTGCTGACTTGACTTCATATGTTACCATTAAGATGTTAATCTCAATTCCGATTTTAGTCAACAGAGCTCTTTGATTATTTAGAGATAAGTTTATTCTGCACTATTTTTTCAGTTCCATGTTAAGAGCAGCAATAGGTATTTGCATGGTCATTGTTTCACAAGATATGGATATCTTTTATTGTTCTTTCAGAAGTTTATAATGTTTTATTGATGTTCTGTATTATCTTGCAAAATTATTTGAGTCGCTCTATTTTTCTGTTCTGAACAGAATGACGCTCTTGGATTGAATGCCATGCTTTGCCCTCATATCAGCTTGATACAATTGTTTTGTTTATGAACTCGGGGATGTGGTTGTATACATCAGTCATCTGTATATCAGTCATCTGTATTCTTGACAATAGATATCTAAAGAATTGTGGGAGATCAAAATATCCACCATATTTTGATGAAGTATGATTATCAAGAAGCAGAAAGTGCTATTATTTTTTTGTTTGGTTGACTCCACAAGCCCTGAATGTAGCCTACATCCCTGGCTGAGCATTCAAACTGTTTGCTTTCCAAATGACAAGGAATAACAGTTATACTTTGCCCTGCCTACTTTATCTACGCTCCTGGCTACAGTTATTAGTTTGCCTCGCCAATTACCCTCACATGCTTTCTCAGTTTCAGTGTGTTAATTTGAAGTTCCTTGTCATTTAGACAGCAAAAAAGTATTTTGCCATTTTTGCCTGGTAATGTTTGAATGCCTTACAAAAATGCAAAATGTGAAGTAACTCACTATTTTAATAGCCTTTATTGTTTGTTTTACTCTTACTTACTTATTCTTACTCATTATTATTTTGAACTGAAGTAGGCTTGAGTCCTGTTTCTGTTTACCCCCCACTGCCCAAAATCAGATGTCAAACTCAAGCCATGCATAATGAATGTAGCCCAGTTCCTGCACAACTACTTTAGACTATAAAGACAGTCACATATGATGGGACATAAATCGCAACTCCTGTTCTAACTAGATGTACCGCATAGCGGTACAAAATATGACTGCCGCTCAGTCCTGTACATCCGTTCCGCAAAAATAAATCACATTTATCAATTTGTATCTATTTACTCCATCCCCCACTCTTGAAACTTTTGTTTTGTGTATGCTTGTTTGGTATGCCTGTGTGTGTGCGTGCCTGTGTGCGTGTTTGTGTGTGTGGATGTGTGTGTGTGTGTGTGTGCATGTGCATGTGTGTGTGTCTGCGTTTGGATGCGTGTGTGCATGTGTGTGTGTCATCTCAATTTGTCTCCATCTCCTTATAGAGCCTGACCGATAGCCTATGGGATTTCTTAACAAACCTGGCCTGGATACACTCTCAAAGTGCGCTCTAGAATCTTTGGTTTAAATTGGGATGTAGCCTAGATCACGGGTGCGTTATGGCTACAAATTATTCATTTTGACGAATTTATGTAGTCGATTACGTCATCGACTAATCGTCCCAGCTTAAGCCTTTGAAGCCTAAACCATGCTCTTCCTTACTTGAAACTGAAGGATACTATAGTTGGTGTTTGGGAATGAACATTAGTTCAGATGCTTTTTGTGACTTTTTGTGGTCTTAAATACATTTATTTTATAGCCTCCATGGATGAAATTCCACAAAACGTGGCATACTGTACCCCCAGAGGATGTCAGGTTAATCATACACATTAAATTTGGTGCAGTTCAAAACCTCTGTGGCCCCTGGGGCCCAAATGAAATTTTTCCGTAAAAGTCTAGACCACAACCTCATTCATCTCCAGCCAATGTACAAGCCCAAAGTACAGAGGCTACCAGTTCCCACACGCACCTTCAGGAAGTGGACACCCGAAGTGGATGAGGCTCTGAGAGACTGCTTCGAGTGTACTGACTGGAGTGTGTTACAGAATGGAGAGGACTTGGAGGAGGTCACGCAGTGCACAACCGACTACCTGAACTTCTGCATGGACATTGTTGTTCCCACCAGAACTGTACGCTGCTTTCCCAACAACAAGCCTTGGATAACCAGTAATGTCAAGACCCTTCTTAACAGGAAAAAGATGGCGTTCAGAGAGGGGGACATGGCAGAGCTGAGGCGCGTGCAAGGGGAACTCAAATTCATGCTGAAGGAAGCTAAGGAGGATTACAGAAAGAAGGTGGAACAGAAGCTGCAGGAAAACAACTTGAAGGAGACATGGGACTGCTTGAAGGTTATCACTGGCCTGAAGAAGAACAGCAGCTCTGTGGAGGGGGACCTGGACAGGGCGAACCAGTTGAACCACTTCTACAACAGGTTTGACTGCCCTGCTCCAGCTCCAATGGCGGTGGTCTGTTCACCATCCCCCAGCCCCCACCCTCACACCCCCTCAATACCAGTGCAACACTCACCTCCATCATCACAGGCTATCGTACCCCCACCATCACTGGATTTTGCACCCCACCCCCACATGGCGATCACAAACAATAAGGTGACAACGACCTCAGTCAACAGCCATCAGACACACAGATCCCAGATGCACCCCTGGGGGGTGTATCAGGAACGGGCAGGAGGAGGAGTACAGGAGCCTGGTGGAGGACTTTGTGCAATGGTGCAAACTCAATCATCTTCAACTTAATACTTCAAAGACCAAGGAGATGGTGGTGGATTTCCGCAGGTCTAAGCCCACTCTGCGACCAGTCCACATTGATGAGGTCAATGTGGAGATGGTTAGCACCTACAAGTATCTGGGTCTCCACCTGGACAATAAACTGGACTGGTCAGCCAACACTGATGCACTCTACAAGGAAGGGCAGAGTAGGCTGTACTTCCTGAGGAGGCTGCGGTCCTTCAATGTGTGCAGTAAGCTCCTCAGGATGTTTTACCAGTCTGTTGTTGCCAGCGTCCTCTTCTATGCAGTAGTGTGTTGGGGAGGAAGCACAAGGAAGAAGGACGCGGGGCGAATTGACAGGCTGGTAAGGAACGCTGGCTCTGTAGTGGGAGTACATCACTTCACTATCTGACAAAAGGACCCTGAACAAACTGATCAACATCTTGGACAATGAGTGTCACCCACTCCACACCACTATTGTTAAGCAGAAGAGCCTGATCAGCTGGAGACTTCGCTCACTGCCTTGCACAATGGACAGACTGAGGAAGTCATTTGTCCCCAGGGCCATTGAACTGTTCAATGCCTCACTTAAGGGAAGAGGAGAGATAGACTTCTCGGCATAGTCTGTCTGCCTCTTCACCCCCTCCATGTTTGGCACTGTCTGTCCACTAGCCACTTGTACCACTGTCTTTATGCCTCACTGTTTGCGTGCTATATTAGCACATTTGCACATATGCATAACCCCCCCCCCCCCTCAATGCCACAGCCGAACTGTGGCCACACTTATACTTTTTCTTAATAGTTCAATATATAGATATATAGACTTTACTTTACTTACTTCTGCATTGTTGCACTGTTGCACTGTTGGTCTTACTCATTTGCACTATCACCATGACCACTATCACCATTGCACTACCACCATGTCACTCATTCACACAGAGCACCTTACCATACCTTACTATGTACAGGAAATCACAGGATCAGTCCCTGCTTCAGTCATTGCCATTGCAAGCGCCTCTGATTGATTAATCACCACTATGTGGATACTGTTTTTAGAATTGATTTAGATTAAGTGTTAGTATAATTTGTATTTTTGTAATTTGTATTTTAGTATATTTTTATATATTGTATTAAGTGTCAGTTAGTATAATTTGTATTTAGTATATTTAGCATATTCTTTATCTTGTACTGTCCTTATTATATTGCTTAGTTGTGTTTTTATATTATATACTTTAATTACTCTTTCTGCTGTTAGAGAATGTGTTTGTGTTGTATGTATGCTGCTGAGACCTTGAATTTCCCCTGGGGATCAATAACGTATCTATCTATCTATCTATCTATCTATCTAGTTGGGCTACATGTCCATCAAGTTTCATGTGCAATCCCTATATGACGGCTACGCTAGCTACCATAGCGGCGGTCATAATTAGTCTAACCAAACACATTATCTTCATGTTTAGTAGGTGCTGGGCTTTTCGCACTACGGAGACATATGGCTGGTAGAGTTTGTCGCAGTAAAGCCCGACTGGATGGCAAGACGGTGCTGATCACCGGAGCGAATACAGGGATAGGGAAGGAGACAGCTGTGGACTTGGCCAGAAGAGGTCAGTAGGCTACATTCTCACCTTCGTCGTCTTTTATAAATGAACACACACATTAGCACACCCATACAATGACTCAGCTTTTAGATAAATGATTGTGTTAAACTTTTTATGAATGAACACACATACAGTATGACACACCCATTATAATGACATGGGCCTATTGTTTTTAAACACCTTTGTAAAACCTTTAGTCTAGGGTACACAACTCAAGATGACTCAGCTGTCTAATGCTGTAGCCTGTGCTGTCTACTTATGACTCAGTTTGGTAATCTCTAAACGAATCCTCTCAACACAATCACATCCTCCCTCTATTTTGTCCAAACCAGGTGCGAGGGTGATTCTGGCATGTAGAGACATGGGCCGGGCGAACCGAGCTGCGGATGAGATCCGGAAACGGAGCGGGAATGGGAACGTGGTGGTAAAGCAGCTGGACCTGGCCTCCTTGAAGTCTGTGCGCGCACTAGCCGCTGATGTGAAGGCCAGTGAGGAGCGTCTGGATATTCTCATCAACAATGCAGGTGTGCTCCTACAAAAGCACAAATACCCATCAGTGGTCATGTTCCTTGGCATTTTAGAAAGGGATAACCTGCAACGATCTGATTAAAGGTTGTATTTTTTATGGCTCAAAGCCCAAAGATAAATGATCACATTTATCTAATCTTTCCTAATGATCCGCTAGCAGGCAGCCTAGGCTCCGAGATCTGTACACAAAAACAATTGCTACCAACAAGGGTTGGCAACCCACTCAAAGGCAAAATAAAGTGTTTCAAGGACTAACCGACGATATGCGCGTTTAGGAGAGTTTTAATTGCACGGGAGGGAGGGAGAGGGAGTAGCGAGCTAGCTCTCTGTTTTGTTTGAACATCAACAGAAGTGACGTATCCCCGCTATCGCTGATACAACCTTTAAGGTCACTACCAAACTTTCTCAGTTGATCCTACATTTCGCGTATAATCCATTTCTGCTTGGGATATTTTTGTATCATGTAGCTTATAGTTAATGAGATCATTTGCATATTTTAATACATTAGCAGATATAAATACATGTCAAAGACATGTATTGATAATAGACCTCTGAAGTTGCTGTATTCTATGGGAAAATAACATGGGGAATTTGAATTATTGCACCTGTTAAAACTCTCGCGGGGACGAAAGAGTCTGAAATGCAGACGTTTTGCTCAACACTTTTGTCCTCTGCCTTCAAGTGGGTAGTGTGATCTTCAGTAAACTTAGATCTTTGCCACCCCAGAGCTAACTTGCAATGCAACTTGCCATTGTTGGCTTCAATTAACACTCGGATCTCCGTATATGGGCAAAGATGGCAGCTTTGGTTCCTTTTAATATAGGCAAACTTCAGAGGTCTATTTGACTCAAGGTAGACAGATAGAGCCATGTGTTCTGGCCTCAACATATTCAAATTTTATCAAATGGTTATACAAAATGATGCGTTTTCATGTCTACGTGGTCTATTTCTATTGAACAGTGTAAACAAAATGTCCTGAGGTCAAGCTAGATTTAAGAGAAAGGAGGAAGGAAAGGAGATATTATGTCTGTGAACTTATATAAATCATTTGAAGTTGTATTCACAACATGCCTTGTAAGTGGCAAAATGAAGACAGAATATTTGAAATTCTGTCTTCGGTCATCCCAGACATATAAGCCCTTGAAGCCTTATGCCAGCTATGGATGCCCTCATGCTCACCTGTTTGCTTTCAGGTATCATGATGTGTCCAAAATGGAAGACAGAGGACGGCTTTGAGATGCAGTTTGGGGTGAACCACCTGGGTCATTTCCTTCTGACCAACAGTCTGCTGGACCTGCTGAAGAAGTCAGCCCCCAGCCGTGTGGTCAACGTGTCCAGCCTGGGCCATGAGCATGGTAGCCTACATACATTTAACGTTAAACTGGATCATCACGTCATTTAACTTTACACTAATCCTGACTATCATGTCATTTAACTTTAAACATGACCACCACTTTTACCAGAATATACTTTACTGTAGTTTTAAAGATGTTCATTCATCTTTCCAGGTAAAATGCACTTTGATGACATTCACCTGGATAAAGACTACGATCCCATAATAAGCTACTGTCAGAGCAAGCTGGCCAACATTCTTTTCACCAGAGAGTTGGCTTGGAGACTGTCAGGTGAGTGGGTCACAAACAACCACCGTCACTGATTCACCTGACTCACTCGTACTATTCACGCGGGACGACTGTCCCATTTCAACAGACGGAGGCAGAATGGGGGGTTGAAATCACAATCTGTTCTCCTGCCATTGATGTTTTGAAAATAACACCCATAGATGATACCACTGATGTGCTGTAATAGGCAGGGGTGCCACTAGGGTGTGAATGATTCTAAGGGCCCAGCACTGATAGGGGACCCCCAGAGAGCACCTATATTATTGGGGGGGGGGGGGGGGCGTGGCAGAATTATTGTCTATCATAGGGCTCAAATTTTCTAGCAGCGCCCCTGGTCATAGTGGTATTCATACTTCCGATATGCAAGTTATACAGTACATCACGCTACACACCTTATGCTGTGCTGCATGTCACGTTCAATGTTTTTTTTTGACATTTTACTAAATTTACTGGCTTCCCAAAATACCAGTTTATACTGTATGTGAACACACACATTGGGGCAGGAGTCTGCCGTCACTCTTTTAGAGAAGTAGCCTAATGCTCTTCTCCCTGTGAACATCAAACAATTTTTGTATATAAAGACCCACAGACTCTTCCTGAGCAACAACCTCCTTTGTCCCATACAGGTACAGGGGTGACAGCGTACAGCCTCCACCCAGGTGCGATCCGCACTGAGCTGGGACGCCACGTGACCCAGTCCATGTCCCTCTGGAAGCTGATGAAGTATGCACATCTGATGCTGCTCTGGCCCTTCGTCAAGTCCCCGTGGGAGGGAGCGCAGACCACCATCTACTGCGCTGTGGACGAGAGCCTGCAGAATGTCAACGGCCTCTACTACAGGTTAGCTATGACACACACACTTAGTCATACTTTAGACATACATCAGTAGCTCAGTATAGCCTACACTCATGAATGAACAGACACACACACACACACACACAAAATAATTGAACACATGTGCCACCCCTGATCAGCTGATCATACCTACGGCTAAGTGAATCAAGGGTGTGGTAGAGCAGTTATGCTGCATTCCAGTTGCAGTTGTAATTTGGAATGACGTCACATTCGTGTAAAAAAACGAGTTGGATGCATTCCAGTTGTTAACAAGTTGTCAGAACAAAATGCTTTGCAAAAAGTTTGTTAGCAATTGTCTCTTATTAGCAATTGTTAACAGATATATCGGAACTCCCCCTATTACTGTCGGTCCTGTATTTCCGCCGTCTTGCCTATGTGTCACTTAATATCCATTTCTATACAAACCAAGACGGCGGACTCCTAAAGAAACGCAACCACCCACACCATAGGTGTATCTAAATTAGCCATGTAGCCTACCAAAATTACATTTTACTGTGACTCAAAGAGCTGTAAAGAGTGTTGTAAGGCTGCATGTACACAACCGCTTGGAGCTCCAGTGGAATTTTAATTTAATGACGAGAGTCTAACCGTTCATGTGCCGTTGAAACAGCGTAAATAGGAGACCCATCAGGCCAGCACTATAACTCAGAGCGTGGTAAACAAAATCGGATATTTCAGGCAGTAAATGCTCCCGTTAAGAACCAAATCAGATTTTGTTAAAATCTACACACCTATGCCCTACTGAAAAATGTAAGGTTCATTTAGCAAATGTTATTTTGAAGTGTTAAAAAGCATCGTTGTTTTAGAATTTCTGAACAAAAGTGGTGATAATTGGGGGTGTGCTAGCACTGCAGTTTTGTAACAAAGCATTACCAGAGAATGTCTAATAAGGGGAGAACTGCCACTCTCGGAAAACTTCCGGTTTCTGAACTGGTTGCAGTTCCTTCTGTGGTTCCACATGAGGGCGCTCGTCCACGAGTGCAGAATGCATGGAGGTCTATGGAGCTGTACCCCTCAAAATCCACTTTTCTCGGGATATAATTTTTTTTCAAGTAATTTGAGTATTGTATTCGAAAGGGGAGGCAAAGAAAATACACTTGGTTGAGTATTATATTTTTTAAAATCACTTAATTGTTCTAAAAAGCCTTTCAAATGTGTCAATGACGTCATTCATTAGCACAATGCTAGCGTGTTATGTGCAACAACGACCCAACCTGTAAGAAATCGAAAGGACATAAGTACTCGTTCATTCAACTTTTGACCTATAACCCATGTTGAAGTTATACAAACTACAATCAAATCTGAGATTTGTCAACGACAATCAGGTGAAAGAGACAAATTTAGCCGTCTAGCTCCATTGACTCCCATTCATTCTGCACTCATGGCGATCGCCCCCAGTGGAACTCTGGTGGAACTGCATCCAAAATTCGGTACAATGGGACTTAATATGGAGTGGCAAGGCTCTCCGTAGACGGGCTCTGGCATTACACAGTATTTTACACAAACAAACATCGTAGCAACCTAGCGACCGATAGAGGTTGGACACCATTGTTTCTAGGACTGATTTAATGAGACAGAAATCAGACAGAACTGCTAATAAACAGTGTGCATATCAGATACACATATACACATATATACAGATAAGTGTGTGCCCCAGACTAATAATTCATTATTTTGCATCATAATTGTTCCAGGTAAGCATTTAATTATTTGTGTGTTTGTTTGTTTGCAGTGACTGTGCCCCAAAGCAACCAAAACTTCAGGCATGTGATGATGCTTCAGCTAAGAAACTCTGGGACATCAGTGCCTCCATGGTGGGACTGGCCTAAAAGAAGACACATTCTCAAACACTCCTCACACCACATACACATTGTTGACATTTTTACTTTTGCGGATACCTTTGTTCAATATGACTTTTTATAAGTTTATTATTTTTAACTGATGCCAATAATTACAGATATAGTTTTGGTGTTGAACATTACACATGTAAGGGTTATCTGTGATGGAATAAACAGACAATTTATTTCACATCTCCTGGCGTGATAAAAGAAATCCAGAAACAATTCTGTGTCAACTATTTGACATCTTATATATCTAGAAACTTTATTTTGAATTATTCATGCAATGAAAAGCAATAAAAATCTACAGAGCCGAAAAAGGGACATGGGTAAAAAGAACGACCTTTTTGGTGTGCACCAGCCCCAGTGCCAGCCCCTTTAAGTTTCTGGTGTGCATGAGAAACACATACAAGAAAGATTTTCTCCATCTCTTTCAGCTGAATCACATATCAGCTCCATTGGAGGTATTAACACTTAGTTGGTAACTGAAACAAAAACTTCTATTTGTAGATATGTATTGATAGCAAGATCTACTATCAGCATTAGTTATTTTTCATATTTGCAATTAAACTGCCAATTAAAGTGAACTTCTCATTCACTCTAAAACAAGAGAGTAGGCCTATTCCAGGGGCGTAGCAAGCGTAGGGGATGTGGGTGTTATAACGTACACACTTTTGCTGGAACACAATTCTATCCCCCACACTTTTTGTCAGATTAAAACAAAAGTCAAATATGGAAATAAACGCTCACGTAAAGAGTTGGAACCGTATGTCTAATAAGGGCAGGCTCTGATAACGCGCACTCACAGACACAAATAGGTCTGTTGATTTGATTGAGCCGCTCTGATCAAATTCTAAGTGCGTCTTTCAAGGCTGTGCTGCTGCTTGGGTCTGTATTATAATGTCTGCAGTGATCAGATTTGAGGTAGAATTGAAATGATAATTGTAACCACATTATGCTAAACGAAAATTTATTGACTTACAGTTTTTGTCACAATGTAGAAATGCAGGGAGTCAAAGTGAAAGCAGGGGTGTGCGCACCAAGGCACTTGTTGTTTCTGCAGAAATGCCCTTGGCTACTGTTCTCAGAGTATTATGCTTTCTCTCTGTCTATGATCTGCAGTTTTTCTCAAACTATGGGCCTCCTCAACAATTAGCTGCCAAAATAAGTTATGCTTGGTGCTTCACACATCTGATCATTTGCAGCAAGTTTAAATGGTATGGAACCGTGGACTGAAAGAAAAATTAAATATAGCCGCAAGCGGCAATGGCGGGCCCGAGCACTGGCCGCAACCCGTGACATTTCAGAATCCAACAAAGCTATATATATTTTTTGTAACTTTTTGCCGCCAGTCTTGGCCAGGACTCCCTGGGAGAAGAGTTACTGTAACTCAATGGGACTTTTCCTGGTTAAATAAAGGTTAAATAAATTTAAAAAAAAAGCACCGACGTGGTGCATTTGTAAAATGTACATATTTGATGTGTGTGCTATTTGTTTTTGCATGTTTTTTCTGGCACATTTACTTGCCTGGCCAGGTGGGGGCGCAATGCAAGACAGGTCCATTGTGTGTCATCATAATCATAATATAAATTAACCTGAGAAATTTCAGATTATTCATTTTAAGCAAAGAACATTTCTGATACACTTTTTGGCCAGATGGTGGCGCTATATTAGGCATTTGAATTAGACATGTGAATATCATCACAATAATGATATCCAATATTTTATAAAGTTTCAGATCAATCACTTAAGGCATTGTCCATTTCTGGCACATTTCCTACTTGGCCAGGTGGTGGCGCTATGCCAGGCAGGCCCATTGGGTGTCTGAATATCATCATAATCATAATATCTATTAACCTGAGAAGTTTCAGACCATTCATTCAATGCACTGTGACTTTATGACACATTTCCTGTTTATATGGTGATGTATTAAAATCATGACATATTACAACATATCAAAAATCCCTTCACAATTTAACATCAGCAACATCTTGGCATCATATTTGCCAAATTTCACATGAATCTGACAAACCGTCTAGGAGGAGTATGTTAAAATTGATCATGTGACATCAGTGTAATTGCCATTCTTTCTGTTGCCAGGTGGTGGCGCTATGCCAAATATGCATTATGGGCATGTGAATATCATCACTCCCATGGTATTCAAAGACCTGTGAAATTTAAAACATTTCAAGCCATGCATGGTGAATTAAGACACATTTATTGTTTATGTGGAAGGGTATTAAAATTCATAGTTTTGCCATTTCGTCAAATTACAACATATCAAAAAAAGCTTCACAATTTAGAATCAGAAGCATATTGGCATCATGTATACCAACTTTCACATGAATCGGATCAACCGTCTAGGAGGAGTATGTTAAAATTGATCATGTCCACAATGCACAAAATCCCAATTACCTCACTTCCTGTGGG
Organism: Alosa pseudoharengus; assembly: GCF_046254945.1. Taxonomy (NCBI): domain Eukaryota; kingdom Metazoa; phylum Chordata; class Actinopteri; order Clupeiformes; family Clupeidae; genus Alosa; species Alosa pseudoharengus. Next base: position 20,901,020 of record NW_027468630.1, on the reverse strand, counting down.
CATGGCTAATGACATGTTAATTCAAAAGTCGATTGTTTTTGGGAGTTACACACACCCACCAAATTTGGTGTGTGTATCTAAAACTATATGCCAACCACAAGTCACAGTGACATAAGGGGGTGCTATGGAGTTCCTGGGCCAAGCTCAGTGCCAAGGCTTTGTGTATTCATGGTACCTCTTGACGTGTGTGCCAAATTTCATGCGTTTTCACCGATGGGAAGAACCTCTTTTGGCATCACAATTCATCACATTTTAGTCCGCACAAAATCCCAAATACCTCACTTCCTGTTGGGTGTGGCTAATGCATTGTACATACGAAAGTTGTTCATCTTGGGGAGATACACACACCTACCGAATTTGATGCGTCTAGCTGAAAGTATGTGCCAACCACTGCCTCAATCACCTAAGGGGGCGCTACTGAGTCCCTGGGCCACGCCCAGGGCCAAGCTCTTGTACCTAACTGCTTTGCGTGACACCTGATATGTGTGCCAAATTTCAAGACTTTTCACTCATCTTAACCACCTCAAAAAAGGAAAACGCTCTGAGACAAAGTTAAAATAATAATACTTGTAAATATAGCCGCAAGCGGCAATGGCGGGCCCGAGCACCTGCGGGCCGCAACCCATGACATTTCAGAATCCAACAAAGCACCGACGTGGTGCATTTGTAAAATGTACATATTTGATATGTGTGTTATTTGTTTTTGCATGTTATTTTCTGGCACATTTAATTGCTTGGCCAGGTGGGGCAATATGCAAGGCAGGCCCATTGTGTGTCAGCATAATCATAATATATATTAACCTGAGAAATTTCAGATTATTCATTTTAAGCAAAGAACATTTTTGATACACTTTTTGGCCAGATGGTGGCGCTATATTAGGCATGTGAATTACACATGTGAATATCATCACAATAATGATATCCAATATTTTGTAAAGTTTCAGATCAACCAATAAAGGCATTACCAATTTCTGGCACATTTTCCTGCTTGGCCAGGTGTTGGCGCTATGCCAGGCAGGCCCATAGGGTGTCTGGATATCATCATAATTATAATATCTATTAACCTGAGAAGTTTCAGACCATTCATTCAAAGCATAGAGCATTTCTGGCATATTTCCTGTTTGGCCAGATGGTGGCGCTATGCTAGGCATGTGAATTATATGTGTGAATATCATCACAATAATGATATCCAATATTTTATAAAGTTTCAGATCAATCACTTAAGGCATTGTCCATTTCTGGCACATTTCCTACTTGGCCAGGGGGTGGCGCTATGTCAGGCAGGCCCATTGGGTGTCTGGATATCATCATAATCATAATATCTATTAACCTGAGAAGTTTCAGACCATTCATTCAATGCACTGTGATTATATGACACATTTCCAGTTTATATGGTGAGATATTAAAATCATGACATATTACAACATATCAAAAATCCCTTCGCAATTTAACATCAGCAACATCTTGGAATAATGTTAGCCAAATTTCACATGAATCCGGCAAACCGTCTAGGAGGAGTATGTTAAAATTGATCATGTAACATCAATGTAATTGCCATTCTTTCTGTTGCCAGGTGGTGGCGCTATGCCAAATATACATTATGGGCATGTGAATATCATCACTACCATGGTTTTCAAAGACCTGTGAAATTTAAAACATTTCAAGCCATGCATGGTGAATTAAGACACATTTATTGTTAACGTGGAAGGGTATTAAAATTCATAGTTTCGCCATTTCATCAAATTACAACATATCAAAAAAAGCTTCACAATTTAGAATCAGAAGCATATTGGCATCATGTATACCAACTTTCACATGAATCGGATCAATCGTCTAGGAGGAGTACATTAAAATTGATCATGTCCACAATGCACAAAATCCCAATTACCTCACTTCCTGTGGGCGTGGCTAATGGCATGTTAATACAAAAGTTGATTGTTTTTGGGAGTTACACACACCCACCAAATTTGGTGTGTGTATCTAAAACTATATTCCAACCACAAGTCACAGTGACATAAGGGGGCGCTATGGAGTTCCTGGGCCAAGCCCAGTGCCAAGGCTTTTCCCCTGTGTATTCATGGTACCTCTTGACGTGTGTGCCAAATTTCATGCGTTTTCACCGATGGGAAGAAAGTCTTCTGGCATCACAATTCATCACATTTTAGTCCGCACAAAATCCCAAATACCTCACTTCCTGTTGGGCGTGGCTAATGCATTGTACATACGAAAGTTGTTCATCTTGGGGAGATACACATACCTACCGAATTTGATGCGTCTAGCTGAAAGTATGTGCCAACCACTGCCTCAATCACCTAAGGGGGCGCTACTGAGTCCCTGGGCCACGCCCAGGGCCAAGCTCTTGTACCTAACTGCTTTGCGTGACACCTGACACCTGATATGTGTGCCAAGCGTTTTCGACCATGTTAACCACCTCAAAAAAGGAAAACGCTCTGAGACAAAGTTAATATAATAATAATAATAATAATAATAATCCTTACAAAAACAATAGGGCCTTGCGCCCTTTCGGTGCTCGGGCCCTAATAATAATAATAATCCTTACAAAAACAATAGGGCCTTGCGCCCTTCGGTGCTCGGGCCCTAACTAGGCTAAAAGTTTCCCCAATCAGAAATAGCCTACTTATTAATTTGGTGTCATCAACTATATAGACATAGCCCAGTCAGCACACACGTCTCCAAGACGCTTGGAAAAAACAGCTTCATTACATCACGTTCCTTTTAGAACGTCTTATTTGATCTTACAAACGGCGGCGTCAAAACACATTTAAGTTCTACATCTGAGAACTAAGATTTCCAGTATGTAAAACTCAAATAGAACGCTTATGAGTGCTCATGCAATGTGTGCGTCCCTGCAGCAAGTGAAAGGTAACGTGGGCTAGAAGCAACAATAGTTTAAACAATAACGTGGCTTCCTGTAACTATCATTGGAAACAGCATATAGAAACTGCTAAATATAATCTTTTAATTGACATTAATTAAGCTGGCTATATGCAACACAATTTATTTATTCCCTTATGTTTGGGTAGACTTAAAACGTTTTTGAATTTGAGCTTACAGTTCTGTCATTATTCTGTGTCCTTTACATTAGGGTTGTGCCGATGGACGATATCATCGTCCATCGTGATGGTTGACAGGCATCACGATGGAAAGCAACCATCGTGATGCCACGCCCCCACATGCCAGTCACTAATTCTTGCTGTAACAGGCTAAAACATAAAAAAACCTTTCCCTGAAAATGAAATTCAGCCTACCTACTTTAAAGGCTGTCAGCCAAACAGTTATCACGTATTAGTCTACCGTCTTGTAAAATAAAAGACTTACCCTCTTATTCAAATAATTCCTGACTGTGACGGGAATGTGTAGCCTAATTGTCCTTTAGTAGCCTACATGTCTCGCAGGCCTATAGCCTACATTGGACGTAATATGTACCCTAATGTTTTAGCAGAAAATATAGATTTATTATTGTTAGGCTACGACTAGGACATTCTAGCGCTCAAATATTTTTGCGAGGCTACAGCGAGCGCCAAATGCGTCCTTCTTCTCTGTGTTAAAATAAACCATTTCTTTCGTTAATTATAGGATCAGAAGGTAGCCTATCCGTCTTTCACTGTAAGGCTTGTATTTCATGCATTTAGCAAAAGTCCCAGACAGCAGCGGAGTGGTAATCGGGATTCGTTATTTGTAAAAGTGTTTTTACTTCGCCCTCCTATAGCCTGGACTGCGCGATTGCAGCCCTTTACTTTCACTTCCCGCCGCCCTTATAGTCAGCATAGACGGTAGCCTGATAACGTGGGATGCTGCATAGTACTAATATTTTAAATGAGTGACCACGATAGTAGTCTTAAGTAGCTTTTTTGCTGGGTCCAGCGAAGTCTGTCAATGTGTAATATTCCGCTGGTTGGTGCACACGCAAGTGTTCAGATTGATTGTCTATCTGTCTTTCACAACAATTTTCTTGGATTAGATCTTCCACACAACTTCGGTAGCCTGGTCAGTATGTCTCTCTTAGCTGTCCACTTTCATCAGGCCGTATAGCCTATATATAGCCACGTATAGCCATTTTTTTTTTTTTATGTAGAACATTATAAATGTATTTCTGTACAGACATACCTATAGGCTGTTTACGAACGCCCCCCCCCCCCCCCCCCCCCGCCCCCGACGATATCATCGTCCATCACGATGTTTTACTGTACACATCGTCAAATGCCAATTTAGGCGACATCGCCCAACCCTACTTTACATGTATTTAATATATATTATAGTTAGGCATATTAATAGTCCGGTGATACCTCGAAATTAGGCTGTTGTCTGCAATTTATTGTAGCCTGCTAACCCATATGCACAAAACATGATTTCTGTATTGACTTCTTCATTTATAACATGAAATGTGTCTCCAGGGTAGTGTCAAATAGTGAAGTGATAGCAGGTAGATAATGTAGGCCTACGTGTCACATGAGCCACACAGATGAGGGGCGCTGCTTGTTCTGTCCCTCCCAAACTACATTAAAATGGTGTATTTAGCAATCAGAATTTCAAAAAACAACCGCCAATATAGTCCGCACCCCTCTCAGAAAATACTTACAACATCCCTGTAGGGAGTTATTTATAATTTGGCCAGATTGTTTCACTTCCCTATCTCAAAACCCCCACACTTTTAAAAAGCTTGATACGCCTCTGCTATTGACAATTGCATTTTTCCAAGAAGACACATCAGAAGAAATTTGATATTAGGCAGCTGTGGACATCATCATGTTGATCATAATAACCACAAAAACTCTGATAGCTAGTCTCACATACGTGTGATGCTGATGTGACTCGAGTCCCTCATGTCTGTTCATCTGTCATAGTAAATTACTAAAGTTCAACTCAAGAGGTGTCTGTCCTGTTCAGTGGCAGAGTCCTCTTTAAGTATACAGAGTTAAGGTAAATATTTGTTTCCTCCTCTGTTTGTCGGGGGAAATTTTCATGTTATGTCTGTGTTTCATTATGATTGGTTGGTGTAGAATCGGGCCAAAAATATACAAGCTTAGTCCTACTGTATACATGATACCAGAGTTCTTAGTTTGATAACTTCTTGTCTTTGCTGTAGCTCTTAGCTTAGCTCCTTTTCTTTTTTGCTTTAAGGAAGAATAGCTAAATATCTGCAGAAACACCTTGCAAGGGCACCTACTGGGCAAAATTACTACTTGTAAGGCTCACTTTACATAATAGTTCCGCCCACAGACCAATGGAGCGGCGTGATTGGTCAGGCCAGGGAAGCATGTTTTACACAGGTGTGCTTAAAGAGACATGCAGCTGGACAGGATGAGAGAGTCCAACAGTAGATTCTGTTTTATAGGGAAGCGCAAATTCACAGTGAGAGTTTGATAGTAAAAGTGAGTGTTAGTAGCAACAAGCAGAATTCAGACAAAATCTCCAGTTTCCTTCTCATTGATTTTGACTACACTGTCTGGGAGAATGGATGGCTGCATTTCCCAGATGAAGCAGTTTGTGACTGAGCATACAACTGTACTGGCAGTTGTCATCATAGCTGGTAAATTCTCATTCCACTATTTTACAGCCTCTTCTGATGTTCTGTTAGCCGACTATAACAACTCTGAGGACATTTTCAGTCAATGTGAGAAACTACTGGGCAATGACTCAGCATTTAAGCTTTAACTCTTTCTTGTGTATTGCTGACTTTACTTTATTATGTAACCATTGAGATGTTAATCTCCATTCTGATTTTAGTTAGAGATAAGTTTATGCAAGATAAGTATTTGCAGGGCCATTGTTTCACAAGATGTGTGAATATCTTTTATTGTTCTTTCAGAAGTGTATAATGTTTTATTGATGTTCTGTATTATCTTGCAAAAGTTGAGTCGTTCTATTTTTCTGTTTTTTTGTTTTTTTGTTTTTATTTTTTGGTTTGGTTGACTCCACAAGCCCTGTATGTCACCTATATCCCTGGCTGAGCATTCAAACTCTGTTTGCTTTCCAAATGACAAGGTACAGTTATACTTTGACCTGCCTACTTTATCTACGCTCCTGGCTACAGTTATTAGCTTGCCTCTCCAATTACTTACCCTCACATGCTTTCTCAGTTTCAATGTGTTAATTTTGAAGTTCCTTGTCATTTAGACGGCAAAAAAGTATTTGCCTGGTAATGTTTGAAATGCCTTACAAAAATGCAACATGTGAAGAAACTCACTATTTTAATAGCCTTTATTGTTTTTTTACTCTTACTTACTTACTTACTTACTCTTACTCATTATTATTATGAAGTAAGCTTGAGTCCTGTTTCTGTTTACCCCCCACTGCCCAAAATCAGATGTCAAACTCAAGCCATGCATAATGAATGTAGCCCAGTTCCTGCACAACTACTAGACTAGAAGACAGTCATATATGATGGGACATAAATCACAACTCCTGTTCTAATTAGTCTAACCAAACACAATTCTCTTCATGAGAAGTAGTTGCTGGGCTTTTCGCACTGCGCAGATATATGGCTGGTGGGGTATGTCGCAGTAAAGCCCGACTGGATGGCAAGACAGTGCTGATCACTGGAGCAAATACAGGGATAGGGAAGGAAACAGCTGTGGACTTGGCCAGGAGAGGTCAGTACATTCTCACCTTTGCCATCTTTTATAAATGAACACACCCATACATTACCACACCTGTACAATGACTCAGCTTTTAGATACAATTGATTTATATGTTTCTTTTTTTAATGTTTATAAAACTTTTACAGGACAATGATGAGTGAAAACATACACACACACCCATTACAATAACAGCTTGTAGAGACATGATTGATTTAGAATATTGTTTGTTTGTTTGTTGTAACACCTTTGTAAAACCTTTAGCCTACAGGACAACAAAGGATGACTCAGCTGTGTAATGTTGTAGCCTATGTATGACTCAGCTTGGTAATATGTCTAATCGAATCCTCTCAACACAATCAAGTGCTCTCTCTATTTCTCCAAACCAGGTGCGGGGGTGATTCTGGCGTGTAGAGATTTGGGCCGGGCGAACCGAGCTGCGGATGAGATCCGGAAACGAAGTGGGAATGGGAACGTGGTGGTGAAGCAGCTGGACCTGGCCTCCTTGAAGTCTGTGCGCGCACTAGCCGCTGATGTGAAGGCCAGTGAGGAGCGTCTGGATATTCTCATCAACAATGCAGGTGTGCTCCAACAAAAGCATCAGTGGTCAGGTTCCTTGGCATGACAGGGCTAACCTACAATGATCTGGTTAAGGTCACTACCAAACTTTCTCAGTTGATCCTAGGCTGAATTTGCATAGAATCCATTTCTGCTTGGGTGATATTTTATCGCACACCTGTTAAAACTCTCGCGGGGACTTTTGTCCTCTTAGTTGGGGGCCTTAAGCACATTTTCGCGCAAATTCATCTAAAAGTGGCAAATTTGGCACAGATGTAGCTAGGTCATACTGAAATGATTTAGCTAGGGCGCCGGAGCCAGCGACCCTGGGGCCAAGATGGCAGCCAAATCCAATATGGCCGCTGCCCGAAAAGGGTTCCGGCTATAACTTTTGAACCACATGAGTTATACAAACTTGATATCTTTTTCAGCTTAATTGATCATGGGAACACAATACACACAATACTATTTTTGACCCGGTGCATCTGGACCTTTTAATCCTCCAATATCATAACCCCCAAATTCCCTAAATTCAATATCCAAATCTACAAATGAGGATGTTGTGTCTATTTTATGTTTATTGACCACAGGAAGTCCATTGTCATATTTATATGTATGCTTGTGTAAGTTTCAAATCACCTGCTTCATCACCTTCTCAAACACCTTCATGACTAAAGAAGTGAGGGCTACAGGTCTAAAATCATTCAGGGCTTTGGGATTAGAGTACTATTATGTCAAATTGTTAAAAGAATAATATAGTCAATGTGTACAAAACTCTTAAAGGTTTGCTTAGCATAACAAAAAACAGCAATAACATTTTTAAAAAAAAACAGTGAATTTTCATGGTCTCTCTCATGAATTCTCACTCTCACGGTCTCTCTCACAATTGTAGTTATAAGAACAAAACACTTGTAGAAAAAAGTACACTTGGTTAGGAAGGAAGTTAGTAGGAAAGGAAGTAGTTGGCTAAACACTGTTGTTGGTCATCTTCGCCTTTGACCGTTGCTGTCCATCTTCCTCACAAGCATGGAGTAGCACTAAACAGCTGCTCCACCACAGTTCATACTGTCAACTAATATTCTGACTCTCCCTCATAGGCCTCTACATTCTCATTTAAAAAATTGGTGGGAATATTATGAAAGTATGAATTATCAGATAGTTGCTTTCTAACTGGGGTCTAAACACAGGCAATCATAAATGTAAACATTCCCATGTGTTTGTCATGGTAAAAAAAATAGACATTAAATTTTCATCTGTAGCTTATTTGGTTCAACAGTTGTAGTCAAAACCCTTTTTCGGACAGTAGCCAGAATCGATTTGGGGATCATAAATATAAATATTTTGTTGTGTTTCCCATAGCAAGAAAAGGAGACATATTTATTAACTAATCTCATCTGGTTCAAAATATGCAGCCTAATGCCTTTTCAAGTGGCTGCCATATTGGATTTGGCAGCCATCTTGGTCTCAGGGATCACTGGCTTGGGCGCCCTGGCTAAATCATTATAGTATGCCCTCAGCTGCATCTGTGCCAAATTTGTTGCTTGATAAATTGGCGAAAACAATGGGGTGTAAGGCCCCATGCTACAGTCAAAACTGCTTTTTTGGACACCGGCCATAGGAATAGGAGAATTAAGGGGTCCAGATATACTGAGTCATAAATATAAACATTCTTATGTGTTTGCGCGAAATTACCTATATACCGGTATGTGCTTAAGGCCCCCAACTATCCATGCGACAACTCACCTCATGATTCAGTGAATCAATGCTGCACTTTACCGGTAGGCTAAGTTGCATATGCCGAAACGGAAGACGTTTTTTGACTATGCGCAGTATTCTAAACACCGCTTTGCTACCAAAAGCAGGACAAGTGCATAACATGCATTTTATAAACTATAAAACAGACAATGATGTCAGCTCCAGGGGTAAGAGTGCCTTAGAAAGGCACACTCTCACAGACAAGCACAAACTGAAAGCCAGATCGGCCGGGCAATCCTCTGTGGCATCGTTTTTTGCTCCAGCAGCAACCACAGCTGTAGAGCTCACTAACTTATTAAGTGACTAAAAAGTTAATGGGTATAAAAGGTGGGTCTGTTGACTAATGTGAAAAAAACACAAAAAAAACTAATGTTATGTTATTATTGTAACGTCGGCGCACAAGACTGTTAGCGTTCTCCCGCGCAGGGCATCCTGGGATACGAGAGCGAACATTTGGGGGGTTTATGTCGTTAATTCTCCTTAGTTTTGAGTGTAATGTTAGCGTCTTTATTGTGACATGTTTCCCTTTTAGTTCTCCCTCGTGTGTGATCCTTTTTGTGTGGGGGGCTGCGTCCTCCCCTGTGTGTGTAGTGTGTGTGTCTGCTTGACCTGCCCCGTGTGTATTGTGTTCTGGGTCTTAGTCCCTGCTCTCGTTCTCAGTGAATAAACCTTTTGATTGGACAACTGTGTGTGTCGCTATCAAATCGTTACATTATAATAAATAGTTGCCTTGTATGGGAATGTTGGAAATGGAAATTGTTGACTAATGTGAAAAAAAACACAAAAAACAACAAATGTTACTATAATAAATTATCAATAAATAGGTGCCTTCTATAGAAATGTTTTCTTTTTAATCCTATTCCCCACTAATGTTACCCCGATTCCATGTGTGTACTCACTTTTGGATCTTTGTCCTAACTTTTGGGCACAAGTGTCCTCCTTTTCATCCTTTTCAGTGTCATTTCAGTGTCACCCTACCTCCTGGGCTCCGTAAAACTTGCAATGCAACTTGCCATAGTTAGCTTCAATTACGCAACACCCGGATCTCCTATATGAGCAAAGATAGCAGCTTTGGTTCCTTTTTGTTGATGAACTTCAGAGGTCTATGACTCTAGTCTAGGTAGACAGATAGAGCCATGTCTTCTGGTCTCAACATATTTACATTTTATCAAATGGTTATACAAAATGATGCGTTTTCATGTCTACGTGGTCTATTTCTAATGAACAGTGTAAACAAAATGTTCTGAGGTCAATAGATTTAGGAAGAAGGAGGAAGGAAAGGAGATATTGTGTCTGTGAACTTATATAAACCATTTGAAGTTGTAGTCACAACATGCCTTGTAAGTGGCAACATGAAGACAGAATATTTGAAGATCTTGTAAAATTCTGTCTTTGGTCATCCCAGACATATCAGCCCCTTGAAGCTTCATGCCAGGTATGGATGCCTTCATATACTCACCAGTTTGCTTTCAGGTATCATGATGTGTCCAAAATGGAAGACAGAGGACGGCTTTGAGATGCAGTTTGGGGTGAACCACCTGGGTCATTTCCTTCTTACCAACTGTCTGCTGGACCTGCTGAAGAAGTCGGCCCCCAGCCGAGTGGTCAACGTATCCAGCCTGGCCCATGAGAATGGTACATACATTTAACTTTAAACTGGATTATCATGTCATTAGCTTTACAGTAATCCTGACTATCATGTCATTTAACTTTAAACATGACCACCAGTTTTACCAGAAAATACTTTACTGTAGTTTTACAGATGTTCATCTTTCCAGGTAAAATGCACTTTGATGACATTCACCTGGATAAAGACTATGATCCCATAATAAGCTACTGTCAGAGCAAGCTGGCCAACATTCTTTTCACCAAAGAGTTGGCTAGGAGACTGTCAGGTGAGTGGGTCACAAACAACCACCGTCACAGATTCACCTGACTCACTCGTACTATTCATTCATTCATTCATCCGTTCATTCATTCATTCTATCTCTCTATCTTGATTGGTATGATTCTATCTATCTATCTATCTATCTATCTATCTATCTATCTATCTATCTATCTGCTGTATCTATCTATCTATCTATCTATCTATCTATCTATCTATTACATTAATACACAGGATTAGATGTTAAAATCCCTTGTGCCAAAATCCAAGATAAAAACACATTCAGAAGCCCCTGCTCAAGTTTAACTTTAAAAAGCACACTACCCACAAATCCGCCAACAAATGGTCACAAACACAATACAAATGGCCCATCCAACAGCAGTATATAGTATGCGGCATGTCATTGGCGTTATCAAGTGGGCACTCTCATTCACCGATGTTTTGTTACTGTAAGTTAGGCCCGTTCTATCACGTTAGATTTTACAGGAATCTGTCGTCTCTCTCTGAGACAAGTAGCCTAATGCTCTTCTCCCTGGGAATATTGCACAATTTCTGTATAAAAAAGCCCACAGACTCTTCCTGAGCAACACCCTCCTCTGTCCCATACAGGCACAGGTGTGACAGCGTACAGCCTCCACCCAGGTGCGATCCGCACTGAGCTGGGACGGCACATGACCCAGTCCATGCCCCTCTGGAAGCTGATGATGTATGCACCTATGATGCTGCTCTGGCCCTTCATCAAGTCATGTGAGGAGGGAGCACAGACCACCATCTACTGCGTGGTGGATGAGAGCCTGCAGAACACCAGCGGCCTCTACTACAGTTTAGCTATGACACACACTTTTAGTCAGATTTTAGACATACATCAGTAGCTCGGTATATCCTACACTCATGAATGAACAGACACACACACACACACACACAATAATTGAACACATGTGCCACCACTAATGATCAGCTGATCATACCTATGGCTAAGCTAATCAAGGGTGAGGTAGAGTAGTTATGCTATGTTCCAGTTGTTGTAGAACCACTAGTAATTTGGAATGATGTCACATCTGTGTAAAAACTGAGTTGTTCCAGTTGTTAACAAGTCATCAGAACAAAATGCTATGTTTGTTAGCAATTGTCTGTTATTAACAATTGTTACCAGATAGCAATACCAGTTTTGTGACAAAGGATTACACAGTATTTTACACAAACAAACATCGTAGCAACCTAGAGACAGATAGATTTTGGACACCATTGTTTCCAGGACTGATTTAATGAGACAATCAGACAGAACTGCTAATCAACAGTGCATGTAGCTCTAATTTGCTGTTAAGGGGCGCTGCCATCTTGAAAATTCAAAGTGGGGATATTCAGGATTTGAACGAGCTAACGAGTCGGCATAATAACTTAAGGTTGCAGCCACAGCATATTCTGTGTTATAGCTATGAACACATACAATGGCTCGTTTGAAAGGTGAGACTTTACAGTTTTTCTCAGTCACTTTGGTGCTTTTTTCAGATCAGAATGAAAATTCTCATAACTATTAGTTCAACCTCCACAACATTTAGTCATTTGTGCACATCAGAGTAGTACATTCTCCTTCTTCTGAACAAATTGCAAATGCTTTTGGACATGTATCAGTTGCTTTCATACAATTCTCTGCTGTTTTTTAACATTATCATTTGCTTATGTCATGTCAGTCAAAATGAACTATACTTATGGATACTGAATAGTCGTTCCCTATAAAACTAATAGTCTTCATTTCATTGCTTGAGTCATTACATAATTGGTGAACTAGTTATCAAATTCTGTCAAAATGCTGTAGAATTGCAAAGAGCATACAGTAAAAATGTACGTATTCAGTGTCTTGTACTCACTTACTCCCCTAACTACAGCAATGTGTAACTTTACTGTAGTTTTCAAATGGCTGTACAAGTACTGTATAGTGCTGTCTTGAGCATGTTCAGGTAGCGTCACCGAGTTCTGACCTTTTTTTTGCATTGAAAACACTGAGAGAACTGTCATAATGAAAACATGACAAAGCCATTTGACTATCTTGTTCATAAACGATGGTGTCAAGACTTCTCATTTTGATGACACTGACAGTTTCATTGACATGAATACGTGCTTTTGAGGAATGGACTATCCATTTTGAGCAAGTGACATGCTTTTGCAGGTCATCCACTAGGTTTTGCAGTTTGCACTAATTGTTTTGAGAAATGCACTAACTGCTGTGCAAATGTTAATAGTGATGTGAGAATAGCACCAAAGCGACTGAGAAAAACTGTAAGCTCTCAGTGGGCTCCTAGCAAGACTGCCACCTAGTGATAGACCCACGAAAATGGCCTGGTTTTGAGCTGACGTGCATGCGTCACTGATTCGACCCAAAGCGACAACCGAGTTATGATTAATGTCCAGATAAAATGTCCAGATTGTGTGTTTTCATGAGTTTTTGATCATCATATATTTCATTTCCATTCATCACAGAGTTCCCAAAATCACATATAAGGTGTGTTAGAGTGTCTAGTTTCGTAATTAAAAAAAAAAGCTAAAAACGTAATATTACGTTTTTGGCACTCAATGAGTTAATACAACTCACTTTTATAAACAAGTGTATGCCCCAGATTGATAATAACTCATTGTTTTGCATCATAATTGTTCCAGGTGAACATGTAATTATTTGTATGTTTGGTTGTTTGCAGTGACTGTGCCCCAAAGCAGGCAAAACTTCAGGCGTGCGACGATGTTGCTGCCATGAAACTCTGGGACATCAGTGCCTCCATGGTGGGACTGGCCTAAAAGAAGAAACTCCCTCTTTACCAACCACACACACAGAGACACACACAGAGACACACACAAACACTCCCCACTCCTCACACATCATTTTTTTACTTTTGCAGATGCCTTTGTTCAATATGACTTTTTATTACAGAGGATTTCTTGATTTCTCAAGTGATGCCAATAATAACAGATATAGTTTTGGTTTTGAACATTACACATGTAAGGGTTATCTGTAATGGAATAAACAGACAATGTATTTCACATCTCCTGGCATGATAAACGAAATCCAGAAACAATTCTGTGTCAATTGTTTGACATCTTACATATCTAGAAACTTTATTTTGAATTTTTCATGCAATGAAAAGCAATAAAAATCTACAGAGCCCAAAAAGGGCCATGGGTAAAAAGAATGACCTTTTTGGTGTGCACCAGCCCCAGTGCCAGCCCCTTTAAGTTTCTGGTGTGCATGAGAAACACACAAAAGAAAGATGTTCCCCATGTCCCTTTAGGGACTCCGTACAAATCAGTTAGTCTGACATGAACATGTCTTTCAGCTGAATCACATATCAGCTCCATTGGGGGTATTAACACTTAGTCGGTAACTGAAACAAGAAGTTCTACATTTGTGGTTATGTAGCAAGATCTAGTCTCAGCACTAGTCTTTAAATTATTTTTCATATTTGCAATTAAACTGCCAATTAAAGTGAACCACTCATTCACTCTAAAACGAGAGAGTAGGCCTATTCACAATTGCAGTTTTCAAAGAAGACACATCAGAAGAAAATTGATATTAGGCAGCTGTGGACATCATCATGTTAATCATAATAACCACAAACACTCTGATAGCTAGTCTCACATACGTGTGATGCTGGGCACCGTCACCAAATGACAAAAGAAATGGTGCCATCCTAACAAGGCAGCATGACAAATTAACATAATACAATGCATACTAGCACACTATGTGTTATCCACAGCATTGAAGGATGCCACACAATCCTTGATAAACATGTAATGGAAAACTTGATAAACATGTAATGGAAAACAGGTAAAGCATGGAAAGTTGGCATGCATCTGTTGCATTCAATCGTTTTTTGACCTTTGTAGTTTTGCTGTGATCAAAATTTGAACTACAGTGTGCTGTAGTGATATGAGGTATAATCTTAGTATTTGTGTGTTTGTGTTTAGTAAATTCTGTTATGTAGATCACAGCCTGCAGCTCTGGGATATGGATAACAGCTTGTAGCTCGTTTAGCACACCAATGCTAAAGATCACAGCATGTACACAACTTCAAATATACCCCTGAAACTTTACACAGCAATATAAAATCTGTAGGAATATGAAGTATTATACATTACCGTATTTGATTTGAAAATTTGATTTGCATCTAACTGTTTGGTAGCATGGTCGGCCTATGCATTGCTGCTGAACTCTGCAGATATCTTTGCCTATATGAGTGTAATTTAAAATAGGTTCATAGTGGTTTTCAGTAATGCATGCGAGAGTGCAGTTAGGTCACAGCACTGTACAGGAGAGTTCAGCTGTTTGTGTCGGGCACATGCCCTTATCAGTTCTCCGTCCAACGGATCCAGAATTGCTAGCTGGGCTGGAAAAGTGATAAGGAGATGTGAGCGACCATCAGAAGAGTCTTTGCTGTCATGCATCACCCCAGGATCACCCCACCTTAAGTCCGCCTTTGAACCCGGTTGAGTGGGGCAATCCATGTGCCCCCCCGCCCTCCCCAAAAGTATTCTGCAGAGATCCAAGCGCTCACTGAGGTGGTCCACATGAGCAAAGTTGCCATCTTGAGAGACGCACAGAACCTGTAGGGTTTAGAGGTCTCGTGGGGCGCTGTGATCTGGTGATGTATAGACGTGCTCCTTTCCCGATCATCCACCAGTCCAGGAATCTGAGATGCAGTGACCTTGGCACCAGCCACTGTGTTGGAGTTGTCACTGGTTGGGATGGCACCAAGGGTCTCCCTCTTCTCACACAAGCTGTGTGTGAAAATGTACGCGTGTGTGTGTTTAAGAGAGTGAGACTTCCAGAGGTAGCGTAGAGAAAGGTGGGAGCTCGGCGCTCCTCTGTGCACAGGGCCTCATCTCTGTCGACACGCCCCAATCAGGAGTTTTATCAGCTGTCAGCTCCGCCCACTCCTGGCCACATCTTCCATGCCATTGGTGCAAAGTCTTACCACTTGTCATGCCAGCCCCACTAAAGACACAGTGGAGAAGTGTGATTTGTTCCTTTGTTTGTCAGTCTGAGAGGGATGGGCCAATTGGATGGGAGAGGCCAGGCCAGGTGGGCATGTTCCACACAGGTGTGCTTGAAGGGGACATTCCGATCCGAGCATACCTGTCAGCTCTCATCTGTGTCTGCTTACCTGGAGCTGAAAGAGAGAGAGAGAGAGAAAGCAGGAGAATGTCATGGATTGGTAAGAGATTAACCGTGAAAGAAATGGAGGAAAAATTGATTCCCATAAAGAGAGGAATATAATGAGTGTGATATAATGAGTGAAACTGAAAATTGAGACCAGATAATTGATTAGAGAGAGAGAGGGAGAAAGTGAGACAAAAATGACTAGAATGCACAATTGCAGGCCTATAAGTTCTTCCCCATGTCTGAGATAGAAAGAGAGGGTAACAGAAAAAGCAAGGGATCTAGTGAAGAGGAGGCCTGTCAGACTACTTCCTGTTGGTTCTGTCTCCTACGCTGTGCTTGTTGACAGAGCGGGTGTGTTATCTGTCACCTGCCAGAGCCACTCAGGCTCACAGCTCCGTCCATTACTTCTGCATCATTAAAGGGAGCCGTTGGGCTCAGCCCCCCAGCCCAGCCGCCTCTGTTCAGGTCACAGGGTTGGAAGGCAGGTCTGGGAGCAGCAGCTCCAGGCTTCACTTGCCCTGCTCCGTCCCACACAACAACTGCAATAGTAAATATACTATTATGGATAATAGTAGTGTTGTTTTAGTTTTGTGTTAGTGCTATGTTTATTTAAATAGTATTGCAAAAACATTCCATGGTTCAGTTTTTAACAATAACAACAATAACAACATTTAACAGCAGAAGTATTATCCTGTGTGAAAACCGTAATAACTTTTGCTCTTATTACTTACATGGTTATACTGACCAGTTAGCAACTATAGTTATTGAGGAATAACTTAAAACTGTAGCATGATTGTGCTAGTCAGATCAGGACCATTGTACTGGTCAGATCAGGACTATTATGTGCTGGTCAGATCAGGACTACATGATTGTGCTGGTCAGATAAAGACTCTATTTGTCCTGGTTAGATTAGGACTATATGATTGTGCAAGTCAGATAGATCAGGACTAGTTAGATACAGATGTAATGTACAGATATATTACAGCATAATTGCAACACACAGTTAATGGTAAGTATTGATGGGGGCCATTTCAGCTGTTAAACTACTGTTCAACTACATTAATGTTATAGATTTATATTTGGGTTTTTATTTACAATGGTTGGTTTAACCCCCTTTTTGTGTGTATACAACCCCAAACCAGAAAAAGTTGAAAAGTTGGGACGTTGTGTAAAATGCTATAATAAAACCAGAATGTAATAATCTGGAAATCTCGTAAACTCATATTTAGTTGCCAGAAGGACACAGACAACTGTTGAAACATGTTGAAAATGACAAATTGGACTATTTCATGTAAAATATATGTTCATTTTGAATTTGATACCAGCAACACATTTCAAAAAAAGTTGGGACGGGCGTAACAAAATGCTGGAAAAGTTGTGTGATGATAAAGAAAACAAAAGAAGGAATGTTTCACAACTTAGGGTAAATTTCACTTAATTAGGGTAACTGGCAACATGATTGGTTAGGAAAAGGAGCAAGTAAAGATGTAGGGGTATTCATCACTCTGTGTAAGCAAATGATGAAACAATGTCATTTTCAGGCTTCTTAACATGAAATTTGCAAGTATTTGGGAAATTCATCATCATATATTTTCCATCAAATTTTTCATTTTCAACATTGTATATGTTTTTTGTATGTCCTATTTGCTGCTAAATATGGGTTTACGAGACTTGTATATTATCACATTCTGTTTTTATTTGCATTTTACACTATGTCCCAACACTTTCTGATTTGGGGTAATATGTAGGTTTATAACTGTGTGTGTGTGTGTGTTTCTGTCTTGAACCCTCATGTGTTTCTCTCTCTCTCGCCTCTCTGCCTCATGTCCACGAAACATACGGCTCTGACATGCATTTTCCTCCAAGCAATCAACAGAGCAAAAGATCACAAAAAGCTGTGTGTGTGAGAGTGAGAGAGAGAGAGAGAGAGAGAAAGAGAGAAAGTGAAAGGTGGCTGGAGGGTTTCATGCTATGTAAGTGTACTTAAAGCAATGGTTCGGAGTAATTTCACTCCAGGGTCCTTTGCACCATGACGCCGAGCCAAACACCCTCCCAGAACCTGTTTTCCCTTGGACGAACCCTGGTCGAGGCTAGGTAGCGCTGTCAGAAACTAATGACTTTCTGCAGGCGTAATGGAACCAACTTAGTATCTCGTAAATTAATATGGTTTGAGTACTACATGTATGCTTATGTATGCTGAGGAATTAGAATGTGGTGTTCCTGCACATATAAAAAAGTGTGTGTGTGTGTGTGTGTTGTTGTTGTTAGAATGTAGGTTTACAGCATTCCAGGCTTCAGGATCCACAGTGCTGAATATGGCAAGTCAGAGCATGCAAAGCGCTGAATCATAAATAGTCACACACACACACACACACATACACACACACACACACACACACACACACACAGAGACACACATATATGACCAAGCTTTTTACTTTTACTTTATTTATTTATTAGCGTTATAATAAGTGTTATTTTATCAGCAAATAAAAATGTTGACCTATGATTATGATCCAGACAGAGAGAGAGAGAGAGAGAGAGAGAGAGAGAGAGAGAGAGAGAGAGAGAGAGAGAGGGGTAGGCTGGCCTAGGGGATAAAGGTGTTGATGGGAATAAAGAGTCAGAGGAGACATGTGAACACTCACGCAAGGGAGGGGTTGCCCCACTGTCACTGCCAGTCAGAACACACTCACTGCACCAGAGACACACACACACACACACACACACACACACACACACACACACACACACACACACACACACACACACACACACACACACACACACACACACACACACACACACACACACACACACACACACACACACACACACACACACAAACACACTCAGCCTCTTATCAGATCCAGACCATAACCACGGCCAGGGCCTCGGTCCAATACACTCGATGCACCTTAGTTTCTCATTTGAAGGGAGGAGACCACTGAGTCTTTTCAAGCTATGTTTGAAATACCAAGAACATTTCTAATCAGTTCTAGTTTACAGGGCTATCTCTATGCTTCCATACTTTTCCTAAGGGGTTGGATATGAAGAAACAAACATGTTTGAATATGAAGATCCTGTAATTTGTCTGTGACCTTACAATTTGGGTTTCATGTCATCACAAGTTTATCTACACCTCACCGTCTCTCCCAGCCATACCCCACTGCATATCCTTCACCTGTGAGTACTTCACTATGCGGAAAGAAAATATCCTCATACAGGTCAGGTCTTATATGTCGTGTCAGTATATTCTTGTACTCAAAATGAAACACTTGTAAAAAAATGAAACACTTTTGTCAACACTATACAATTATTAATCAAAACTCTATTGTGTTGTCATATAACAAACACATCCATCATATGATCTAATTATGTTTGAATCAGTTACACACTAACGTAGTCAATGCAAAACACGTTTTACAAAACAGGCTTCCCTAGGATATAGTATATGCTTGATTTTTTCCAGAAATATTGTTAAAGTACGATTAGAGGATCATTTAGAGTACAATAATATACTGACCAAACATGATACATAAGACCAGACCTGTACATTGAGGATTTTCTATCCACATTATGAAGTACACTACAGTTTTTCTTCAACTGCTTGCACACAAAATCTTTGCATATCATTTTTACAGTAAACATATCACTTTAACCCCATTACCCCATATAATACCATAACCCCATACTAAATCTGCAAAACCAAACACTAACTAATTCTCAGTCTTTTACCTGAGTTTTCAATTTCATTAAAAAATTAAAAAACAATTCAAAACTGTCTCTTTCTCTTCCTCTCCTGTCCTGTCCTATCATTGCCTTGATTTCTGTTGTGACAACGTCACACCGTCACACCTGTTGCCCAGTGTTTAGGATGGTTGAGTTTACAGTTAAGCCCCTCAGTGTCTTCACATCTGATAGTTGTGAACAAACAATTTGTGTCTAAAGTAGAGAAATGTGTTTAGTGTTTTGTCTATCAATGTGTGTAGTGCTTTGCAAAAAGTGTGAGGCTGATGATGTGCTTATAGTTGTGCAAATCTGGGCAGATGTTTTGCTCCTTAAGGTTTCGTTAACTGTGGAATACTTTTGATTTTAGTGTTTAAGCAATCGTAAAAAGAACTCTAAGTAATTGAAAAAAATTGTAACATGATATTATCTTTTGGTGTCCCTGAAAGTCAGTGAGTCTGGTGCCACAGGATTTCCGCATGGCAGGGGCCTGTGTGTGTGTATTAGTGTGTGTGTGTGTGTGTGTGATGAGGCAGCCAGCAGAGGAAAGGGGTGGGTGTGTCCCCCGTCAGCTTTTGTGGGCAATTACGCGGCTGAGTTAGCGGTGGCGGTGTGAACGCGCCACGCTAAGCAAACACGTCTCGCGGCGCTCTTTATCCCGCTTCTGCCTCTCCGGACCCATCACACGCCTCAGCCGCCTCGCTGACAACACACAGATCCACTTAAAACATCGGCAGGGCCGCAGCCAGATTAGCGCAGAGGATGTGTTCCCATGGGTGGAGGGAAATTGTGTGTGTGTGTGTGTGTGCACTGTGCAGAAGAGAGTATGAGGGCCAGAGGTGACTCACAGAGGTCAAAGGGAAAGAGGGGGAGAGAGTGAGGTAAGGTAAGCAAAGGAAATGAGAACAGATAAATGAAAAGAGAGCAGGTGGTTGGAGGAGAGTCCGGAAGAGTCTGTTTTTCCCCTTTTGTCCCCATCAACTTGAGTGATTTCAGTCTATTTATTCACATCTTGTTTTATTCAGAGATGGTATAGTCTTAACGTTAATGCTTTTTGACATATTACAGTCTGGCATAGCACAACATAACTACTGAATACTGAATACTACTACTGAATAACTAAGACATTAATGAAAATAACACAAAAGTACTCCTGGCATTTTACCAAATTGAACATACATGGGAGAGGATATATCTCTTCAGCATATGTTTTATAGAAATATTCATGTGACTATAAAAACACGACCAAAATCTGAGAAAATGACTGATCTAAAAGATATTCTTAAACAGTGGGAAAAGTATTTGGTGTTATGATTGCCTAACAAGGCATGACTGGCTGGTCTCAGAGTGGCCCTAAACCTTCCTGTTCAACCCTGCAATGACTGTGGCGCCCCCTCTGGTAGAAACTTGCTCTGCAGCTCCTCCATCTCTCTCTCTTGTGTTGCGCCCTTGCTATACTTGACCGGGGCGGATGGGCTCACCCTCACTAGGTACTCCAGCAGCGGGTAGGTGAGCACAGAGGCAGCCAGGCCAGAGAGAAGCAGGTAGGTCTTGGTGGAGAGGCAGAGGTGGGGGCTGTAGCCGAACGCCATCAGGAATCCCAGGGACTCCCACAGGCGGTAGTTGGCGAACGCTGCCTCCGTGTGGTCAGGAAAGAGAACTCCATACAGAGCTGAAAAAGCAGCAACCAGTGAGAGGTTAGACCCTAAGGCACATTCACATATCAGCATGTGCTCTTTTAATCAGGGTTGTAGTTGTAGTAGCTTATTCATCATAAAATGTCTCAGTTTTTATCATATATCTATGCTTAGACATAGATGGGAAGCCTTTTTAGGGATTGGATGAATTGTTGTTAATTTTTATCACATCTGATTATCTTGAATGTCACTTTCGAATGAAGTATACTAAATACTGTGGTATCAATATTTTGTACTGTATGTGTAAACAATGTTTATGTAATGTATTGTATGTGGGTGTTTCTTCTGCACCATTAATCTGAGTCTGCCACACAGCATCAGCGATGCCCCAAAGGCCAGGGATCAAGAAAAAGACAACGAAATGGTCTGGATGAGGCCTCCAGAACAACAGCCCCATGGTGCAGCCAAAGTTGGTCAACGCAGCTGTGAGACAAACATAATAAATCACCCTGATCCTGCATTCATATGAGTGTGTACGCATCAATCATATGGATGGACTGATACTTCTACATTAAAGACTATTCTATTCTACTTCTACATTGAAGACTATTCTCTACATTGAAGGCTCAAATTTAGATGTATAAACACAAGAAAACAAGAGAGTGAGAAAGAGAGAGGGGGGGGGGGAAGACAGAGAATATGCCTAAAATACCAATGCTCGTAAGTGTATGGAGTTCACACAGTACAGTTAAACCTGCAGTGAATGTGACATGTAGTTAGCATACCCAGGCAGAACAGAGCGATTCTTCCAGTAAAGCGTGCTATTTTCCCAAACACAAATGAGAACAGGGAATCGCAAGCACCAAAGCACATCATGGTGAAGCCAATGTAGTGTATCCCCAGAGCACAGGTGACATAGTTCTGCAGAAATAACATATCACCTGTACAGACATCTCGGTTACCACTATAAAGGTTGCACATGTAGGACAGCTTATGGAAAAATTAGCCATATAGCCTTTTAGTCACATTAAAGTTAACCGACTTGAAATGTCATCTTACTTAAACTTACTATACTCTCACAATTTTCCTTGAATCTGTAATGTTTTCATTCCAATAACAAGGTATGCAATATCTAATAGTTCAGTACTCTAAACTCTAAATCTCTGGTCCTTTAATGAAAAGAGATGACATCTATGAGAGTACACACACTCACAGGTCCTCACCTTAGTATACTCTCCCCACAGGAAGCTCTGCTCGAGACCACTGTAGATTGTCATTGGGATGAGCAGAAGGAGCTTCCTGTCCCTCATGAGTCTGATGGTGGCCAGAAACGTGCTACAGAAAGGTTCTCTGTTCCCTCTAAACTCCTTGGTTACTTCTCTGTCAATGTTGTCCAGGAACACGGCCACTAGAGCCATAGCCAGAAGGCCCACACCTAAGAAGAAATAATCCACTCAGTTAACCGCTGTTAATGGAATTCATAATTATGGATTCATCATTTTTCATTATCAATTAATGAATTATTCATCATTAATGAATCATTATTCCACTACGTTAACTACTGTGTGTTCAACTGACTAAACTTAAAGATGAAATGTCTGATCAATTATACCCCCAAATGAGTAGAATATCCATTTTTGTATATGAATACAAACATTACTAAAGTAATCAGAATCAGAAATCTGTATGTGGAAGTAGTGTACTGAACATAACATAACTTAGATCAGGAGATATTTGCATTCTTACCGATATAACAGCCCATAAGTGTGTAGACTAGTTTCTGCTCAGGCCGAGTATAGTTCCCAGATTGGATGAAATCATCGGCACACAAGCCTACTCCACAGTACTGCAACTTTTCTTCTGGAATCTCAGCTTCGAGAAGACAAGCGTTCAGACTCTCAGTCAATACTCTCCTCCTACGTTTGGCATATACGTATTATCATGTGTACCATTAATACCCTGTATAACTGTAGTGGTTGGTCTCCATTTTATATGGGCAGTGATTAAACTTCAATCATAAATAGCCTACAATGTTTGCCCATGTCTTCTGACTGTTGCCACTATATGTTCTTTGTGCAACAGTCTGATAACCTGATGTTCAGACTTAGTGTAGGTTGTCAATACCAATGGTCAGGCACTAACTAAGTGAAAACTCTTTACTTCTCCATACTGTAACTGGGAGTACAGATGAGATGAAAGTAAAGTTTAGGTTAATGAGTCTGGTGTTCCTTACCAACATGTGTGTCTTGACTGAAGATTAGGGAGGACAGGAGGTTTCCCCACACGGCAGACGACTGGAACATGGCGAAGAAGATGCCAAAGTACTGTGTAAGGAGGTCCTGGGCTCGGCTGATGCCCCTCCCCTCTCTCTGGGCCTGCAGGTGGCCACTCATGGCCAGGTAGGTGCACTTGGCCGACCACAAGGGTCCGCCAGCCGCACCCAGCACAGCAGAGGTAGGAATCAGAGTCGCCCTGCAGAGAAAGTCTTTCTGAAAGGGCAATGCAGAACTATGCATTTACGCACACACAGACAAATATACAGAGAATCGAAAGCTAATGCTTATAAGTATAAGTATATATACTTTTTTGATCATCATAATCATAGACTACACTGCCATACTAATTGTACTATATAATACAAATATATGTTGATATTTTGGGAGGAAAATAACATTATTCTGTGTGAATGTGTGTCTGCTACTGTAGACATACTAAGACTGTGCCTGCTAGGATAACATTTTTTTTTTTATTAATCATGATAGAATTGTCTGTCAATAATCAACATTCAGCATTCTTTAGTGTTATTCAAACTGTCAGTGTGTGGAAGGGGTGAAGGAGTCCCACTGACCATACACAGTGGACAGAAATGAGAGTAAAGGTCATCCTGGCCAGATGTCTGTATGTGTATGTGTGTGAGAGAGAGAGAGAGAGAGAGAGAGAAAGAGAGAGAGAGAGAGAGAGAGAGAGAGAGAAAGAGAGAGTGAGAGAGTATGGGAGCACAAGGGTGAGGGAAAATGAGGGAAAATGTATTTGTGTGTGTGTGTGTGTGTTTGTGTATGTGTGTGTGTGTATGTGTATGTGCATGCGTGTGCGAATGTTATGTTCAATGGAGAGCGTCCATGCAGGATTTCACAGCTTGTGTACCAGCCTGGATAGAGGTTTCCACAGGAGTAGGTGACATAGCAGCCCATGGAGGCCACCATGGTCCACTTGCAGCCCAGGTTCTTGATGAGGATGGACGGCACAAACATGGCGGACAAGATGAGGGCGGCATAGATCACACTCAGACAGGTAACACCCATTCCCTGCTCAGCATTCAGACTACTCTGTCATCAAACATACACAGGTACGTTATTAATATACGTATCGTGTTATTTTGATTACTTTTATCTAAAATGTTTTACTGTAGTGTCATAGTACAAATATGTTTCTGGGACTTTAAAAAGCACAGGCTGATCTTCAACAAGTCTATCTAAAAAGAGGAAAAACTAAAGTTTGTCTCTGTAGGTCACATATGACCAGTGATAACTGGCAATTTTTTCTGTTTCTGTTCAAGATTTAATTGTTTTGACCATTTAAGTAATAGAGTTCAGTATACACCACAAAATAAAAACAAACAAACAAAAAAAAACAGTGCATAATCTTGATAATAATTTATCTTTCATTGTGTATCCTGCTTAAATAGTAAGGTTCATTTTATTCCTAAATGGCAATGAGGTTATTTAGATGGAATTCAGAAGAAGATTTACCTGCAAATTTGCAGTCTATACGTAGACTATGCATGCATGAGGTCATTTTGTTATAATGCAAAAGTACCAGGGTTTACCTGCAAGTTTTGTAAGCCTCCGTATGCTGTAAAAAGACATACAAATCCAAAGGACACCACCAGGACATTTTTCATATTCGGCCCAATCATCATTTCGACTGTGTTTGGAAGTACAGAGCTCCACACTCACTCTCTCATTCACACAAAGAAACACACCAGCTCTGTGTCTGATGTGTTCTTGTGCATAGCTCAGGGTTTCAACTGACACTGATCTGAACAAAGGTCCAATAAAGTTAGTTACAGACTTACTTGTGTGTGTGTATATGTGTGTGTGTGTGAGAGAGAGAGGGTGTGTGTTTTGTGTGTGTGTGTGTGTGTGTGTGAGAGAGAGAGAGAGAGAGAGAGAGAGAGAGAGAGAGACCCCATGAGTGTCATGAATAATCATTATAAGGAAAGTTTTGACTTCAGGAGCAAAGTGGTATACAATTTGTTGAACACCCACAAGGGGGCACTATTACCCTAACCTTGAGCTTGATGTCTTCTGCCTGCCTGAGTAGGCTAGTCAACAAACAAGTGATCAAAATCACTTTGAAGCTGCTATATTAAGAGGCCTTTCAGTATGTGTGTGTGTATATATTGCTATATTAAGAGGCCTTTCAGTAGGTGTGTGTGTGTGTGTGTATGTGTGTATATATATATATGCCTCATCCCAGCATTGAGAGAAGTGGTTGACTGAAATCAAGACGACTTCACCCAGAGAGTATGAAGGCTTTATTCTAGGGCTGTCAAAATAACTGATTAATTTCGATTAATTAATTTGAGAAAAAATAACTGATTAAAAAAAATAACGCAGATTAATCGATTCCATGTGACCTTTGACCCCGAGCCATTCTAGTCAGTAACCATCAGACTGATCATTGATTGGAACATTTACTTTTAAAAAACGGCCTGATGTTGATAAAAAATAAAGTGTTGATTAAAATAAAGCCCTCTGCAATGTCTGCATCAAGAAATTTGCATATCACTGGAGTTTGTCGCACATCAATGCAAAGAAATAGTGTAGACATTCAGGGGAGTGTTCATTTATTTTCATTGTGTCCCCTAGGTTATATCTGTGGCCATAAATGCCTTGTATGTGAAAAACTTCTTTCACTTTTGAATTGATTTCCTCAGCATATTAGGTCATATCATAGATTATTATGTCCATTATTTGAACTGAAAATAATAATAAAAGAGTTTTTGAACTTTAATGTCACTAATGCTGATTATTCAATGATTAATTTGAATTTAAATATTTAAAATACTTTCACAGCAGAAATTATAAATGCGATTAATTTAGATTAATTAATCACAGAGTATGTAATTAATTCGATACATTTTTTTAATCGATTGACAGCCCTACTTTATTCACATCTGCAACATGTTTTAAAAGCATACGAACAGAGTGACCTAAAATGAGTAGCCTACTTAGAAATAAAGACATTTGGGAAATAAAAAGTGATCCAGTGTCAGTACAGTAGTTATGATAAATATGTGATGCTAGAGTTAGTTTATTTACTACTTTCAAAACCAACAAATAGCCTATTCACCTGCATGCTCACACCTTTTCCGCATATACACATATACAACATACATTAACTGTACATAATATTTACAGCAAAAACTGTCTACAGTGTCAAATTGTGAAAGTCATCCATCATTGAAAAGTGCTAGACATGTCAAATATTTAAAAGCAGTCCAATGCAGTTTTGGGTTTTTATTTTCTACTGCGTTCCCCCTATACAATTGTACTTATATTTTACACTGCTGTCATAAATACATCTCATATTGAGCACCCTTCCTCCTGTGCATATACATTTGTTTAGAAACCGGCAAAGATAATCTCTGAAGAGCCATGTCGACTGACATGGTAATATTACACAATTTTATAGAAATAGTAGGCTGTAGAAATAGTTGGCTATTGCACAATTGCCACAAAGTAATTTGTGATTGTCCAGGGAGGAGGAGAGTGAAGGTGCAGGTTCTACGTAGGCGGTACTACAGCTGGAAAGGCACATCATCCTCCATACTGCACATTAGTTTGCCATCAAAATTACTTTGCTTTGAATGCCTTTAAGGGCTCCAGTAAACATAATGTCCATGTTTGCGCCTTTTTCCAGCATTGAGAGTATTGACGAAGATCATCCAGACAACTTCTTAGCCTTGAGAGCCTGCAGCCCATCTCTCTCCTCACGTCCACATGTCCTGAGCAACCAGCTTAATCTTCTCTCTCTTACAGGCAGCTACTGGAAGAGGAGCCTCGCGGCTGTCCTTTTCACACACACACACACACACACACACACACACACGCAAACACACACACACACACACACACACACACACACACACACACACACACACACACACACACACACACACTCCTACACACACACACACAGTTAACACACAATAAACGCTTAGTGTGTGTGTTTGTGGTGCAAATATGGAGAGGGAAACTTAACACTCTGAAAATACAAAAGCCACAATTACTGGAAGAAAACAGATTAATTTATAGAGCAGATGGATGTCATGTAAAAATCTTATTATATAATATTTAATCCTGAGAGTGATACTGATGCTGATTCTAATCCGAGAACCAGATCTATCCTAAATGGCCTGATTAAGTTTCGATTTCTGGAGCTCACAAGCCAACGGAGAGTTGCTAGACTAGCCCTGGCAGCAAATTTAATTTGCTGCCGCTAGGGGCGCGTCTAGATTTCTAGGCTAGATCTTTACACCTTTGAATGCATAACTGAGTTCCCAATCAGGTTGAAGAGGAATACATGGGCTTGTGGAGTAAGAAATCATGAAAATATGTAAAAACAATGACAGTGTGATAGAATAATATGGTTGAATAACATTTTGTGTTCAACCCCATACAGTCTTGAACTTTGACCCAAAATGATGATGACCTCATCAGGTTCTCTACCCTTTTATTTATAGTAATGAACTGTATCAGGTACAATGAAGGTCCTTGAATGTGTTGGTGATTCTGTGCAAACAGTTTGTTGCAGCAATATTTTGTGTATGACTGCATATGACCTCGACCTTTGACCTGATGACCTTGAATTTCAATCTAAACTTCATGGTGATTAAGCGTGCCAGGTTTGATGAAGATCCTTCAATATGCTAAGGAGATATTGCACAAACACTGTTGTGTAACTGAACATCTAATTTGAATAAGAGATTTGCAACAGGCTTTAAAAATCCCATATGCTATCATGTAAAAATATGCATAGCGTTCAGAAAAAAAATACAGTGAGAATGAATGAATTGCTCATAATTTATTTAGCTTTTAAATAGAGAATGAATTTAAGACGTAACCTTTTTGGTATTTCACTGACAAACACAGAAAGAAAACTAGACAACACAATGTCTTCATAATAATGGTATATCATCCACATCCCTGTGATTATACAATGTGTCTACATATGGCTATGTATGAAAATATAATTTAAAAATCTATATTATGTAACTACAAAAACAGTAACAAAACCCTACATCCAGTTTCCCAGCCCATGTATTGATCAACGCTACAATAACTGACCTTTTAAATAGCACTTTTAGGGTAAATAATTATTTTTAAAAGTTTGCATAATATGTTTTTTTGTATAACAAATGCCCTGCACTTATAGAACACAGCCTATCTAAAACATTGTCTAATGAAATTT
The DNA here is from genome assembly GCF_046254945.1 of Alosa pseudoharengus. Lineage (NCBI taxonomy): Eukaryota > Metazoa > Chordata > Actinopteri > Clupeiformes > Clupeidae > Alosa > Alosa pseudoharengus. The sequence goes on along the minus strand of NW_027468630.1, from coordinate 20,872,229 downwards.
TGTCAGAACCGGTCACCCATGCAAATCCCCCCATCTTGTGGCTAGAGGTGTCAACACACCATCTAAAGGCTCTAGTGAGGAAACACACAAAAGCACACGCCCAAGATGTAAAGATCATAGACCTCTGAAGTTTGCCTACAAAAAGGATCTAAAGCTGCCATCTTTGCCCATATAAGGAGATCCGAATGTTAATTGAAGCTAACTACCTTTGGCAAGTTGCATTGTAAGTTAGCTCTGGGGTAGCAAAGATCACAGTGTGCCGTCTTCACGTATTGAAGATCACAGTATCCAGAGGCAGAGGACAAAAGTGTGTTTAGGAAAACGTCTGCATTTCCGATTTTTCCTTATATGGGCAAATATGGTAGCTTTTTTGTAGGCGAATTTCAGAGGTCTATTACTCTAGGAGTGAATGATCGGTAACTGACTGGAGTGTTGTAAAAGAAGGAGGTCCCTGAGCTATGAGCTGTGTGGTCGTCATGATGCGTCTGATTTGGACCGTTTGAGACAGGGCTATGTTATCAGCTGTATCAATAACATTAATGTCACTATCAACAATACACTCATCATTGGATGCCATGGATGAGGTTGTAACAAGTTATAGCCCAAAACAAATCACATGTAAATGACAGAATTGGGAGCTTGATTGACAGGGGTATGGTATTACACCTGGTAGGAGACTCCATCCCCTCCCCCAATGGAATGCTAATGTGCTTGTTTAAGGCCTATCACTTACACAAGACAAAGGATGCTACCTTGATATAATGTATCCATGTATCATGAAATGTAAATGTATTCATGTCTGGTATCATTTTGATAGTCTCATTACAAGGATTGTAATGATGTGATTGTGAGAATGTTTGGAACATTCTATAAGTGATATTTCTGATATATAAGATATCTCTCCTCATGCTATTCATATAGGTGTGAAGTGGGTGTGAGTAGGTGTGTCTGATACCAAGTGGAGAACCAACCAAGTGGGATTGTTCTTGGCGCCATTTTGTTCTTTGTTTAAAACATTAAAAAGTAACTAAACTGAAATGTTTGTCAGATCAAGATTTTCAAGATTAGGACATGGAGAACTGAGAGAGAGAGGGTGATCCTACAGAGGCCATGGCCTTGTGCCATGGCCTGGGCTAGGCCTACATAGACCATAGACCTTTTTTTGTACTCTCTCTGCCTGTAACAGAATAAACCTGATTCCTGAGTTTTTCCTTAAGTTCGCCAGTCTAAGATCAATATTAAGTAATTAGTCACCACAATTACTTTCAACTGCTATGTGACGACATGGCCACTGAGATGCTGTCGACACACAGCACTATCTTAACGAGATGGAGATGAGGGAGTGCTGATATTTTGGCTTTAAGCTATTACTGCATATTTCCTTCCAATGCCGTTTTAGTCCGTTCTCACAATATCATATTACTCACAGTCACGCCATATAAATTGTAACCTGCCCCTCCGCTATTAGCGGAGGTGTGGAGAGATTGTCTTGTTCGTTCAGTCAGGATGACCTGGCACGCTGGGTGCTTAGGTAGGTAGACTCCAGAGTTGAGCATTGTTATGGCTTCAGTAAACATTCCATTTTTCCAAGGTTATCTGGGTGAAAGAGTATGGCCAAGCCTCACTCCTTCACCCACCCACACAACCCTGAGACGCGCTGTGGATACACCAGCCCTAGGGTTTGGGCCGAGAAGGCACAGTCAGTAACATTAGAACTGTGGTAGCAAACTATAGGGTAAAAGAAAAAAACAAATAAAATAAAAGGGACATTTTTGTTCTCAACAGTAAACACTAGAGATGCACCGATATGGAATTTTAGTGCCGATAACGATAACCGATATTTATTGGTTTGTTGTGGCCGATACCGATATGATAACCGATAATATTACTCTTGAAAGTTCCCCAAAGTGATTTGGGGAAAGCATTTAATAAGCATAATTTTATTGCAGTAATTTTACCTACCACCAAATGATGGACAGAACTCATAACAGTCCTCAATAGTATGGCAGTCAACAACATAACAGTAGCCTAGCCCTACAGTATGTGTGGCTCCTTTAAGTGAACCTGACGTCAGTGAATAGCGAGTGAGTGGCTAGAGAGTTTGAATCGTTTTCATTTAGGACTAAACGCTCATAAACGGCTCAGCTTGGAATAAGCTACAGTATAGCGACCAAATCAGAGTTTGTGAGGCAAACTTAGGTTTAGTTTCAACTGCGGGTAACTGAATAAAACTGCAACTCCTCAGACTGTATCTTATGTCCGTCTACCCTGTTGCGCACAACCTGCTGCAGCAGAAATGAAAGGCGTTAGCCCCGAAGGTTTTAATAACTTATTATGGTGACCTGTCTGGAACTGAAGCACGAATGGTTAGCATATTTCTAGGTAATAATACAAAACCCAAGCTAAAGTAATGCAAATATAACACAACTTAGAACTAGGCCTACTGATGTACTCATCCCACTAACGAGTTTGTTTATTTGTTTCCCCGACCAGCGCGGTAAAGTGCAAACACACCAGCACAAGACGGCTCTAGATAGGGCTGAGCTCCGCTCTGGTAAGGTTAAATGACGGATCATTCACGGAAGGATTTTGAGTTGCACAGATTCCCAAATGAACGCATATCCACAGATTTTGTTAGAGTGGTAAAATACATTCACACCGCTGACATTATATTGAGGAAAAAGTATAGCCAACCAAGCTCAAGTAGCTCAGTGTAGCCAGACGGACCTTACGTAGGCCTAAATTAGGACTTTAAAAAATATCGGCGCAAATTATCGGCCAGAATTCTGTTATCAGACCGATAATAATATTTTCATTTTTTCACTTATCGGCCAATAATATATCGGCCGCCGATATATAGTGCATCCCTAGTAAACACTAATGGAGAGAATAAATAAGGATCATTACACTCAATTTGCTAGATTTTGCTCACAAGTAACACACTTCTTTTTCCTTAATTTAGGAAAATTAAAAACATAAAAAAGTCTCCATACAATGTCATAAATTTGAGTAGACTGGCTGCATTTATGCATATTTGTTGAAGGATGAACACAAAAGCTGAATAGAGGTCTGCTGGTGGATGGATAACAGAAATGCAACTAAGAATGTAAAAAAGAGCAAAACAGATGCTTAAATAAAAAAAGGAACCCTGACAAATGTTCCCAAAGGCACTAGAGTAGCCCGATCCTTGTAGGAGTGGACTTTAAACTTCAGGATCCTCTTTGGGCTCTGAAGGTTTTAGTTTTAGTGTTGCTAAACCACTCAGGGCAGGCTTGGGATCATTTTGGAATTAGAGTTTTGGAATCAGCATTTGACATAAACTGCTATGATATGATTGCTCAAAAAAAAATAGTCATTTGTCTATATAAAGCCTTGGCATTATATTACCGGTAAAGCGATAAAAATGCATACTTTACTGCATTTGAGGCAGGTCTTGGTCAACATTCATTTTAAGGCACTTGTGTGTTGGAAGGCACCAAACATGTACATCAACATACATGCACACACACACACATATATATATATATATGTAAATAAATACATATGCAAGTATCCCTTACAAGATAAGGTTCAACGGTTGTTTTCACAGTCTCCATTCTGAGCGGAGAGGCTTTGTGCATAGAGCACTGCGTCGGTGATGGTGAAGAACTCCACCTTTGTGTGTGCCCCCTTCTCTTCGTAGTACCCGCCCCTCTCCAGCGACTCCGTGACAGAGGGGCGGCATCGCGCCAGCAGCAGACGCACGCCCACCTCCGCGTAGTCCTTGCGCACCTCCTTGAGCGCGCCCACGCCGGCCGAGTCCAGGAAGAGCACGGCGCTGCAGTCCAGCAACAGGCTGTGGAAGCTGGCGTGCTGTAGCAGGATGGCCTCACCGCTGGTCACCTTCAGCTCTGCAGACTCGGGCGTTGAGTGTGTGCCGCTGTCCTTCTCGTCCCCGGAACCCCGTCGGACCCCGGTCGTCGTAAACGCCACGGCCTCGTCTGCCAGCTTCTTGCGTCGTTTCTCCTGCTTGCGGCGCCGGGCCTTTTCCTGGAGCGGGTCGAGCCCCACGGCGCGGTACAGCGCTCGCTTGAAGAGCGCCTGGTTGGCATAGTAGATGGGCGCCTCATAACGGACCACGGCCACGCCGGGCTGCGTGTGCAGGCCCCTGTACTGGCCCATGTCCTCGTAGAGCTCGCCGTCCGCGGTCTGGCCCAGTGGCACGGCGCTGGCACGCTGTGTGCGGCCCAGGACGCAGAAGGCCGACACCAGGACCCCCACCAGCAGGCCCAGCTCGGTGTTGACAAGGGCGGAGGTCGCCATGGTGATGAGCCATATGAAAGCATCCACGTGGTTGGCCCGCCACATGCGCGGCACGTCAAGGAACTTCCTCAGCGCCCCCCGGAGGTTCACCAAGATAATAACAGCCAGAACACACCTGGGGATACCAGCAAAGTATGTCATCAGGAGAGTACAAGACATTCAATTGATCAGGCAGCTACTTTGAATAAACCACACAAAAAAATTACAATGGATTTTGAATAAAACATTACAACTTACATTAATGTTAAATACGACATTCAATAAAACATCTTTCATCAGTTGCCAACAGGGACTGGCACAGAGGAATGAAAAGCAGAAACATTAGCACTAGTGTTCTATTCACATTCTATTTAATTCAATTCCAATCAGTCCAATCCAGATAAATAATACCTAAAATACCTTTTTTTATCCATGTAATCTGTGTAAAACTCAAAAGATTTGACTGTTTGTTCCCCATAAACAAATCAATTTTGAACAAAGTATTACAAAACCACTGCATTTAACAAAGCTACAGTATAACCATATAAAGGGAAAAGTATAAGAGTAAGCCACTAAGCCACACCACGCTCAATTCTTACTTCTGCAGGGAGTAGAAGAGAGGGGCGATGAGGAGCAGGACCAGCAGCAGCACCAGCGCCGAGACCAGCGCCGACAGCTGGGTCTGGCAGCCCGTCGACTCCTTCACCAAGGTCTTGGTCAGCGCCGCGCTGGTGGTGAAGCAACGGAAGAACGAGGGCAGGATGTTGCAGAAGCCGATGGCGTACATCTCCTGGTTGGCGTCCACCGTGTAGCCGTGCTTCTTGGCGAACATCTCGGAGAGCGAGACGGTGATGGCGAACCCGACCAGCGCGATGGAGAAGGCGTCCACCGCCACGTTGGGGATGAGGTGCCAGGCGGGCAGCTGCGGCGGCAAGAAACCCGTGGGGATGGCGCCCGCCACCTCCGAGCCGTAGCGTTCGCGGAACCCGCCAAAGTGCGACGCCAGCGTGGCGGCGATCACCACAAACAGCTCGAAGGGGATGGGCGCCCGCAGCTTGGACTTGAAGCGGTCGTTGAGCTCCTTGGCTGGTACGAGCACCAGCAGGCACAGCAGGCTGGTCACCAGGTCGCACAGGTTGGTCTTGCCCAGGTTGCTGAGCAGACCGACCCAGGTCTTAATGAGGGAGCCCCAGCCCTGAGGCCGGGGTAGCTTAAGACCCAGCAGATACTTCAGCTGGGAGGTGAGGATGGTGAGGGAGGCGCCCGTGGCAAAGCCGCTCAGCAGGGAGTCGGACAGGAAGACGGAGACAAAGCCCACCTGCAGCAGCCCCATCAGTACCTGCGTAGAGCCGGGACGACAACCATCATCATCAACATCATCATCATTATTACCACAGAAATAACATCCTGATGCCTTCCTGCTATGCTCAATATGAATCAGGAACACAAGCAGTCAGAAGGATGGCAACACACACATCAACTAAACATCCTAATGTTCACATCACACACACACAGGTATAATAACACACTGGTGCATGAACCTTCTGGGGTCTGAGTGCTTTGTATTCACGCTATACAGTCCTGACACATGCAGTCGCATGACAGACAGTAAGATACTTCACTGTGATTCTGTCATATGATACAAAAGCATGTAGGAGTATGATGCACAACCTGTACAAACCTGTAAGAAGCAACACACACTATAACGGTGGATTAAAAGCACTAAACAACATCTTCCAGGATAACCAGTATGTCAAGCAATGACATGCTCCGATAAACTTGATGACTTGATGACTTTCACTTGATCACTTCACTAGGCTGTATCTATATCCACTCTGCATTGCTTTGGACTTAACACATGTTGGTGGTCTTTCTAGGCACACAGAAAAGCACCTGGCATTATTTTATTTGTGGGCTACCTTTCAGGATAAACAGCATATTTTCACTAGAATGCCACTGTCAAACTTTGCATCCAAAATTAACTCATTGTGTGCCAAAAACGTAATATTACGTTTTTCCTTCCCATGCGTTGAGTGCCAAAAACGTAATATTACGTTTTTAGCTTTTTTTTTTTTATTACGAAACTAGAGACTCTAACACACCTTTATGTATGTGATTTTGGGAACTCTGTGATGAATGGAAATGAAATATATGACGATCGAAAACTCATGAAAACGCACAATCTGGACATTTTATCTAGACATTTTATCATAACTCGGTTGCCGCTTTGGGTCGAATCAGTGACGCATGCACATCATCTCAAAACCAGGCCATTTTCGTGGGTCTATCACTAGGTGGCAGTCTCGCCAGGTCTCGCTGATCACTTCCCATAAAGTTTACAGGCAACACTTAACATTTCATGAAAGACGATATATCTCCATTTCTAGAAAAAAAACAGCGATTTTGATGAAAACTAGCCACTGTTTAGCTTGGGATTTCTCAGGAACAGAGGCGTGTAGAAATACACCGTGTGCACCCACTGAGAGCTTAAAGTCTCACCTTTTAAACGAGCCATTGTATGTGTTCATAGCTATAACACAGAATATGCTGTGGCTGTACAAAAATCATCAACAATGGTCTAGATTGCTGGCACTCTAGGACAAAGCTTCCGAAAACAGCTTAGCATTCAATGAGTTAAGAACATAATCGTCCATAAGTACGTAGGTTATGTTCTAGAAAACATATGGTAGGACCATATTCTGTGTTGATGGGGGATTTTGCTCCCCAGATCTTAAGTCAGTCACATCTACCTCCATTAGAACACCCTCCACTTGAGACATACCTGGTACACCCCAGCAGTGAAAGTGACTGTTGCCCCCACTAGAATGGCGTAGCAGCTACGGTCGCACACAACTCCCATGGTGCTGTTCTCCATCGCTGATCCAGTCATATCGGCGGTCAGGCTGACATTGTTCTCTGGGGGGTACCCTGCCAGCGCCACTTCCCGGTCCACAACCTGCCCCACCAGCAGGCACAGCACCCCGAAAATGCCCACGGAGATGTGGCGCGAGCTGCCCAGCAGGGCGTAGATGATGCTGGAGAAGAAGGACGTGTAGAGGCCATAGATGGGGTCCTGCCCAGCCAGCAGGGAGTATGCGATGGACTGGGGTACCAGCAGGATGCCCACGATCAACCCCGACATCATGTCTCCCAGCAGCCATTCTCTCAGGCGGTACCGTGGCAACCATCTGAGGATGGGCACAGAGTCCAGGAGCAGGGCCTTGGCGCGGGCGGTGCTGCAGGTGCAGAGCTTCTTGGCGCGGCGACGCACCTGGGCGCTACACGGCTCCTCCTCGCGCCCCCACTCCTCCAGCGTCAGAGGGGTGTGCAGCGGGCAGGTGTGGTCGCCGTTGCCAACCTGCCCCGCCTCGCCGTTTTCCACGGTCATGCTAGGTGCCAGCCTCACCCCTACGGGAGAGAGATTCAATTCACTTTAATTCAATTACATTGCTTTATATAAAGCCATTAACAATATATATAATCTCAAATTCTACAGAGCTCAAATTCTGAGCCACCTGGAGCAACAAGAAAACACCCTGAGCAGTACTCAGTGGGGGGCCTTTCTATTTGAAGCCAGCCAAATAAATAATAGAAAACGTGTTCTTTATTCAAACACAAACCTCACGTGTGGTCTTCCTGACAAAGAAGCTGTTTACCTGAGATAAGCGCTGTATTGTTCATGTTTGAGCTGTAGAGTCTGAAACTAACTTCTGCGTTTTTGCTACTGAACAGTGTTATTTGAATGACATTATAATCAAAATCTATTTTCTTAATCCTTATTTGTCTGCAGTATCTAGCGTGTAACAATCCATTATCTTATGTCTACTAGACACTAGAGATTTTCACCACTTTAAATGCACTGAAAGCCTAATGCACCTAGGGACTGACAGTGACAAACTCTCACCCTAGGGACCTGTTGCTAAGAGCCAGTGATGGCAGTGGACTCATTCTGAGCCAGATCCCGTTTCCTCCCGAGGTCAAGAGACTCTTCCTGCTACACTGCACCACCAGTCAGGAAAAACAATCAGTTTAAAAACACTTGCCTCTATGGACTCCTCTCGCTCCCCCTCACACACACACAATTAAAACATTACACTGACACACTCAGCCGAGGCTCTGCAAAACTGAGGTACGCACTGATCTGTGATTCTTTTGTACTGTTACACCCCTAATGTACACAGCATTTCTAGCACTTTCACACACACACACACACACACATTGGTGGTAGTAGTGAAAGGGAATTCAGTCAGCAGGATCTTTTCTACGATTCAAAAGCAATGGAGTAGAGCAGACTGTTTCTTGCACTTGTGCAATAGCCTCCCACTATGGACGGAATACTCCGTAAAAACACAATCATCCACAAATGGCTCCAACTAACCAACACTTAAAGCAACACGATGGAGGACATGATATGTATGCCCCTTAACGTCAATATGTGACACTACTTAGAGCTAAGGCAGTACCCAGTTAATAAAAAACTGACTAAAAGGGTCACGGTGACGGCCCTTCCCGATCAACAATGTTAAGCGACGCAGTACAATATCAAGCACTGTAGGCATGCATTGGCAATGTAAGATATTTAATTCTCTGCATCATAAGTCAGTGTAGCATCAGGATGAGTTTAAAGCTATTATTATAAGGAAAAAACATGTTAAGGTTTAACCTCTACCCTTCTAAGCCTCTATCGATACCAGAGTTTTAGGAAAAAGAAAAGTCTGTTCGCTAATTACAGGGCATGCTTTCTGTGACACCAACCCGAACACATTCCATCCTGTCCAAGTCCAATTGCTTCTTATCAATCACACAGTCCAGCCTACAAGAGAGTCTCTCAACATAGTTCAGTGGTGACTGTAACAGATTTATGAGTGTACCAAAATAGAAAACGCTGCAAAGCTCCATGTCTGGAGTTTGCACAAGTCCTAGCTTATTGTGGTCAACTTCTAAGCATCCTTCTTTATAAACACTCGATTACACTAATACATAGTCCACTTTGTGAGATTATTAATTTAGTTTTAGATGGAGTAATTTAAGTAACTGTACCTCGATACATTCACTCAGAGCAGTAGGTTACCTTTCCTCCCCCTTGGACGCAGAAAAAAAAACCTGAAACTGCCGTTAAAACCCCTCTGCTGACCGCGACCTCTCCTCAAAACAAAGACTCCACTATACACTACCAATGAGTGAAAACACTGTCAAGCTGGAAGACCTTCCTCCCCTCACAGGTCTCGGAGTCGAAGTCTGCACTAACTGCAAGTCAAACTCGTCACGCCCTCATCCATTAGAGTCAGTTATCAGTGCCTACACTTATCAATGCTAGGCTTTTAGGGCACCCAATGTCCCAGACAGAAACTTAGGTCTGCTGGGTTGTAAAAAGAATGTCTGACCAAACCTCAACATCTACAGGGGGCATCTAACTTAGTTACATATCGGGCATTTACTCCAGTATTTGAATTACAAACAAATGTATGATAGCCCATGAACTGAGAAACCAGTTGGCTAGTAAGGGTTATCTATCTTTTAAATAGCCTGCCCTGAGTGTTACCGTTAAGTGTGAATGGAGACCACTGACATCAGCCTTGCATCGACTTTGCAACGTGTCCACGACGTCGTTAATGCTAATTACTCGAGCGCTAACATTAGCAAAACAGCTAAGGCGACTTTCCAAAAATGTCTACAACTTTTTAAGTGACATCTTCGTAAAGTAAATATCATTCGTGTGGTTCTACTTACCACCGACCAATATGTGTTATTTGGAAAGTCGAGGATTTACACGGGCACTTCATCTTGGCTTCATACCTGTTACTAGTCGCCTCGATGATGACGGTTTCCACTTGCATGACATCTGAAGCCGGTGTTACCAGATATACGGTTTCTGAGATTCTGGGTTTCCATGGGTGGAGTCAGGTGGAGTTTAGCGTGAATATTGTGTCGTGCGCGCGCGCCTAGAGAGCATTCATGAAGCGTGACTCAAATGGAACTGAAAATGTTGGTAAAGAAGCTAGAAGACTACAGCAATTTTAACACGTTTTTGAATGTTATTGTGGAAAAACGTGACAATTTCGACGACCACTGGTGGTCGAGTAAGTGTACGATTATGCAATTTGGCATATGTTTTTGATCTTGTGTAGCCTAGACAGGCAGGCTATCCTACAACAGCCTATCAAATTGTCATTACTTTCATTTAGCCCTGTTTAAATGGGCTATTTAGCACTTAAAGTTGTAATGTCAGTGGGACATCATGGTAGATGTATTTTAAGTGTCAGTAGGCTACATCATCTGTTTTTTTTTTGTGATGTCCAATGAGTTTCGAAGTTTGATCATGCATGCTTGCCTACACAAACATCTTAGCCTAGTTTGACAAATTTACTTGTGCTGCATTACAATGCCCAGCTACCTCTGTTGCCAAAACAGATCATTAAGGCATGCTTTATTGGACATTCTGATATCTTGGAGTCTTGTGAAATAATAAAACTTGTTTTATACAATCATGTTGTTATTGTACCATTAGGGAAGCAGGGCATCAATATGGGCCATGCACTTACAGTATATTGGTTATGTTTATCCATATAAGTCAATATGCTTTATTACCTTACAAACACTGTCTAGCTTTACATGGATGATGCCTACTTACATAAGTCCTTCAGATACACAAGATGAATGGGTTAATGTTATTAATGTGGGGTATGGTCATATAGAATCTGTATATTCAAAAGGTAATGGTTACAAATGCAATTAAGTAGTACTTTAGAAGAACCTATGTGTTCAATGAGGATGATGGGGGGGGGGGGGGGGGACTATAACGTAAAGTTCATCAGATTGAGATGAATGACTACATATGGGCTGATTATAACAGGTAGTAATCTGGCCCTTCAAACCCCAAATGAGTCATGTGATGCATAAAGAGAACAGAGAAACAGACAACAGAATTATGTTTATGTTCATTATAATATGAATTATTGCTTTCTTATTGTAGTGTATCATCAACATGACAAGTTACTTAGTTGCCTGCTGTGATGAAAATATGTTCACCAGCACTCACCAAAACACACCACTCCACTCGATTTGATGCCAGACAGGCTCATATCATGCTGTTCTATGTATGCCTATGAATTTACATTTCGACCAAATCTGCTGTTATGTTCTATTCCCTAAGAATATTAGGCTAATTTGGCCAGACTCCCTCTTACAATGTAAAATTAAAATTGAAAAGAATAAACTGCTGTACAATAGATAGACAGGGCACCCGATTTCTGCCCTTTCAAGGCTGATTACCCAAACTTTATTTTGTATATCCTTATCCTTGCACACAATACTCTGTGGGTATTTTGGTATGATAATATTGTTTAACTTTGAGTTAATAGATATGTGTGATAATGTGATTGCTGCCAGGGCTGGCCTACCACTGAATGTGTAAACTGGCCTGACACTGAAGGACTGTTTATTTGCCCTGGCTGTAAATAACTAATACAATAAATTGTTTTTACAACTTTTTGTGTGTTTAGTTATGTGTAGCAATTCCTATAGATCAGGGGTGTCAAACTCAAATTCACAGGGGGCCAAAATTAAGAACTGGGAGTATGTCGCGGGCCAAGCTCAACATTTATTAATAACCGATGTTTTTATTAAATTAAAACTGTATACACACAAGAAAAAATAGAATGCAGGCATTTCTGAATATAGCCTAATAGAAAAAATATATTGAATATCTGAATAGAAAAATATTGGCCTATTTTTGCAGGTGAACTATAAAAATTGTAAATAACATTTAACAACTATCAAAATTGTAATTGTAACTATTAACAGTTCATGACAGTTCACGTCATGAACTCATGACAGTTCACGTTCACGTCATGACAGTTCACGTTCAACGTAGTGCCGTTTTATGTTGTACTCTTTAGTGACAGCTACGGTGAATCCACATACCTAGCAAACGGGTTTGTCCTTGAATAATATGAACATATAATCGTTTTCCCACCTATCTTGAAAGGTCCGATTAGCAATCTTTCGCTTCGCCATTTTTTCCTTGATAGTTTGTCTGGTTGCATGGATAGCCTACATGTTTTGTTTATGAACAGAAAAGGCGGCATTAACGATGCAACGCATTTTGGGATTTGAAGTGTTATCGGTGTATGATACACTGTACAGCAACTTGATGGGCTGCGCTCATGCGCTGAATAGAATAGCGTGCTGGGCCAGCTCTAACGCGGATGCGCTGAAGAGAATACTGTCGGGCCAGCTCAGATATGGATGCGCTGTAGCCTATAAACTATGCGGCGGGCCACTTCTAGATTGAATAATGACCTCGCGGGCCACAAATAAGCAAGTTTGACATCCCTCAGAATAACATATCACATGTGCATGAGGGCAATGGCACTGACAGGATACCATTTGTTCAGAGTTAGGACATACACAGGCAACATGGGCCATTTATTGCATAGACATTTGTGTTGTAGGCTATACAGTGGGTCAGTCTGATGTAGGCTATGTTGCTGCCTGGGCTAACATCACTACAGATGCACAGAGGCTAGGCTACAATCAAAACGATTAACGACCAATATCCTTAATGTAAGGGACCCACTGAATCTGACACAAAGTTTTGTTTGACTGGCTGCGACACAAGATAACAACATTGACGCCAAATTGCATCTATACTCGAACACGACATAGTCATACTTTCCATTAATAACAAATGACAACATCCAAAAACGTGTTAAAACGCCGTGGTCTTTCACTTTCTTTGACAACATTTTCAGTTCCATTTCATTCACGCTTCAGCAATGGGCGTCTAGGCACTCGCGCACAACATCCTCCGTTCATAAATATTCACGCTAAACTCCGCCCTGGAAACTCAGAATCTCAGAAACCGTATATCCGGTAACACCGGCGAGGGTCACGTGGATCGAAAGAGAACTTGTCATGTGACCACATGCTGACATTTCGGCTTGTATGACAACTCATGCTATCTTTTACTGTCTATGCTCATGCTCCAAGTCGATTGCTGATGCAGTTGGGTCATTATAGTTGTTGAGTGTGCTACTGCCAGTTCTTAAATAGATTTTTAATTCTATAAAATGCTTGGTTTTTCAGTGTCACTTTTCGTGGGACTGTTGCCCCCCAACAAAAATGTTGAAATCAGGTAGCCTACTATAGCCTAGCCTAATCACTGACTGTAGCCTACCTTTTAATGTTGACCTCGAGTTTCCATTTTTACATTCCTCTTAACTGTAGCCTACAGGGCTGCTGAAGTCCTTCAGTTGGAAGTAGGCCTAGAACAACAGTCATCAGAGTAGCCTACAAAACGCTGCTTTGAAAAGGCCAGGAATTGTAGGCCTAGCAGCCAATTAATTGATGTATAATGGGACTCATTGCTTTGCCAAACACCATGAAGCCATGGGGAGAAGTCCAACCTTAATTTGCACACTGTTGAAATGGACCTATTGCACTCCCCACATTCAAGCCATGATTCAGCAGGCCAAGGTTAGTTTGTAAGATAATTCTGCTAAGCTGAACTTTTGGAAAATGCCAATATTTCTCTTTTTATCTTTATTCACATATTTATCTATTACAAAAAATCTTGAAGATCTAACTCTTCCAAGCATACTTCCTCTCCTAAGACTTATAACAACCTAACTTACCTAACACACACATACCATGCATTCCCCTTTCTTCCTTCCTCTACCTCCCTCTACTTTCTCCTACCACATTTTGTCGTAATGTTGTAATGTCATATGTCATAATAATGTCAGTCTTCTAGTAATAGTACTGACACATGCAGTAGTAATTCATAGGTCTCCTCTGCACTGTAGCTTGAATGTTATACTCTAGTGTAAGTCGCTTTGGATAAAAGTGTCTGCTAAATGAATACATATGTAAATGACTACTACACAGGGGCTTATTCCTCTGTGATGCTGTGAAGACTATTTTTTGACTTTGGGGGTGTTGCTGTATTGCTGGTCAGGGTTGTTGTTGATGGTAATTTTGATACCATAGATTTAATAGAGACCTAGTCAGACAAATAGTATGAAAAATCAGGAGCAGAGTTTATTTACAATGATGGGCATCAAGGGAGAGACAGCATGACTTCACCTAAAGATCGATCCATCAGCTGCTCTAACTAGACAAGGAAATAGTTAGGGTTTAAGTATCCTTCCAGGCTGACGGGAGATGGAGTTGGTCATCCCATCTCACGTGGACTACACTGAATCAGACCCTGATTAGTGGCAGCCTGGCAATCCGGAGCAGATAGCTACTGACGCAGCCATGCAGAACAGTGAAACACTGCAAAGTCATAATATTCCCGCTTATCTCTAAATACAGTCACACACAGATATACACAGGGACAGTACAGATACAGTGATTACATAGAATCATACTTTTGGTATCAAAGTGACCCACTAATGAGAAATGCAGAACATTTAACCACATATTGGAATATTGGACATAATGCAGAACATTAAACCACATATTGGAATATTGGACATAATGTTCTATTCCACTTTCTCTCAATCCCCCTTTTTCAGCCTTTATGGCTGGAACATTTCATCAAATACTGGCACTATATAAAATATAAATGATTATACAATTGGTTCATTAAAGTTAGTCAGATCCAAATAAGCAGGTACATGACTAGATACATAATTTAACTGATTTGTTCATAAGTCATGAAAAATAGCTACACATGATTGGTGTACAATAACAACCCCAGTAAATCAAAAAGAATATATTTGGTCAATCCCCCTAAACTATTCAGAAACTCGTCTATATAATTTCTATATCAGGTTGGGATAATCCCATTGGTGTACCACCTTTTCAGATTATCCCAATTTAGAGGCATCAGGACATAAATCACATGTATATAAAAATAATAAGTTCTGAATCCAATACTCTCAAGTCCCCCTTTAAAAGACGTGAAGCCTTTGACACCAAACAATAGCACAAATCTGATTGAATCAGAATGAGCCTACTAATTAACTGAAAGTAATGCAGTAATTGTGTGTCTTTACCATGAGTATAATACCTAGGCAAAGCTGAATATAAAACCAAAACACATAAGAAATGTCTCTCAACAATTCTCAAATAGAACCCAATAAAGGAAATGAATCAAATTAAACAACCTGGTTGCATGTGAAAATTGTGGCCCTGACTTGATTTCTCACAGGGTGTGATGAAAAGTTTACAGACCACAGAGTACCAGTGATAAAAACAATAACCAAACAGTTCTAGGGGAAAAAAAAGAAACAATAGACAAAAAGAAAAAGGAAAACAAGTAGAGTCTGTAAGGCTCCCCCTTTTTGACCACTGATTGCACCTGAAACAAAACACAGAGATATACATATCTGGGCCCAAGGCCTCAGTATAGAGCTTCCTAAGTTTAAGCTAACATTATTAAAAAGATTTCAATTGCAATACTGCTATTATCAGTCACCAAATTAGTAATTAGCAATGAAATATAAATTCACATGATCATGATCTTCATGGATACTCTTTTTTTTGTGTGTGCCTCATATCAAGAATTGTTTATCATACAGCAAAGCTATAAATTATCTTAACCTTTTTCCACATTGTTTAAAGCAGGCCTAAAGGAATGTTTTAAAGAATTTGGTTAGAACTTTATTCTGAACATATTCTTAAACAAATGAAAAGTTGTATTTTATTTTATTTTATTTTATTTTATTTTATTTTATTTTATTTTATTTTACTTTATTGCTATATCCAAAATAATTGTAAATTATATGGTCTAGTATGTATGTCATCATACCACATTATCATCTTGACACTGGTTTGTAGCTGCAAGTTGTAAAAACCTTTTCCATGTCAATGATGAGAAAAAAAAAAATAATACCAATATAACAACTGCAGTGGGTGTGTTGTTAATAAACAGAATAGTGAAGTGAACATCAACAACCTCTCATCCAACACGAAAGAAAAAGCTATCTTTAATCATAACTTGATAAACTGCAAGAAATAGCTGTCTATGTTATCAGACTACTCTTAATCAGACTCCCCATTATGATCTGCAGCAAGGCTGCAAGATTATTCCCTTAGCTAAAGTGTTGTTGCGTATAACACTGTGTCCAAGAGCTAAGTGCGTCATAGCATCAACAATTTGATAAATTCACTGGTGTTGGTAAGATTACAACTTTGCTAAACTGGCCCCAAAGTATGAATTTAACTGATATGCTTCAACTCTTGTCAGTGTTGTCACTGCCAGAAGCACGAGATTGTGGAGCAATGCTTAATACATATGTCCAAGCTACAAGTTCTGCCACTTGTGCCCCTCATTTATCCAGAACCTTCTCTGCCCTCAGAACCTGTATGTCTTCCACTGTCGCCCATTCAGCCAGTCGCTCACCATAGTGTATGGTGGCCTCACTCAAAGCAGAACCTGGCAGGGCTCAAGTCCTACACAACTAGCCAATCAACAGTCAACAGTCTAACTTGGGTCAGGTTCTATTAGCATGGGGAGCAGGGAGCTTGGGGAAACAATTAGCCTGCATTTAAGCAAAATGGTCATACTTTCAGTGAAGCTGGTTTTCAAAGTTGCCAGAATTCAGTGCCCGGGAGTTTCAGGCCCAAGACCTGCCCACGTTTTCCATAGTGGTGGAAATTGGATAAATGAAGCAACATTTCAGCTCTTACTATCCTGTAGTTTTTATTAGTACCATGGTTCAACAAATGTGTAAAGGTTATATAATAATTCACTTCAACTGAGAAGTTAACAAAAAATATTCCACTATTCCACAAGTTAACAAAAACAGAAAGAAAGAAAGAAAGAAAGAAAGAAAGAAAGAAAGAAAGAAAGAAAGAAGGAAAGAAAGCCTTTGAAATGTAGCCTATCCCATGCTTCCACAAAGAGGCATATATATATTGAACTAATGTTTAGGCTGCATGTTTTTTGCATGGGTAGGCTATATTGTTGTTTGGTGATTTAGCCTACTCCTTTACTACACCCTCTTCTGAGCAAACTAGGCATATAGGTTTATCATGTAGGGTAATTGCTCTTTCTTACATTAAATAACTTTAATTTATCCTCTCTACTTGTCCCTGTAGTCATGGCCTCCTCATCACTAATTTCGGGCTCATCATTTTCAGTGGTCGACTGGTTGATCTGCTGCTCAGTCTCTCTTGGCCTCTTTCTACCATCCATCCTTCCTGACGCTTGTGTCTACTGTAGGGCATTGCATTGGTGTCATGCACAGAATGCGGAACGTGTCCTACTCAGGGATGGATTACTGCACAGGCCTACCGGGCCCAGGCCCAGGGGCCCAAGGGGTCAGGGGGCCCTGAAGCCCAAGCCTTTGCATGGAATCATTGCCTCAATATCAACAAATCAGGATGTAGGCTATGAATCTGATTGAATTTAGTATTGGCCATCCCCAAAATGCACCAGAATACAGGAAATCACATCAAACAAATTAAAAAAATTCTGGGAGAGGACCCCCAAACCCCCCTCCCACATATACGAAAATGAGCCCCTGGGCCCTTAACACATATGGGCCCAGGGGCCTGAAAGTTCATAATCCGCCCATGTATGAAACTATAGTGCCAATGATGTAATTTGTATTATGTTGTTTCTTATTAATTAAAATAGATCTTAAGATGGCTCTTTGTGAAAAACACAATTTGCTTATTGGTCACAAAGCGCCTAAAAAAAGGCTGCACATTATATAGACAGAATAATGTCCTAATAATGTCCAATGAATTCATTTAAGCATATATGGACTCCAATCAAGTTGTAGAAGCATCTCAAGGACCATTGATAGAAGTAGGATGTACTGGGATGTAGGATGTATGTAGGATGTTTCTTTATATTACACCAGGGAATCCGTGTTATGTGGGTAAGCTGCTGCCTAGCAGGTAAAGCACGTTTAAATGGCTATAGGCTACATTTGATACAATTTATTAGGTAGAAATGATGCCACATGTCTACATTCAATGCTATTTAAGCCACTTCGAAAGTTTGTTTAGATCCAGTGATTCTGCCGTCATGGAAACGCTACGTCAGACTTCGGTACTCTATGATTTAAATCCACACATTCAAGATTTATTTTTGTCAAGTTATTCCAATTTAATTTAATTGCATTTAGTTTGCACATTTAATGCAACAGGGTTGACCCAAAGTGATTTACAAATAATAAAATAACAATGATAACAACAATGATGCAATAATAATACAATGCAAAATGCCTACATATGAAGAAATAAAACAATAATACTCATATTAATGTGTTATTATTACTAATTTGCTTATTACAGACAGGTCCAATACTCTTCCTTGTGACATAGAGTCATGAAGTCTTAAATGTATTTTCTCTTATTTTTCTCTAATCCACCATATTGACTACCACTAATATGTAGTTTTTTCGTCTTTATTATTGTCTGAATTTGGCAAGCAGCACCTACAGTATAGCTGCAGAAGCAAATCAGAATGTAACTACTCCTGAGTTTAGTTCTATTTTATGCTTTCATAGACGCAAACACACACATACACACACACTTGAAGTTTAATCTGTATGTAAATGTATTTATTTGATGTAGAATCTTAATGAGATATCAGTGTAATAAATCGTAACGGTGTTAATGATAATAATGTAGTAAGTATGCAATATAATGTAAATGTAGGTCAAGGTTGAAAGGCATCTGAACAGTTGAAGGACCGTAGATGTTGCTTGGCGGTAGATGTTTCTTAGCTGTCCACAATGATGTAAGGCCTGTCCTGCTCCCCATGCTACACACCTGACCACGTTCACACAGCCCAGTCACCCTGGAGCATTAACAAGATATTGATTAAAGATATGAGTCAGCCATGCAGCACAACATTCAACATATTTTCTCAATATCAGCATCAATTTACGCAATTTAAGGACGTTTACTGTAATAACAATGGTGGATGACCAAAGTGCTCGTTTCCTGTACATGGGTTAAGCCTAGTTCTACACTACAAGATAACTTCAATGAAGATCGCCATTGAAAATATAATTGTACTTGGTATAATGTTTTACTTACAGTATATGATGGGCATGTTGCTGCAAAGCACAGGACCATCTTGCTCGGTTATTTCCTGCCACATCTGGCCGTAGGCCACAACCCAGCCTGTTAGAAAAAAAATGAAAAAAGGTTAACTGTGGACATGAATAAACAGTTTATGGCCTATCTATGCTATTCCCATAAAAGTTCATCTCTGGGCATAAGTTAGCAGTTTGAGGTCTATGCTATTTGCATTCTGACTTGCTGATTCACCAGGCTGCACATCCTCTCCTTAGGCCTTAGGTCTCCTCCATGTTTGCCCTCTCACTGACTGGTCCATCCTTGTTCTCTGATGACCTCTGCTCCTCCATCAGGGGGTCAAGGGCCCATTCAGCCGGGAAATGGCAGCTGGAGCCAGAGCCGGCTGTGACAAAAACAACAACATTCAAGCGACATTCAACATTGACTCATTGGGCCCTATTTTAATGGTCTAAAACGGAAGTGTCTTTGCGCAAAACGCAATTCACTTTGTGGGCGGATCTCGGGCGCTGATGCTATTTTACCGGCGGGATATTTGACTGTTGCGCCCGACGCAAATCTAAAATGGGGTTGTCTGAAGTAGCTACATTAATCATGGGTATGGTTTGGGCGTAACGTGCAATAAACCAATCAGAGCGTCATCTCACATTCCCTTTAACAACAGGCACGCTTGTTCCATAGCTGATTGCTATTATGGTGGCGTATTTGCCAGGCGCAGCCAGGAGCGTTCACAGCGCTATAATCACTGTTCAGTTGGGAACAGTTAGCTATTGATTTTTCATCTTCACAAAATGTAATACAGAATTGTCACAAAGACATACTTTCCGATGTTTTGGGATCATTCTCACTGAATCACGAGGTTATGAATGCATGGTGATATATTTGCAATGTACAATGTAATCTAACATTTCCTCTCTATAGACAATGCATATCTTCTGTCAGTTAATCTCTTCTCTCCCGTGCTGCCGCTGGGGCATTTGGGTTAAATGGCATCGGCATGCAGTTCAACATCACGTCTCCTTAAGTCCTCTAACATTTCCTAATTTATGTCATCAACACATCAGTGATTCGTGAAAATGTGTACGCTAGATTTATGCCTATTTTTTCACATGGACACCACACTGATTTCCCTCGAGTGGTAATATTTTTCTTTGAAATTATGTATGGTTTACAGAAATGGGAACTACATTGTATAGATGAGAGGAGCAAAGTGTGCGTTGCGCAGCACAGGCGGCCAAGCAGGGCTTCGTTTAAGTTGACCTAACTTTCAACTCTGCACAGTATCCCATTAACTGCGTACTATCTGTTGCTGGTTAACAGCACATGAAAAGCTGATTTAAGCTAATTCACTAACTCAAGACTTCAAGGCCATCATGGATATAAAACGTTTTTTGAAAATAACGAAAGGATGGAGGGAACATAGCAAAGCTTGGAGTTATTTCAGATGGGCTACAACAAGGTAGGCAACATTATGGTGCTTAAAACCTTACACAACGGTAAATTGGAACAAAACTAAAAGTAACTTTAGCCTTTATAGGGCTGTAGCCTATAAAGTTGTCCAGATTAATAGGTCGTAATTAGGCGTTGTTGTAAAGATATTGCATGTAGATGTTGTACTATATAGGCTACTAAATATTTAGGTCACCAATGCACGAACAAAACCGGGAAATGGACAAATATTATCAAGGCTTTGAATGTTTCCGTCTGTGCACGGGGGTGTCTGTAGATTGGTGTGCAACGCATTCATTCATGCAGGCCTGTGGTCATGCATGCGCCCTTAAAATAGCATCTGCATTTTCGCCACAGACTTTAGACCAGGGAGTTCCTGGTCTGTGACGGAATTGTTTTCTGAAACTGCAAAATATCAACAGTGAACGTTTGCGCCGGAACACGCCCCGTCTTTTCGCTGAACCGCCCCCGTGGGCGCAATCGAATTCCCTAATTTACAGGCATGTACCTGTGGAGGGAAAATTCCAATATGCGCTGACTGCAAAATAGGAAAGACAAACGCGCGAGTATACAAAGTCAATTGCGCCGGCACGGAAGATAGAGCCCATTGTCTCAATATCAACATCAGTATCAATTTAAGGACATTTATTAACAGTGGCAGATGACCAAAGTGCCAGTTTTTCTGCATATGGATTGAATTTAGTCCTACACTACAAGACAACTTCAATGAATATCTCCACTGAAAATATAACCAATAACGGAATAACTAAAAACATTTACTTACAGTATATGATGGGCATGTTGCTGCAAAGCACAGGACCATCTTGCTCGGTTATTTCCTGCCACATCTGGCCATAGGACACAATCCAGCCTGTGGGCATGAAGAAGCAGTTTATGATCAATAATACTATGCCCATGAAAGCTAAACTGGGCATACAGTACCAGGTAACACTTTATTTTACGGGATCCTTGTTCCATTGTATCTACATAATGAAATACAGTGTAGCAAACCTATGTAACAATATGTAACATCACCTACTTACAGTATGTTGTCCATACATAATGTATTTTTGTACCTACAGAACGAGTACATGTGTATTAAGAAGTGCTTGTTCTTATTACTCTTCTACTTCTTATTAAGTGCACTTCTTATTACACGTGTACTTATGATCTGTAGGTACACAAAAATATGGACAACATAAGTAGATAATATTATATATTGTTACATAGGTTGTTACACTGTACTTCATTACATAGATACACTGGAACAAGGACCTCATAAAATAAAGTGTTTGAATCCATTTTAAGATGAATCTGAAACATGAAAATGTGGAAAACTTGAAAGGGTCTGAAAACGTTCTGAGTGCATAGTGTCTCTGATGCACAGTGTCTCTAATGCACAAAAGTATGCTATATGCATACTTAGTTCAAAATAAGTAGACCAATAGTACACTCTTAAAACATCACATGCGTTGTTTTTAACACATCTCTATGTCCAGATAGAGACAACACCGTTTGTGTTGTTATTAACACATTTATTTTGTTATTTGTTTCAAGAGTGTCGAACAGTATGTGTTGAACAGTATGTGTTGAAAATAACACAACTTGCATTGAAAACAACACAACTTGCGTTGTTTTTAACATCTCTAAGTCATGGTAGGGACAACACAGTTTGTGTTGTTTCCAACATTTGTTTTAAGAGTGTACATTTCTATAATTTTCTTTTTGCGAAGTGAAGTTATAATAAGAATTGTTTCCAGGCATTCGGTCACTCCTTTATGTCTAATGCTGTGGGGATACTGTAAGCCTTTGCTTCATTAGTCTTAACAACCACTCTTAAGTAAAACTGAGGCCAAGCCAATTCCCAAGCGCACTTTCCTTCTCTGGATTAAAGGTACTTCAGCATTTGGTTGTATCACACTTCGCTTACATCAGTAACAGTAGAAGTTTCAACACAGACAGCCCACACTGTAACTTATCCTGAAAAAGCACTTCATTATACAGCAACCTTTTGCATTGTCTCATATTGACTTAAGCTTCACCACGTTGTTTGCAGAAGTAATGAATAACCCAGATACCAATGGACACTACTAGCACTGCAGGACCGATCTGATTACAAATGCTTGCTTTGTGTGTAATAAACATACCCTTATACAACAGTAGAGAGATACAGAGATTTAATCATTTCATCATTTGAGTTGTACACTCTACAAGAAAGAGCATTGTTACGTGCATTACAGAGTGGCATTTTAAACACATGTCTATCAGGTGTGTCCACTCCACCTCAGGCATGTAAATTTCATAATCCCAAGACATAATAGGATACAGGATTAGGAGCACACACCCCTGTTTAAAACGATCCTGTTAATCCCCCATCCTCTCCCTGTCTACCTGCAGGCTGAGAGCGGAACACAGGTTTGAGGTTCCAACTACTACAGCACAGCCTCGGCTCTCCACGCAGGACACGTCAGATCTGCATTCTCCTCAAAGACGCAAGGAAACACAAGAAAATGGTGGACAAGGACGTAGCTGAGAAGTTCCTGGACAGCAACCCGGCCTTCGCCAAGGAGTACTACGACGCCAACTTCCGCCCGAAGGTCATCTCGGACCTGCTGAGCGGCAAGAAGGCCCAGGTGGACATCAGCAAGTACCATGATCTCAGCTCAATTGAGGAGAGCGAGATCATTTTCGACCTGATCCGCGACATCCAGGAGGACATCAAGATGGAACGCGCCACCTTCAACCTGATGAAACACATGAGCTTCTTGCTGCGCTCTGACCGCATGAGTCTCTTCATGTACCGGCAGCGCAACGGCGTAGCCGAATTGGCCACACGCCTCTTCAACGTACACAAGGACGCCACGCTGGAGGAGTGCCTGGTGCAGCCCGACAATGAGATCGTCTACCCGCTGGACATAGGCATCGTGGGCCAAGTGGCCACCACCAAGAAGATGGTCAACGTGAAGGATGTCACGCAGGTGAGGGGCGGTCACACTCCATGCTGTCCTGGAGTTAGATGTTATGAGTTATACAGTGAGCTATTATATGGAACACTGCCACACCTGTTGTCAAGGGTACTTGGAACGTAATATGGCTCTATGGAACTTGCCTGCTAGCACCAACTACAGGGTCCCACTATGGCAGATATAGCATGTATAAACTTGTATATGTTTTACTTAGTTAGTCTAGCGGCCCGCAGGGGGTTGTCCCTGTATGCCAGATGGCCAGTACACTAATGCCAGTAGTGCTGGCACACCACACGTGGCCTGGCATGACCACTTGTGCTTTGGGATACAGAGGGATGCAGTGTCATAAGATGTCACAAGGGGGCAGTGTTAGACTACCCATATTTCAATTTTAGCCGTGTGATACTGTCTTGCTATTAAGCAAATGGATACATAACCCTTATATGTTTGCCACAATTTTGTTGTTGTTGTTTTTAAATGATCTAAATTATTTGGTTTTGTAATATAATTCTAATGTTTCAGGGAGGGGATTTTATTTTGATGATTTATCATATGTTAACCATGCTAATAGACAACATCCTGTCTCATTGATTTCAAATGAGAAAATCTACATATTAGAGTTATGCAGAACTCATTATTGTATCAAATAGAGGATGAGGAGTGCCATAATCATTGTGTAATTGAGCTTGAAGAGGACCTTCACTTTGGAAGCATTTCATGCAGGTAAACAATCTGTCCATGGCTCAGCCAGATTTGGCCAGACTGAAGTGTGCCGGAACTACAACACCACAGCTGGACCAGAACAGGCCCAGATTTGGGCCCATTTGAGTCCCTTCTTATTTGGTCTGGGGGGAGAACCTGAGTGTTCTCGCAACTGATTTTGATTGATGATCATGTCTAAAGAGCTGGCCCTTGATCACCAGTGTGGAAGGGAGAGAGAGAAATCTATTGCACTGTAAAGCCAATAATGACTGGTGTTAAATTGGTTTCTCTTATCTTGGTTCTTTGTGTGTGAGTGTGTGTGTGTGTGTGTGTGTGTGTGTGTGTGTGTGTGTGTGTGTGTGTGTGTGTGTGTGTGTGTGTGTGTGTGTGCGCGTGAGCGTGCGTGTGCGTGTGCGTGTGTGTGTGTGTGTGTGTGTGTGTTTGGTCAGGCTGTTCTGAGTCCTTCATGGCTCATCCTTTTGTTTTAATTATCACTCTCAGTTCCATGGCTAACCACAAAATGGCCACTTCTAACACAGACATAAAATGCTCATTACTTTCAGTGTCTAAAGATCTAACACTCTGATCCATGGTATAGGCCACTGCCTTTTATCTCAAAGTTAACAAGATTGTAGGAATCCGTTATGTCAGGGCCACTCATAAACCGGTAGCTCCAGTATGAGATGATAGCTGAAATATTACAGACAACCTGCTGTGGATGACAGTTGTTTAGTCTTAGTTTCTTTCAATGTCACTATCAAGTCAAAAGTCAACTTTATTTACATAACCCCCTTCACAGTTAAGACGGTCAGCACAGCAGTGAGACTGTAGAGAAGTAAAAGTAGAGCAACAACGACATATGAATACAGATGGGTAACAAATAAAACCAAACATATAAATCCACTAGGTGACCAGGTGACACACAAAAGCAGTAGGAAGGAAGATGAAGAATATCCTGGGATGGGTCACTCTTGTGGTCCTGCTGGTGGTGACGTTGGCATTAATCCTCTCCTCTCTGTTTGGGCGAGCACGGAGTGTCAATGTGCCCAGCGGGATGACAGCCTTTAATCTCCTCTGAATTAGAGCGATCCTGGATTAGTTCTAAAGGTCAGGTTGCTAAAGCTTTGTTCTACAACTCAGCAGAATAGAAGGGTTTACCTAGGTTCCATATCTCACACACACTGGTCTCCTCTCTGTTTCTCTCCCTCCCTTCCTCTCTTTTTCTCTCTCTGTCTCCCTCTCTCTCTCTATCTCTGTCACATACACACTTCAGGTCTCCTCCTATAGCTCTCAAATTCAGATTTAAAAGTTGCTGTACTGGCGTGACATATGGGCATTTGTATTGCCCAAGCAGTCATGTCAAACGGATACAAGATATCAGAATGCACACAGAAAATATTCATGTACAGTAGTTCAACAAACAATTTTTATTATTGACAATGCGTTTAGTTTTAAGCAGTAGACTGACTACCAGCTGTCACGTATTGGGAACTTGAGAGTGTGTGTGTGTGTGTGTGTGTGTGTGTGCGCTCTCTCTCTTCTCTGGCTTCAAACCCTCCAGTGGAAAATAAGACAGGGTGTGATATATTAGCAATACTTCTGCAATGAACTCATTCTAGAGGACGTAATATGTATAGACCTTAGAGGTTAATGAGCCTTTTGTGGATGCTGTTTCAGTAGCCCCATTGCAGGCTAGGTGTTTCCCCAATGTAAATGATGACATCTCACCATTCCACCAAAACAACAGCCCTGTCGACTCTCCACCATCAGGGGTGGCTGATATTCACATAATTATGATCTTACTCCATATTTAACCTTCATATGATAAGCTATGTCTAGTGAATTCAAATTACAAAGTAATTATAGTAGGCTATATAAATGTGTGTGTGTGTGTGTGTGTGTGTGTGTGTGTGTGTGTGTGTGTGTGTGTGTGTGTGTGTGTGTGTGTGTGTGTGAATTGTAATGGATTGGAAATTATTGGTTTATAATTAAAGTGAAATAAGTGATGGGTTTAAGTGTCTGGAGGATCATATTTTTGTTGCGTTGCCTTGGCAGGAGGAGCGCTACAGTGACTTTGTGGACATCCTGACGGATTACAAGACCAAGAGTGTGCTCGCCACGCCCCTCATGAACGGCAAAGACGTGGTGGCGGTCATCATGGCCATCAATAAGGTGGACGGGCCTCACTTCACTACTGAGGATGAGGAGGTACTGCACTGTTCTACGTCAGGAGTGGCCACATCTTGGCCCTGGAATATGAATGTAGAAAAACACTCACAAATAGGGCCAGCTGGTTCTCAGACCTGCCCAAGAATGTCGATGTAGAAAATCCATTCAGTTTATCTAGCAAATATGGCTGAGCATTCCATTTGATTCTACATGTATGATGATCTTTTAAAATACAACAACCAGCTGTTTTGTTCTGATATGGAAATGTCGAGGAAGGAGAAATAGAATGCTTTAACGCAGCTATCATGTTTTCACTCTCTGTCTTTGTGGTTTTTGCTTTATTTTGAATTAATATACGGAGTTATGTTTCAGTTTCACTTTGTAAATGGATTTGAGCTGATGGAATGGATTCTTTTGAAAGTTGTGTGATCATCTGTGTGGTGCCCTGACAACCCTGATGTGTGTTCCAGGTGTTAAATAAATATCTCAACTTTGCCAATTTGATTGTGCGAGTCTACCATTTGAGCTATCTGCATAACTGTGAGACCAGAAGAGGACAGGTGAGAAACAGAGGCATTGTCAGGTCTTAAACCCACAGTTGGGGTTAATAGGTGTGTGTATGTGTGTGTGTGTGTGTGTGTGTGAAACACTTTGGCTTGCTTTTTAATTGTATTAACACTTAGTGGATCTGCATAACACACAGGGAGAACAGTAGCCTACAATGGTTGTTAATGGGGACTTCCCGTCTTTCCAAATTAGCGCCATTCTGTCATGAACGAGAATTAATGGATGAACTTGATTATGACAAAGTCATAAACTTATAAGCTGCAGTTAAGCCAAGGGGACACCATCAGCTTTGCAATGCACATCATCACCACATCCCCTCACTAGGCGAATGTACCCGTGCTTTAACCGCCTGTGCTCAGATATGAGCTCACCCGTGTGACCTCCGGACTTAGTACAATGGGGCTGGTAGTGACAGACCCGGGTGATTTCGAGGTAAAATAATTCAGACATTGTGTTCACACATACAGCCCACCTAGCGTTTGATTCCCGGATCATTTCTGGAGTCCAGAGCATGTCTGAAAGGGACTAAAGACTAGTTCCTCACATCTAATGGTTTGGAGCATCTTTGTACACAATCTCACAGCATCTTTGTGCATGTATATAACAAGGAAGGAAGAGGCCGGTTGGCACTCAACATTTTATATGAGTCGTGTGTGTGTGTGTGTGTGTGTGTGTGTGTGTGTGTGTGTGTGTGCGTGTGTGTATGTGTGTGTGTGTGTGTGTGTGTGCGTGCTCTAGCTATGTTGTTGTGCCCCAGTACACAGAGACCTAATTCAAGCTAAAACTATGTGACCTTTCCCCAAGCTGTAATACAAAACTACAAGAGCACCAACTACAACATGTTGTTCAGTGACAAGGATCCTTTATAACATGTATTCTTCTCTGTGTGTGTGCAGGGAATTCATAGAAAGATGTTATGTCTTAAATCACTTTCAGCATTGTCTAATTGACATCAAGTGGTTTCATTGTAGTGCACCAAACATGCAGTGTTTTTGTTCTGAGCTAAAGTCAGTGTGTGTGTGTCCATGCTTCCCAGGTGCTCCTGTGGTCCGCCAGCAAGGTGTTTGAGGAGCTGACAGACATTGAGAGACAGTTCCACAAAGCCCTCTACACAGTCAGGGCATTCCTTAACTGCGACCGCTACTCTGTGGGACTCTTGGACATGACCAAAACAAAGGTGCACCCCCACAGCCATGGCTTACCGTGTGTGTTCCTGCTAGGTACTGTATAAGACCGTTAAACCAGAGTGTTGGAGATGGTCATGGACTAGGTAACAGCTAACGTAGACCATGGAAAACGTTTTTTTCGCTTTACGCTTGAGATTTACGCTCATGAGATATGTGATTGAAGTATATCATCACATGTACATTTAAACCCTTTCAATCTGTTCCCTCAGGGTTTCCAGTTGACATGTTCAAAACCAACGCAGATACTTTGAAATTAAAATGAATCGGACAATAGTGTTATGCTCTACAAAATGTCGACTTTAAAACTGTTTTTTTGTTTATCTTCAAGTTACCATTAGCTAAATGTTATTTTCTGTGTCACTAGAAATGCCTTAGGAATGCACATGTTTGTTTATAGTTGAAAGGGTCTATAGTATACCATCGCATGTGCATTTGCTCATGTAGTGGACTTGATTAACGACTGAGTGAGTGTTGTACAGTTTTATCAGCATGTGACCTCTGGCATGGGTATAGCTTAGAGAGCATGATGTTGTTTGTGCCTTGCTTCAACTGATAAGCCGCTGGGACATTTGCCATATAGTGTGATTTATTTCTGGTGTTAAACAGTATAGTAATGTATCCGCTGTGGGCTTCTCTTTATCCTGCAGGAGTTCTTTGACCTTTGGCCTGTGCTGATGGGAGAGGTGCCACCCTACGATGGACCCAAGACCCCAGACGGCAGAGTAAGACACTGCACATCACCTGTCTCTTTCCTCACTGCTCCACCTGTCTCGCTCCTCTCCTCATTGCTCCACCTGTCTCACCTAACTGCTCTACCTGTCTTTCTCCTCACTGCTCCACCTGTCTCTCTCCTCTCCTCATTGCTCCACCTGCCTTTCTCCTTACTGCTCCACCTGTCTCTCTCCTCACTGCTCTACTGCACCTGTCTCTCTCCTCACTGCTCCACCTGTCTCTCTCCTCACTGCTCTACTGTACCTGTCTCTCTCCTCACTGCTCCACCTGTCTCTCTCCTCACTGCTCTACTGTACCTGTCTCTCTCCTCACTGCTCCACCTGTCTCTCTCCTCACTGCTCTACTGTACCTGTCTCTCTCCTCACTGCTCTACTGCACCTGTCTCTCTCCTCACTGCTCTACTGCACCTGTCTCTCTCCTCACTGCTCCACCTGTCTCTCTCCTCACTGCTCTACTGCACCTGTCTCTCTCCTCACTGCTCCACCTGTCTCTCTCCTCACTGCTCTACCTGTCTTTCTCCTCACTGCTCTACCTTTCTCACCTCAGTGCTCCACTTGTCTCTCTCCTCACTGTTTCACCTGTCTTTCTGCACCTCACATGTCTTTCCCCTCCTTGCCTTAAAGACTTTATGGGTACTATTTTAAAGTGTAACGTGGGTGGGCACGTGCCCATCTAGCTTTAAAGGGCAGAACACCGCTGAGAGAGAATTTAAATCAAACCAGTGTCATCTCTCCTCCCTCAGGAAGTCAATTTCTACAAAGTGATTGATTATATTCTACATGGCAAGGAGGACATCAAAGTCATTCCGTAAGTCATTGCACACATGCAAAAATTAACACACACACACACACACACACACACACACACACACACACACACACACACACACACACACACACACACACACACTGTTCCACTGACATTCTCTCTTTTTATTTTGGATGCCTTACTACGCATCAATCAACATATTATTAAACTATAAACATTGTTAGTACCGCTAGCTAACATCTGTGGTTGGTGTGCATCCTCCATTGAGAATACCTTATTTATAGTACTCTGTCAGTTAGCATGAGTTGCCCAGCAGGACTAACAGGCTTCAGTATTGGTTAATGTGTCTATCATGGTTGTGGGTTTGTAATGACCTGCATTTGGCACACACACCATGCCTCAGGGGCAGTGAGCTGGAAAAGACTTTCCTGTGCGGTCTCCCCACTGACTACCCAACACTAATGTAGTGGACTTGGGGATCCATTGCGAGGATGCACAGAAAATGTGATGCCCTTTGATCTCTAGGAGGCACTGCAATTAGCATTTAATGATGACAAAGTTAATATCAGGGTTGGAAGTATTTATTAATTCCTATTAAGAAATGGCTACCACAAATGAGTCATTTGTGCATTTCAGAGTAGAAATATAAATGAATTCAGGAAATGCAAATATTTGAAGATGAAAAACAAAATACTGGAAGAAGAAAACAGACTCTCGGAGGCTAGGACAGGACATCAGGAGAAAAGCTCTTAATAAAACCCACAGCAACCTGCTCTCTGGCTGATAACATTCTTTAGGCCTCATAAAACCTAGAGCTCACACACAGCTGTATGCTTATCAAGCCTTGCATGTGTGTGTGTCTGTGTGTCTGTGTGTGTGTGTGTGTTTGTGTGTGCGCGTGTGCATGCATGTGTGAGTGCATATGTGGTGTGTGTGTGTGTATGTATGAATGTGCGTGTGTGCATATGTGGTGTGTGTGTGTGTGTGTGTGTTTCACAGGGGTCCTCCTGCTGACCACTGGGCCTTGATCAGCGGACTGCCCACCTACGTGGCCGAAACAGGACTGGTGAGACTGGGGGGGACTGGGTTAGAAGGAATGGGAGATTTGTACAGGGTTGGTGTGTGTGTGTGTGTGTGTGTGTGTGTCTATGGGGGGGGGGGTAGATGTGAGGAGGTGTTCCTGAGGCAGTTAGAGAAGCCGAAAGCCATTAAGGTTACTAATGCATCTGTCCAATGGTAGCGGTGGTGGTAGGGAGGTAGAATGGACTGGTTGAGATGATGGATAATTGTAATTCTGGAGGCACAGTAATTAATAACAGGGCATTTCTCCATACCACCGAGCATGACCGCACCCTCTTCCCTCACCATCACTAACTCTCTCACTCTCTCTTTCATAACCCCCCCCCCTCTCTCTCTTTCTTGCTCTCTGTCTATCTCCTCTCTCTCTCTTTCTTGCTCTCTCTCACTTTCTTTCTCTGTCTATCTCTCCTTCTCTCTCTCTTTTTCACGTTCTCTCTCTCTCATACATAGATCTGCAATATCATGAATGCTGCTCAGGATGATTTTTTCAACTTTCAAGTGAGATCTCCTTTCATTATGTTTTTTTTCTCTCACACACTATCACTTTCATAATTGCATTGCCCTGACATCTTTAGCACAGCAGACACACACTTCAGGCTACAGACGGCAATTTAGACTTAAATTCGTCCACTTTAGTCTGAGAACCGTCACATTTCACACACCATGCCGGTAGCACAGCTAATTGGTGTGACCGATAAGCTCATGTCATCATCAATTAAATATTTTGCCCTAAGACGAAGTTCTAAAGAAGCTGTGCATTATCTTCTGAGACAGAAAGAGCCTCTGGACAGCTCCGGCTGGACTATAAAGAACGTCCTCTCGCTGCCCATCGTCAACAAGAAAGAGGAGATTGTCGGCGTGGCAACCTTCTACAACAGGAAGGATGGAAAGCCATTTGACGACATGGACGAGGCACTGATGGAGGTAATTGAGGGGTTTGCATGCATACAGAGGGAAGGAAAGCAGGAACAGAGACAGAAATAGCCAAGGAACCACAACAGGTTCTGAGAAATTCATGAGAAAGCGCCACACTCAAAGTGAGAGCACTCCCATTAAGCTCAGGCTTTCCCAGCGTCCTGAAGGGGTCAGCAAGGCACAGCACAGGAAGTGGACAGATCTGGCCCTGATGGTGTGGAGATATAGTGCTTAGAGAGTTTCAAACACACACCCACACAGTCCCACACATACATACACACACACACACACACACACACACACACACACACACACACACACACACACACGCACACACACACATACACATCTATCACCTCATACCACTAGTCATATGATATTACATTAGGTTTCAAATCATTTCACACTTCACATCATAGCATAAATCAGCATAATATATGACAGGTCATATTTTGCATTACTTGAATTTGTATTGCAATTCAATGCAGGACCTCGTGTTACAGTCCCTGTGTGATACAATGCTAGACCATGTTTCTGGAATCCCTGGTAGTGGTGAGTGAGGTTCCCCCCTCACTGTAAAGCGCTTGAAAAGTGCTATATAAATGCAATGTGTTGTTGTTGTTGTTGTTTTGTGTTTTTGACATGGCTGTCTGTTGACTGGACCCTCCTCTCTGGCCGCCTCAGTCTCTCACCCAGTTCCTGGGCTGGTCCGTGCTCAACACCGACACCTACGACAAGATGAACAAGCTGGAGAACCGCAAGGACATTTTCCAGGACATGGTCATGTACCACATCAAGTGCAGGAAGGACGAGATCCAGAACGTCCTGGTTGGCTTGGAGTTATTATTTATTATATTTGCACTTTGTTGTCCAGTGTGTAATGATTGATTGAAATCATACAGTGATTTGGCTACAAGATGTGTTGTTTGAAGGCAAAATTTGCTTTAAATGTTTTGAGAGAGTAAGAGCCCTTTGCAAGCAAAATGTGTAATTTTAACCAGATTGGTTTCGTTAAGACCTGTGTGTTAATTGTTTTCAAAAACGTGATGTCAGTTGACACAAGCATTAAAGTGATCGAGAAAAACTGTAAATAGAGGACATGCGTGACAAGTATTGATTAGCCCCCTCCTGTGCAGTGTT
>NW_027468630.1:20826767-20834267 GCF_046254945.1 Alosa pseudoharengus | reverse complement strand
CTGGAGAGGACTGTTCTGGAGCAGCAGCCCATTGTAAGAACACACCGAGAGAGATGAATTGTGTTATTATGCTCATTCATACACTAACACATGCTCTTACAACACAAATATTCAAGTCAATCATACTTTAGATTTGAAATAAATGAAACTACAAAAATGTAGAGGGAGCAAGAAAGAGAGAAAGGGAGAGAGAGAGAGAAAGAGGAAGGAGAGAGAAGATGAGATGCATGTGAATCAGCCACTGAAAAAGGACCCACATAAAAGAGCAGTGATGTGAGAGGGCAATAAAAAGCACTGGAGGCGATGGAGGTAGAGGAGCAACGCAGTAAGAATGCACTGAAGTGAGAAATGGAGATAGAGAGAGAGAGAGAGAGAGAGAGAGAGAGAGCAAGAGAGTGCAAAATAGAGAGCAAGAAAGGATCCGAAAGAGTGAGTATGAAAGAGAGTAAAGTTATTCAAAAAGAAGTAAAGAGAAAAGAGGGGTGGGGTAGAGATAAGAAAGTAAAGTTAGTCAGAGGGGTGGGGTAGAGATAAGAAAGTAAAGTTAGTCAGAGGGGTGGGGTAGAGATAAAGAGGCAGCAGAGGAGGAGTAGAGATGACTAAAGTTCTTCAGAGAGATAAAGGGGGAGAGAGAGAGGATGAGAGAGAAATGATAGAAAGGATTGGTAGAAAGGCTGCAGGCTGTGTTTGGTACCACTGCCACGATGAGAGTCACTGAATCAGTGTCTCCATCAGTCTCTACAAACACACACACATAAACACACACACATACACACACACACACACACACACACACACACACACACACGCACACACACACACAGAAAAAGCAGCAACACCACCATCCCAAACATCCTTTAACACTCCCCACATCACAATGACATTATGTGAATGTCCTGATACCCCCCCCCCCCCCTTCTCTCTCTCATTTTCCCTCTCCCTTCTCTCTCTCAGCCCATGATGGACAGGACCAAGGCAGCTGACTTACCCAAGATGCAATGCGGTTTCATTGATTTTGTCTGCGCTTTTGTCTACAAGGTGAGTGCAGAGCTACTTTTTGTGTTGTTGTTGTTGGTTTAGCAAATGAAGCCCATAGCCATGACCTCTGCTGTAGGCTCTACGGCCAGCCTGCTGACTCACGTAAACATTACACACACCATCTCTCTGTTCTGACCTCATGCACTTTCAGGAGAGGTCGTTCAGTTCATCGCCATGGTTATGGTTACACCCTTTGGACCTATTTGACCACAAGTATCCCAACTTGACCTTTATCCCTCCCTTTCTTACCCTCCCATCTCCTCTCTTCTCCATCTTCCTCTTCCTCTTCCTCCTCTCCACAGGAGTTTTCCCGCTTCCACCCGGAGATCACGCCCATGCTGGACCGGCTGTTGAACAACAGGAAGGAGTGGAACGCCCTGAAGGAGATCCACGAGGCCAAGCTAGCCGCCATAGAGGCCGAGAAGGCAGCCAAGGAGGAGGCGGCCGCCGCCAAGCTAGGTGAGACAGCAGGGGGCGCCAGAGAGAGAGGCCCAGCAGAGCATGCAGACAACAGCAGACCCTACACCAGGGCTTAAATAGTCACCAGCGATGTGATGTGCTAACTTTAAGAGATGTGCTAGCGACCAGTACTAGCACCCATGGGTGTTATGCACTATGCACTAATGCAGGTCTGAAGTTATGAGTTTGAGTCTAGTGTGGAACTGCGCTGTTAAACAACTTGGGTGTTCATTGAGTGTCTAGTGTTCTAAGGGCCGTGGGCCGTGGGATTGGGGGTATGAGGGAAGTTAGGGAAGTGAGACTATTTGGAGATGAAAGCGGTGGGGGAAGCCATAGATCATCAGAGTATTGTTGGGGAGAGTCCATCACCAGCAGCAGCACCCCTTAGTCCTGGGCTACACCGGGTCTGCGACTCAAGCATTCCGTTTGCGGAGCGTAAAAATAGTTTTAGAACACGAGTCTAATGGAATGTATGCACCGCCATCACCTCTGGTGTACAGTAGTAGGCTAGCCAGTTCCAGTGGTTATAGTGGAAGAAGCTAGTGGAATGAAATGCTTCAGTTAGGTGCCTGGTTTAGCCTCCCTGTTACAACCACGAAGGTCTCAAGACTATCATTCCGATAGTGTCTCAGATACCCCTGCCCCACCATGGGCCACATCTGCATCTGCCCTATCCTGAACAGTAAGTCCGTAACATCTGCCCCCAGTATGTCAGGAAGTCAGTGTGTGTGATTTGCTGTTGTAGTCAATTGTCTTCAATCCTTCCCATGTATTTCAATCACTCTCTCCTCTCCTCATGTACAGCTGCCACCCAGGCCCCCCCGGCCGAGTCCAAGACCTGCTGCATCAGCTAAACCTCCGTCACCTGTCCTGTCTACCTCCCTCAGGCCCCTGGGCACAGCCACTGGGCACAGTCAGGACCATCCAGACAACTTTATCTATCTATTTATCTTTATTTATTTTATCTATCGCAAATTATCAGTTTGTTTTACTCTAATGTTTACTGTTTACTTACATCTGTGGCTGATCATACGTACGACACACATACAGAGAGAAACACAGACCGACACACAGACAGATGTAGCCAGGCAGACAGCAAGCAGCTGTGTGTGGCGAGGCGACCAGCCAGCTGCCCTGGGGGCTGAGAGCGGGCTCTTAACTCAAGAGACGCATTACGTGAGCTGCAACAGCAGCCGCAAGTCTATGCAGTCGCCACTAGGGGCAGTCAAGGACCTGTGGATCACAGGGCTTGTGTGTTGTGTTTACAGCCCTACGCTTCTCTGAAAAGGGAATTAGAGAG
This sequence comes from Alosa pseudoharengus, assembly GCF_046254945.1. Taxonomy (NCBI): domain Eukaryota; kingdom Metazoa; phylum Chordata; class Actinopteri; order Clupeiformes; family Clupeidae; genus Alosa; species Alosa pseudoharengus. The sequence continues at coordinate 20,831,470 of NW_027468630.1, read as the reverse complement.
AGGGCTTTAATTGGGATCCTTTAATACAGAGAGCTTGTGTCTGGAGTTCTGCAGCGTTGTGTACCAAATCAGAGCCAGCGCTTCCCTTTCATGACACGTCTGTAGTGCAGTCTGCTGCCTTCTCTGTTCCTGCCATTAAGACTAACATGTGTGAATTGATATACAGAAATATCTATCACAGGGAATTAGTAGAATGGATTTTGACAAAATGGTTATCAGATGTATGATCAGATCACAGTGTGCTGTGTATACATTGAGCTTTGTAAGCGCACACACAGAGGAAATAAAGCAATAAGATATATATCCTAGTTGTTACATGTGTCAAGGTGTCCCTTTATTATGGGCATGGGAACATTTCTCCTTCAAATAGCTCACATGACAGCGTGTGTATAAGTGTGTGTGTGTGTGTGTGTTGCCGTTTCACTCTCCCCAGGGGGGCCTATATAACCTCTTACAAAACTGAATGCATGTGGGGGAGGGCTGGTGTATGTGTCGTGTTATAATCGGAGAGGAAGGCGAGCTGATTGGCTGTGAGCGGAGGGGCAAGGGGCCGGTTGGCAGCCCTGCATCACAGCACTGCTTACGCAGTTTCAGATCTCAGCGTCAGCATCCTCGAGCCTGCCGTGACGTTTCAACGGTGGCGTCACAACAGTGACGTCATCAGGGCTATTGCTGCATCGATCATGCTCTACATACACATGCACACACACTCAGGAGGGAGGCTTAGGATCACAGTAGCTCACAAATTACACACTCTTGGGAGTAAAAGGAAGAAAGGTAGGGGCTTTTTGTACCACACACATACACACACACAGCCCTGTAGGCTCAAAGAGACACAGTTAAGGATGAGTGCTCTGACAGCTGAACCCCAGCCCAGTGGAGTGTGACATAGCCACTGGCTCCTTAAGAGACACGATTAACCAGCAGACATGTCTTAATCACTGCACAACCCATCCCAACACACAGACACACACACACACACACACTTCCTCCACCCAGTCTCTCGGTCTTTACATCACCACAAGAGCGGCTATCTAGGGCACCAACGATCAAACTCCGAGTTCGGGCATCATTGCCACTGCTGCACACAGAGAGGAACACTAATGACCATTGGCTGGCTGGCTGCTACTACAGCCAATCAAAATCTTCTTACATCATGTCCCATGTCTGCACAACGTGTTTGATAAAAGAAGGACAGGAGGGGAGGGGTGGAGGGTTGCAGCATCCAGCGTGCTGGGGGAACGAGACTGCTGCAATCTGCTGAACGCTGTAAAAAAAAAAAAGGGGGAGGGGGGTTGGGGAATAAGCCTTCCTTTCAGCTTCATGCTGTGCTAATTCCAGAGAATATTTCACAACAGGGACATGCAGCATTCCAGGGATGGCAAGGCTTACTATATTACGGAGTATTCCCAGAGGCTGCCAAGGACACTACATTTTCTGCTACACACTGTAATGTGAGACTGGGCAGGTAGACATGACAGTGCCCCCCTCGACTCTACTCAAGGCCTTTCAACTCTCACATTCACTTGGCAAACTGTTCAGGCACACAGGACCACAGCAAGCAAGTTGTTCATTAGGATTTTTATTTTTGGAGGCAAATCGATGGATATATGTACTTTTTACAGTATATGGAGGAATCTCTCTACATTTTAATAATGTAAACAATCTCAGAAGAGACATGTATTCAGTTTCAAGAAGACACACTCTTCTTTTTTTAAAACTATGTACAAGAATTAAAATATAACAGATAATTTCCACTATATAGATAATTTGTATCTATGAAACTAGATTTTAACAATTCAAAAATACTGAAATGCATTCTGTCTGCACATTCTCAACATATGAAATCACACAGTACTGAGAAAAGAAAAAAAAAACACCATTAAAATACATCCAAGCTAAGTGGCATATAAATAAAAAAAGAACCAACTCAAAATAAAACCAATATATGTAAAAATATAAAATCTCACTAGCAGTATTCACTGTGTACCAAAACCTAAGTTAAAAAAGAAAGAAAAAAAAGAAATCAATGTGATAGTCAGTAGATGTAAATATCCCGAGGAGGAGGGAAAAGAAAAGAGAATGAGCAGAAATGGGGAAAAAAACAAAAAAAAACAACGTATGCCCTTTTCCATTCGTCTTCACCACCACACGATCAATCACAACCTGCAATCACAAGGAGGTGCACTCTCACACCCGCTTTGGATCACACGGCCCGCCTCAATCCAGACTATTCATTTTCAAAAGTCAACAAAAACAATAACACAAGCAAACAGACAAATCATAGTGAATCATGGTGATCTGGTGGTGCCTCATGAAAAATAACTTGTGAGTGATGGGAAAAGCAGGTACAAGCAGATGTGCCCAAACAGGACCCCCAACTAGAATATGATCAGTGGACACAAGCATGGCTTTGCCTTTCTAATATTGCAATCATAGGGGGGAGGGGGATCACAGGGTTGAAAGGGTGTAGAGGGGCAATGATTCTCCGGGTTGTAGATAACGTATAAAAAGAAATATATCTCATTATTCTGATCTCACACTGTACTAAACACAAGTAAAACACACAATAGAAAGAGAGAGATAAACAAAACAAAACAAACAAAAAAAAATAATCAACTCCGGGACACACAGTTTGATTGTGACATTCGTAGAAAATAAATCCAGAGATTTATTTGTGGTTTACTAACCCATTAAATATTCTTTTTGGTCATCTTCTGCTGAAAAACGTCAGGCCGTCTTTAAAAATAAAAGAGTGGGAAGATGTATTGCGTTCATATAGGGTTCCCTTTGGAAGTCTACACTCAAATAATTATTACTTCTCATTTTGGATCGTCTACACACCAAAGATTTGACAGCATTTACTGAAATGTTTTGGAAAAAAACACTGAACAGAATGGTCAACATTAACACTTTGTTTAAGAAATTATATCATCTATATTTATCTACACAAACACACAAATATATATATATTTATATATATATGTATATACCTTTAGAATATGGCTGTATTGAAAAGTTAATTACTTCAGTAATTAAGAAAAACACATTAGATTTTTTTTTTTCATTTTTGATTAAAAGGAGATTTAACTATATTGTAAAGCTGTAGATAGCTTTGTCTTCCCCCTATTGTCTTTAAGGCTCACACACTAAAAACCTGGCCATCCCTATTCAGCAGTCAGCACATTATGTGTGTAAGTGTGACTGTGACTGCAGCCCTGCTCTGTCTATTTCCACTCACCAGACCCCCGCACTATCAGTCCTCCAGCCACTAGGGGCACCCATGTTCATTATATATATATATATATATATATGACTGTGCACACATTCCATTGTGTATAACTGACATAAGTACCATCAACATGTGGCAATATTATACAGAGTTTTCAAAAAAAAAAATATCCATGAGTATTCATTGAGTATTCAGTATGTGTGTGTATTTATCTCTTTTCATTTCTCTCTTATCTTTTGTGTTGTAGATCCTATGACAGGGGTGTTGCCCAAGTGTTTTGGTTATATTACTTTAAGGGTATTTTTTGTCTATAGCGGTCTTCAAGTTACAGAACTTTACAGTACAGGATCTCTTCAACATTTGCCCCATATTATTAAAAGAACATCTCAAATAAAACCCATTAGTCTTTCAGACAAAATACATTATGTATTGCATCTTAATTGCATAAAAAAGGTTAAAAACATTAAAGTCAAAAAAAGAAAGGGAAACAAAAAAATAACTTTTTTTCTAAAGGGATTATTTTTTACACCGGTGTGTCAGTCCTGACGTTTATATATGCACATCAGTTTCCCTTCTGCAACTCCTACTGTTCCTGTACTGCGTCCTTCATAAAACACACACACACACATACACAACAGACAACGTGCGTCACACAAGCACGCGCACGCACACACACACACACACACACACACAGTCTTCCATATTGCTCAACTGCACACATCCAATGTTTTTCCCCCCGCCTCTAGCTGAACACGGTGCTATATACATATTATATATCCAATCAGTAGTATGTAAACCAGCACACTGTTATAACTCGTATAGTTAGTGTATATAACAAGCACAAAGCCACCGCTTCGGCGGAGTTTGGGGTCCAGGTTGCAGATGACCACAGGACCAGACCAGTGGAACGGAATTTGCGAGTCTGTGAGGGATGCACTGGATATTTAGCCACCGTCACCTCAGATGAAGCCCCAGAAGGCACGTCCCTACTGGGGGGGGCGGGGGGGGTGTGGGATGGGGGGGAGTGGGGCAACGGTACTACTGCATAAGGCGTCTGTGCTCAACGTGTGCGCTCTGGTCAGCTCAAACAGGGAATTCAGAGATGTAAACATTCAGATTGCTTGTGTGGCTGAAGAGGGCGATGGACAAGGGGGTAGGGAAGGGATTATTACTTTATCTTGAAGGAAGAAAGAACAAAACAAAGCAAAACAATACAAAAAAACAAACAAATTTAGTGGTGATGGTGGGGGCAATACACAGCCATCCCCCAACTTCTCTCGCTCTCACATACTGTACGCACACGCACACACACACACACGTACGTGCACACTTTACAGAGTTCACAGGTTGGGACGGGGTGGAGAGGGCACCCCTGAAGAAAACAAACGATGGTGAGCGGGAGAGAAAAGCCTTCAACTCCCAGTATCCACCACGGTGGGTGTGTCCCCTCCGGCCCAATCAGATCACAAGA
>NW_027468630.1:20794267-20821767 GCF_046254945.1 Alosa pseudoharengus | reverse complement strand
CGTGATAATGTAGACATTTTTCACTGGTCTTAAATGCCACCTTAAGTCTTCCACACACTGCTAAAACAAAGCCCTTGCCTTATTTTTAGTTGTTTACCCCAAAAAGCATCTGTAATTACCCGAGCAGTCCTGCTGCTTTGTTGTGCTTTGATCTATTTTTAGAACGGTGTTACTATGTGAGGCTTAAAAGTGCTGTGGGATGCTGGGACAAAAAGAAAATATGATGGATCTCTCTGGTGCTTTATATTGATGGAGAAGTCCAAACTGTACTACTTCAGGGCAGATGCTGCCTGTGTGTGTGCAGTTGTGGTGTGTGGTGTGTGTGTGTGTGTGTGTGTGTGTGTGTGTGTGTTCAAGAGACACCTACCCTGTGGATTTGGGAGTAAGCGGAAGGCAGAGGCAGGATCTGTTCTCTGTAATGGGAACAAAAAAAGCGTAAGAACATGGTCTCCTCTGAGCGGCAGAAGGGCATCAGCATAGAGAAGGGCACTGCGATGTGGACACTCGAGCTGTGCGCTCGGACTGAGCTGCTGCTGTGTGTGTCTGTGCTGGAAATACTAGCGCTGTGCTGCTGCATGTTCTGGCTGCATAGTTACAGCTCCTGCCAGTTTAACTGCAGAGTTGAGTCATGTTATCTATAGAGGCCTGTGTGCAGCTGTGGAATTCTGATCTCTGCAGTTTCTACACTACACAAAGAGAGAGAGAGAGAGAGAGAGAGAGAGAGAGAGAGAGAGAGAGAGAGAGAAAGAGTAACAGAGAGACAGAGAGAGAAAGAAAGACAGAGAGAGCGAAAGACAGAAAGAATGAAAGAGAGCAAAAAGAGAGAGAGACAGAGAGAGAGGGTGAGAGAGAGAGGGAGAGAGACAGAGAATGAAATAGAGTAAAAAAGAGAGAGACAGAGAGAGAGAGAGAGAAAGAGAGTGCCTGAGATGGTGCTGGTGTCCCAGGCGGCCATCTTACCGCTGTCACAGAGAGGGCTGCCGCTGCACTCGGGGCTCTTGTGGAGGCCGTCCTTGTGGGCCGCGGCCGTGTCCATGGAGACCGGCAGGGGCTCGTCGGTAGGTGTGGAGGTGGCCGTGGAGGCGGGGCTGGACGGGACCCGCATGGGTCGCGACCTCTTGGCAAAGCGGCTGGGGAACGAGGCGAGACGGCGGGAGCGCCGCACCGAGAACGAGGCGTCCTGCTCGCCGTCCTCCTCCGCTGCCGGATCGGCCTCCGGTTCCGGGCTTTTCCGGGAGCCGTGGGCCACCTGCGGAGAGGCGGGGCCGGTCGTCAGGGTCTGTGGGCGTGTGACAGCGGCGCTGGCAGCGTCAGTCTTTGCGCCTCCGGCGCAGTAGGGGGGGCTGTGGAGGCGGTAGGGCTTGCTGACGTCCAGCGGGCTGACGGCCTGCAGCAGCTCCCGGAGGAGCGAGTACGCCCGCACCTCGCGCTGGCGCGTGAACGCCAGCCGTGGACGCACCGCCCCCACGCCACTGCTGCCATGGTGACCGGTGCTAGCCCCTGCGGCCGCGGCGGCGGGCTTGTGGCAGTTCGCTGTGCCCCGCTGGACGCTGGCGGAGGCGCCGGCAGAGGGAGCTGCCCGGCGGGCCGGGGCGGCGGCCGCCGCCTCGCGGTCCTTGCGGTCCCAGCTGACCTGCTTGCGCGTGGGGAGGCAGTAGGTGTGCATGTACTTCACCAGCTCCACCACCGAGTGCAGCTCGCGCTCCGACGAGAACTGGGGTTTGGGCGGAGGTGCCGGGGGACCCAGGGGTGTCGCCAGGGTGCAACTCTCGCCCTCGCTGCCGGAGGACTCCTCTTCCTCCTCCTCCTCCTCCTCTTCCTCCTCCTCTTCCTCGCCGTCCTCCTCCTCGGACTCACTGTCCTCGTCATCGTCCTCCTCGGCCGCCTCTTCCTCCTCCGTGTCGGGCTCCTGCCTGTCGGTGGTCAGGTGACGGTGCAGCTCTGTGCAGAGGCGGCCAGCTGGGCGCACTGCCCGGGGCTTACGCTCCTGAGAGCCTGTGCTGTCTGCAGTCTGCAGAGAGAGAGAGAGAGAGAGAGGTAGACAGAGAGAGAGAGAGAGAGGTAGACAGAGAGAGAGAGAGAGAGTGATGGAGACGAGGAGAGAGAGAGGGACAGATAGACTGATCAGTTAAGTGCTTGCACAAACAAACAAGGCTGTCACTGATGTAGAAAATGAAAGTGGGCATGTGTGTGTGTGTGTGTGTGTATGTGTGTGTGTGTGTGTGTGTGTGTGTGTGTGTGTTTGTGTGTGTGTGTGTGTGTGTGTGTACGTATGTATGTGTGTGTGTATGTATGTATGTATGTATGTATGTATGTATGTATGTATGTATGTATGTATGTGTGTGTGTGTGTGTGTGTGTGTGTGTGTGTGTGTGTGTGTGTGTGTCACAGTCTCAGTGAGTAAGTGTGCATAAGTGAGAGAGGAGAGTGTGTGAACGTGAGCGAGAGTGACAGTGTGAGCGTGGCTGTCCAGTCCTACCTTAGCGGGAGGCCTCACAGGCTTGAGGTGGTGGTTGCGGCTGCTATGGCGATGGAAACTGGCCTCTTTGTGAGAGTCGAGGCCCACAGGCACGTTTGGGGGGGTGAGCAGGAGCTTTTTTAACTGCAGAGAGGAGAAGGGGAGAGAGGGAGAGAGGGAGGGAGGGAGAGAGAGAGAGAGGGGAAGGAGGAGACAGGGAACAAAACACTTATTGTAATTAGCAGGCACATCACTTTTTTCTCTCTACATCACCAACAGAACAAAAAAAAACAGAATAGACAGCAACAACACAGCACTGCACAGAGCCCATCTAGACATCACAGCACATAGACCATAGCACAGCACAGCACATAGAATATAGCACAGCACAGCATAGCACATAGAACACAGCACAGTATAGCACAGCACCTTTACAAATTCTCTAACAGACATCTTTGCTGTAGATGATGCTTTTTCTTTTGCGTTCCCCAGAAACCATTCCAGGCTAGAAGCAGAGAGGAGCTTCATGTGGAACATAACATCAAAGTGGCCTGAGATTTATTTATTTTTAATTATTTATATTTCTAAATGTGTTTATCTCTGGCTGGACCACATACTGGAGTCTGTTTTGCTCGTGAATCTGCAGATGAACGGAATGAGATTACAGGCGTCTAATCTGGCGGACACGGCATGGTGGGCAGGGCTGTGGGCATGGCGCTGTGGTCCCTTCTCCAAGACTGTTGCATCCCTAGTAGCCACAAGCAGCTCCTCTCACACTTCAGTGCCTGCAGTTAAAGACCCCCACTGTCCCCTGCAGCTGAAACAGCATGATCCCTGGCCGGGGGAAGGTTCGAGAGCAGCCTGGAGTGACCATCTCATCGGGCCAATTTGGCAAGCCGGTCGCCCATGGCTGTGAGTGTCTATTGAGGAGTGGAGCTGGTGGTGTGTGTGTGTGGAGGTGTGTGTGGGGGGGGGTTGGGTTAGGGTTGGCACGTTTTTGTGGGTGCTCTGCTAGCTGCTGGGGAGCCTGAAAGAATCTGTTTCACAGAGCAGCTCCCCCCTCGGCCATGTGGCTCTCCCCTCTGCCCTAAATGCCAGCTTTGTTTTCTGCACAGGAGGTGCTTCCAACCGCCGTACTGTCCACAGCCACCAGAGGGCTGCCCTGAGCAGCCAGAGACTCAATCACCAGTCTTCCCCAGACAGAACAGACACTTGGTTACAGTCTGAGAGGGAGGGGTGGGGGGGGGGTTGATAAGCTGATCTTCCTACAGGCTATGTAACTCTTCCTCTTTTTTTTTGCTTTCTTTCTCTGTGAGATGATTATTTCACCATCTTCCTGGGGGCCAGTGTAAAGGCCGGAGCTGCATTTAGCATGTCCTTAGGACAAATTTAACCTTCCTGTCTGATTACACCACACACACTCACAGACACACACACAATGTAGGTGTCATAAGTACAAGAGGAGCTTGTACGGTTGACCTGGCAGACACACATCAACCTCTGGCCCCTGGCGTCCATTTGCGTGGGATGGGGTGTACCTGTGCCTGTTAAACACCTTTTGGTTTAATCACCGTGGGTGATGATCTCTGAGCACCATGGCGCTGTGTGTATCTGTGTTTAGTGGCGTCTCCCACCATGTGAAATGCCAACGTCTGCCAGCCTTCATTACACGAAGGCTGCTGATACGCCAGTAATTTTCATCCATTTCAGAAAACATCCTGCAATTATTTCTCTCTCTCTCTCTCTCCCTCCCTCTCCTGCTCTTTCTCTCTCTCTCCCTCTATCTCTCTCTCTCTCTCTCAATATCCTTCCTCTCGCTCCTCCACTCTTTTCTTCAAATTTAATTTCACTGCGTCCCGACAGCCGCACAATGGCATCTTTGTAATGTCCGGAACAGAATGGGCTTTTCTGCAAGAGCCAAAAAAGTTCTGAAGGCCCACCCTTAAGCACAGATAAGGGGGAACCAGTGTATTGGGTTGAGGTCCGGTCCGGTCCGAAGGCACTATGAAAACAGGCTGTTGAGTTACATGTTCCTACAGGTCTCTATGCAGAGGGACTGGAGCTACGCCTCGGCCCGTGGATTTATGGGTGGAGGAAAAGGAGGCGGTTATGGAGGGGGGGAAAAAAGGAAAACATTTCTAAGTAAGACAAATGTCAGCCACGCTCTGTTACATTCTGTGAGGAAGCAAAAATATGCAGTTTTCCTAGAAGAGGAGTTCACAAATAGGGCATAAAAAGGAGAGGGAGAGAGATGAAAGAGAGAAAAGAGATGGAGGCCATCTCTAAGTGTGAAAACAGCACAGGTATGAGGAATAGGCAAAGTCAGGTGAACACACACTCGCGCACACACACACAAACACACGCACAGACACACACACACAGACACACACCTACAGGATGCTTTAATAAACACCCTCAGCGGGCAAAAAAAAAGGCTGGGGGGAAAAAGAGGTGTAAAAATGAAACAGCAGGAAGAGATAGAGGATAGATGAGAGAGATGGAAAGAGAGGTGTGTGTGTGTGTGTGTGTGTATGTGTGTGTGTGTGTGTACCGGTATGTGTACCGGGCTTGGGGCTTGGAGATGTTTAAAAGCACTACTACGTACAACTGGTCCCTGGTGCCCTGTCTGCAAAAAGGCTTCTGATCATCAGGCTTAAAAAAAAAGTGTGTGTAAAGGAGGCTGAGGGAGATTCAGAGTGGTGGAAAAATTAGAGAAACTGTACAGAGAGGATGAGAGATGAACAGAGAGAAGTAAAGAGGGGCAAGAAGAGAAAGAGTTAGGAAGAAATAAACGGACGAGAGAGAGATAGGTAGATAGATAGAGAGATAGATAGATAGAAAGATAGAGTAGATATATAGATACAGTAGATAGATAGATACAGTAGATAGATAGATAGATAGAGATAGATAGATATAGATAGATAGTGAGATAGTGAGATAGATAGATAGATAGATAGATTGAGAGAGAGAGACCAAAATGAGAAGGGTTCAGACCTTGGTTGCCTATCATACCCCAGCTCAGGGGGTCGAGAGGACTATCCACATCCACATCCACATCCACCTCAAACAGGAAGGAAGGGTTCTTACTAGAGACGGGTCTTCAGGCTCGGAGCTGGGCGAGCTGCACAACAGCTCTGTGTCCACTAGGGGGCCATGCTGCTGCTGCTTCTGCGAGCAGAGCCGGTGCCGTCCGTTGTCCTCGTCTACATCGTCGTCGTCCTCGGGTCCGTCAGCCAGCGAGGGAAAGACGGACAGACCCCCCACCTCGTCCTCCACGATGCCGTCCAGGCTGTCTGTGAGTGCTGCCAACAGAGCTGCATTTTCCTCTTCTATCTGCAGGGGGCGACAGACACGAGGCAGGTCAGGCTAACCGTAGCGCTCTGGTGTGTGCGTTTTCAAACCAGGGTAATTGAATAGCTACTTTCATTAAATGATGGAGAGACTATCATTTTGAACACCCTCTCCTAGTAACTACAGTGGTGTCTCAAAAACGCTTTTGCGAAACACAGTCAAGGCTAGCAGCTAGTCTGTTAGCCGTGATCTGCAGCATTCTGAAATAATTGTAAATGGCTGTAAATATCGGTTGTAGTTGTAAAAGTAAATGGCTGAGATGTGTCGTATTTATAAGTAATTGAGAAAGTGATTTTGAAACTATGCCAAACGCACTGTTGCTTGTATGGGCCCGCACAGTGTGCTTTCAACAGCAGGGCACTTTCATGGAACAACTCAATGACTAACAGTAACAGAAGGGGGTTACATATCCACATATCACACAATAAATCATTACCCACATAACTAATGACACCAGAGAGGATGATGTCACCCAGACTCCATTTTGGTCCCAGCCATCTTGGCTCTGCCAGAGACAGTCGCCTAGAGAGATGCCGGCGTCTCATCTTACTCGCTTACCCTCCCACCCCACTCCATCCCACCCCCTTCCCTAAACTGAAGGTTAATTGAACCAGGCTTTGTAGATCAATGCTTTCCACTGGTGTCCAAAAATAAAGGCCCAAAGGGATGTTCCCAACTCAAGAGATCAATGTGAGGATGGTGGATTCGGAGATCCTAGCAGGGCTACACGAGAGGGGCACCAGGTTCACGCTTGTGACCTGAACTATGGCATGGACTCTGGGGGGGGGGGGATTGTTAAAACGTCTCTGTTTTTTAGGGGGTTGTTTGTGTGTGATCTCACATGACAAGGGTCCAAAAAAAAGCAAGTGCCCCACAGCATGTGAGGCTACGCTACACACACACACACACACAGACAGTTGTGGTCTTGTAAGTCTTATAAGTGTGAAAGTGTTTAACACTGAGATGTTGAAACGAACAGGAGGATAGTCTGGTCATATTTCCACCTTCTCTAAACATGTCAGACTGAGTTCCGCTAGTCCTCAGCTCCTTAGCGACAGAAGCCATGTGTTCCTGTCCTTTTACACACACATCCGCTAGTATGAGAGCGTGTCTGTGTGTGTGTGTGTTTCCGAGAGATTCATCAGACAGCCATTGTATGCTGTATGTGTACATGTAGGGGTTTTGGGGGTCCCCTCGCTGCTGCACACTGACCTCAAAGAACTCGGGGTCCCCTGCGTAGTGGCTGGAGGCCGGGGAGCTGCCCGACTGGTCTGTGCACCAGTGCAGCTCGCTAAGGCAGTTGAAGTCGCTGGCGTCCAGTTGAGAGAGGTCAAGGTCAGGGAAGTCTGCGTCCAGGCGGTCTGAACAGACCTCCTCCTCCCCATACTGCACCAGGGTGAGAGAGAGAGGGAGAGAGAGATGGGGAAGAAGGGGAAAGAGAGAGGGGGAGAGAGAGGAAGAAAGAAAGACATTAATGTCACATGAATGCACGTTTTTTCTCAAGCACACTTTTAATAAAATGTCTCTTATCCTAAGCCTGTGTTTTATGAATAAATCCCTAAAAGGTTGAAGTTCATTTAGCTTCAGCTAACGGCGGGCAGCGCTGGGGGGTTGTCACCTGAGTCAAAACACACACACACACACACACACACACACACACACACACACACACACACACAAAATCCATCAGCACTTGCTCATTGCATCTAATGAGCTCATTCTTCACCAGAGATAACCTAGGAAATTAGAGGCCTCAAAAATCCTAACTAATATGAAAAGCACACCCACTAAAAAACATACATACATGAAGCTGCTCTACTTTCAACAAGTATCAAATGAGAAAAAAAGGATTCCAGAGTAAGAGGAAACCGAGGAGGGAGATAAAAATGTGTGCAGGGTTTCTGTGAGAAGGGAAGTGCTCTGGTCCCTGGAGATGAGGAGTCACATGATCTCCTCAGAGAAAGACAGAGGGCGCCAGAGGAGAGAGGGAGTGAGAGAAGGAGAGAAAGCGAGAGAGTGAGAAAGAAGGAGAGAAAAAGAGGTGGGTGGAGAGATGGAGAGAAAGAACGGAGAGAAAGAGAGAGAGAGAGAGAGAGAGAGAGAGAGACAGACGTAGGAGCCTAAGAATTAAGGACACCTGCTATGCTGACAATCCTTCAAAGGGTCTTAAACCCCACGGTGTGGAGGACAGGTAAGGGACAGAGTAGGTGGACAACACCACACAGGTAGGTCGGACAGGGAGCAGGTGAGGACAGGTAGGCAGCGGAGAGGCTCGGGAGGGACAGCTGATGAATGCAGTCACAGAGGGCAGCAGGCCCGCCATCAATATTCACAAGGCTTGCATCATTCATGACCGCTTGGGCTTAACAGTCAGCTGCTGCCTCTCAATTTCACACACAGACACACACACACACACACACACACACACACACACACACACACACACACATAAGCTCATATCCAAACACCTACACACACCTACACACAGACACTCTGGCATACATAAGCTCATATCCACACACACACACACACACATAAGCTCATATCCAAACACCTACACACACCTACACACAGACAGACACTCTGGCATACATAAGCTCATATCCACACACACACACAGACTCCAACCACCGAATTCTATTCAGGTTTCTAGGGAGTGCTTATCACGCGCAATCAATTCGAGCCGTTTGGAAACAATGGTCAAAGAAAACAATTTAGGGTGACACAACAGAGGCTTTAGAACCAGTTGGATGGCGTACAGAATGCCACTAAAGAGAGATTATGATGACGCTACGCAATGAGGACACACACACACGCACACACACTTACACACTTTACTGCCCTGAGAGTTAGGCCACTGTGTCTTATCTCAAAGCTCCCCTTTGAACCACACTCTCAGCTGAACAGAGTTGCAACATCGCTTTCATTCAGGATTTTCATTTAGAGTCTGCTGCAAGAGGCTGCTATCAGTAATTATAATGATACAGAAGACTGCTATGTGCTCTGTGACTGAGATCAAAGCCCACGCCAATGGAATTATTAGGATGCACAAAGAGGAGTGGAGGAACACTGGGCGATACAGGAATGAGATTAAGAAATAGAGAAATGAGAGAGAGATAGAGAGAGAGAGAGAGAGAGAGAGAGAGAGAGAGAGAGAGAAAAAAAGAAGAACTGGTAAGGTATGCAGGTAGCAGGTGTTCTGCTATGACACATAGCCTTACATGCATATATGAACACGCTCCCATAACCTATATACACACACCCAAACCCATTTGCTGCCTCTGATGGTGTTGGTATGCTCGTCACATCTCTGCTCACTCACGTGCCTCCGACACACACACACACACATACACACACACACACCTTGTTCAATCTCCCCGTGTGCTCAGAGGCAGGGAAGAGTCCTAGCTAATCAATCTGCTCACACACCCTCCCATTTCCAGGCAAGCCTCGTCTTTTTCATCCCTTTTTTTATCTGTCCATCCATCCCCATCCCTCCTTCTCTCCCTCCCTCCCTCCCCCCCTCTCTCTCTGTCCCCACCCCACCTCTTCTCTCTCTTTGTAACCCTCTTTCTCTGCTCTTGCTTCCCTCCCTCCTACTCTGTTATAGAGCTTCTGGATATCAATCAATAAAGAACTCCTTGAGCTCTGAAGGTTTAAGGTCATAGGGAGCGCACACACACACACACACACACACACATGCACACACACACACACTGTACACACAATTATCTGTATACCACAGCCTCACGATTCTGCAGCAGTCTATCCATGAACATTTATGCACGTCGCTTCCATTAATAGGTAAAACATGTGCACGTGTCGTGCACACACACACACACACACGCACGCACACACACACACACATGCACGCACACACATCCTCAGGATGGAGAACCACTGTAGAGGTCAGGCAGTCAATGAGCCTCCATTAAAACACTCACTAAGACACATACCACAACTGGTTCCCTTGGCTGCTAAACAAACACACACTCACACACACACATACTGTAAACACTCCGAAGGCTTCCAGGATGTATACACCTCCTCTTCTTACTGTACCCTTCTCATTTTTAATCTTAGTCCATTACATTCTGAAACACACACACACACACACACACACACACACACACACACACACACACTTCCCTTCCCCCTCATCTTCTCGCTGTCCGCTTCTCCTTTCCAATCTCAGTCTCGTAGATTCTCAGAGAGTGCATGCAACCCTCACAAGTGCCTTGGGTCACACATGCAAACACAGCCATCATGCCACACACACACACACACACACACACAACGCTGACTGGGCACGAGCAAATTAGCCTGCTCTGCACTCCATGCATGCAACCTTTATCACTCACAATCTGGCTAGTTATGACGTATGAATATAGAATGTGTGTGGGTGTGTGTGTGTGTGTGTATGTGTGTGTGTGTGTATAGGAGTATGTGTATGTGTGATTGTGTGTGTGTGTGTGTGTGTGTGTGTGTGTGTGTGTGTGTGTGTGTGTGTATGTGTGTGTGTGTGTCTGTGTGTGTGTGTGTGTATGTTCCTATATAAAGCCCAGTAACAGCTCAGGGGGTTTCTCCTTCAGATCACATCATGGGTAGTGAGCAGGGGGAAGACGCTGTACAGAGGTAAGCCTCGGGTCGACTCGACTCGGCACGGCACGGCACGGCAGCGCGCTCACTCACTGGGCCTGACTTCGTCAGCACAGCCTGCATGGGGGTAGCAGACCTGCATCACAGCCCACGAACGCAGCACTTACTAGAGCATGCAAGGATGAGTGTGTGATGGCGTGTGTGAGATTCTAGTGTGTGTACAAACCCCCATGTCGTGATCGTGTGCCGTTACGAGAGAGCTTGCAACCCAGCTGGTCATGCACACACATTTCTTCTTCCTCATACCCTTCTCTTCGATTCCCTCTGGGTCTCTCTCTCTCTCTCTCTCTCTCTCTCTCTCTACCACTCCTCCCTCATGTCCCTCGTTTTCCTCTCTTTTGTTTGCATTCTCTCTTTTCTTAATTTCACACCGTCTTTCCATCTTTCTACCATTCTCTCTCTCCCGCTCCTCCTTCTTTCCACTCTCGTGCTCTGCCGTTCTTTCCCTCTCTCTCTCTCTCTCTCTCTCTCTCCGTCTCTCTCAATCTCACCATACAAGGCCTGATCCGTGCTCTGAGTGCTCCCACTACAGATATGGGAACCACCGGCAAGGTCTTCACCATAGGATGGTAAAAGCAGCAAAGAAATAAACAATGCGGTGGGGGATCACTGCACAAATATAGTATTGTAAAAGGTTGTAAAGGGAGTGACTCTGAGGAGGATAACCAAGATGGGCAGGGGTTTCATCTGTGACCTTCGACCTCTTATCCTACAGGGAGCCTATGGAGTGTATGGATAAGCCATATTGCAGACAAGGGGAAAAAGAAAAACAAAAGACAAGCAGAGGTTGCTGAATGAGGTCACGAGTGTGAGAGTGAGAAGAGCAATGAGAGGGCGAACGAGAGCGCCAGAATGAATTAGAGAGTGGGAGAGAAAGAGAGAGAGAGGGGGAGAGAGAGAAAGAGTGTGAGACAGAGAGAGAGAAAGATAGAGAGAGAAAGAGAAATGAAGAGAACAATGAGAGGGAGCAGAACTGACTGGGAGTGGAAGGAGGAAGTTGTTGGACGTCGCAAGCAGAGTGTGTGCGTGTGTAAGTACAGCACGTGTGTGTTAAAAAACCTCCACCTCTATAGTGTGCGTGTGTGTTGAGCCCATTAGGCCTGTCTCTGTGCAATGGGGGCCCTGAGAGCTGCTGCAGTATCAGTGGGTTATATATAGCCAGCTGAGATCCTCCCATGTCTCGTGACGCTCTTATACAACCTGCTGCAGACAGCACCCGCACTTTAACACGGTCCCTGCCTCACACATCAAGATGTCCCACTGGCCACCTCGTCAACCACATGTCTGTCTGCCTGTCTGTCTGTTTGACCTTCTGTCTGTCTGTCTGTCTGTCTGTCTCACTGTCTGCATGTCAATCAGCCCGCCCATTCTTAACTGTATGTCAACCTGTCTTTTTTCAGTTTGTCTATCTATCTGTCAATCTCTCTGCTTCTATTTTGTTCCTCTCGCTACATTACATGCTGCGGTTTTCTATATTTCCCTCCCCAAGTTCCTAATCTCTCTGCTTTTCATCTTCAATAATTTCCTCTACTCCTCCCCCTCTTTCTCACTCTCTTTTTCTCTCTCCACCCACACAGGCCTCTTTAGCTCCTTCACTCGCTCTCATGTTCACCAAGTGCAGACAACACACACACACTCACACACATATATGGCTGCCGGCGACCAAACACACACCCACACAAGCTCTCTTCCGCTGGCCTAAGACCTGGCATCCGAGTTAAACGGCCTCCCCCCCAAGCCACCCCCTCACACTCTTGAGTCGCTCGGCCAGAAAAAGCTCCAC
This sequence comes from Alosa pseudoharengus, assembly GCF_046254945.1. Taxonomy (NCBI): domain Eukaryota; kingdom Metazoa; phylum Chordata; class Actinopteri; order Clupeiformes; family Clupeidae; genus Alosa; species Alosa pseudoharengus. The sequence continues at coordinate 20,809,516 of NW_027468630.1, read as the reverse complement.
TGGTGCTACTGAGTGGGAGAAGCTCATGGGTGCCCAGAGCAGATCAGACTGGACAGGATTGACGTTGTGAGCCTTTGTTTTCCCACCTGGCCCCACGACAGTAACCAGTCCACTACATAGCCCTGTTATGGCAAAGCCTGAAGAGAGCAAAGCCCAGTTAGCGCAAAATCCCGATGTCCCAAAAGGTCTGCTGTCATAACACCTTATTAGTAGTAAGACCCTGTTGTGGTACGACCCTGCTATAGTACAGGCCTGCTATGGTTATGTCCTGTTGTAGGACCCTGTTGTATTATGCACCTGCTGTGGTGGTACCCTATTTCAGTCCAGGCCTGCTATGGTTATGTCCTGTTGTAGTAGCCTGTTGTATTATGCACCTGCTGTAGTGGTACCCTATTTCAGTCCAGGCCTGCTACGGTTATGTCCTGTTGTAGCAGGACCTGTTGGACAAAAGAGCTGTTATAGTATGCTATATACTGCTGTAGTAATCCCCTATTGTGGTAGGACTCTGTTATGCTAAAGACTTGCTATAATAGGATGCTATTATGCTAAAGTCTTGTTATAATAGAAGTCTCTGTTATGGTCAAGTCCTGTTATAGCAAGACTCTGTTACGGTCAAGACCCCTTATAGTAAGACTCTGTTATGGTCAAGTCCAGTTATAGTAAAGTGCTGCCATAGAAATACTCGGTTGTTGTACTACTCTATTGTAGTGACTCTATTATAGCCAGGGCCTATTATAGTAGGCTGAGGTCCTGTCAGTAGTGAGGGCGATGCTCTAATAGCCCCTGAGGGCAGTGTGTGGTAGGATCATAGCCTCTCCTCTAACCTTCTCCCTGACTGACCTAATGAGGTGGGAGCTGGAGAGGAGTAGAGTCGAGCCCTCATGATCCCCCCCGGCCCTCTCGCTCACATGACTGCTAACGAGCTAAAGATGTTAGCATGCCCACTGCTAACGACTACAGGACCACGGCCGAATAAATGGGCGCGTTGAGTTCAAGTGTGTGTGTGTGTGTGTGTGTGTGTGTGTGTGTGTGTGTGTGTGTGTGTGTGTGTGAGCGAAAGGGTGTCCCTGATTGGAAGCACCTCTCATTACCCCTGGTCATCGCGTTATTAGGTTAGCCCTCTGCGTGTGGCCGCTAAGAGACCGCACACGGCCTCCACCAGGAAACCTAAATGAAGTGTAGACTGCAGGGAGGAGAGGAAGGGATAAGGAGAAGAGTAGAGAAGAGCGGAGAGCAGAGGAGGAGGGAGAAAGTAGGGCGGCGAGAGCAGGATCTGGGGCAGTCTAGACGCTGGCACCGTCTCAGGCCTGGCACTGCGGCACGGGAGGAGGGTAGATGGTACTCCCTCAGCTTGAGGCGAAGTTTTCAAACCTCACTCAATCTCTCCCCACCTCTCCCATTCCGTCACTGTCTCTCGCCACTCATGCCCTCGCTTTGCTTGAGTCTCTTATTCAATCTCAGTCTTGTTCAATCACATTCCCTTTCTTCCAGGCTCTGCTTCATTCAATCTCCCTATCCCGCTTTCGATCTCTCAGACTCTATCCTCCCTTCGCCCTCTCCACTCTGCCCACAGGCCAGTCAGCTGGGTGTGTGCAGTGATGCCCACAGCAGGCCTGTGCTACTGAGCCACTGATTAACTTTCCTGCTGGCCTTTGGCCAAACCCACTAGATCCGTTTCCACAGTTTGCCACGGTAGTAAGTCAGAAATTTGCACTTTTACTTGTGGCCCTCCAAGACCAAACTCCAATGATGATGAAGATGATACTGATGATGATGATGATGAAAAAAGCACGCTTGTCTTGTCTTGTTACCCTACTTTATTCTGAGGGATTGCGGAGATTACATGCGGATTAGAAACAATTCTGCTGTTTGGGTTGGCTTCTCCTTTTGCCCTCTGCTTACCCTGCTGGCTAACCCCCAAGGCGGCCTACTAGAGGGGGGTAATACCTCAGTATTCTAATGCCCCTGCATACAGCATCTGCCCCAGGGCTCTTAAGACCTCAGCGTTCTAAAACCCCAACATATAGCACCTGCCTCTGAAATCTAATACCTCAGTACTCTAGTGGCCCAGCATACAGTCTTCAGTATGGACTCTAATACCTCAATGTTCTAATGCCCGAACACAAAGCACCTGCTCTGGGACTAATACCTCTGCGTTCTAATGCCATACTACTAACTGCCCAGGCCATACCAATGCTAGAGTACAACTTTTCCACCAATAGAATCACACCCTTCCATTTATGGCAAAATACAAAATCTGTCCATAAAGATATGGCTAATGCACAAAACTGATCTGCATAATGAGAAACTTGAGGCTGAATTGGACATTGTGTCAAATACCAAATGCTGGAGACACTCCAAGACCCAAAGGATTGCAGAGTATCTCAGAACCGTTTATTCAAAGGAAGCGATTTCTTCAATCCCTGTTATATTTTAGTTTTTCTAGAAGTTTTCTTTGCATTCCTGGTGCATCTCTGAGGAGGCCATAAAGAGCTTGAACCCTGAGATAGTGCGTGGGGGGCCAGGGTGACCCTGAGTCGACCCTGCAGAGCTCCAATACTCTGCTTACGCGCGTCACTCGTCACCTCCTCCCATAATAAGCCTTCTTAATTGTTGTCAGATTAGCAGTCAGATCGGGCCTGCGTCCCACTGGATGAGAGCACTATCAAAGGCAAGCCAAGGACGTCAGTGACGATTCAGGAGGGGTGGGTATATTAAGATGCAAGACGTCCGATGGGCCTTCTCTTTCACTCCCTTCCTCCACCCCTCCCTTCTTCTCCCTCTCTCTTGCTCTTTCCCGCTCTTTATATGCCCCCCTCCCTCCCTCCCTCTCTCCATCTCCTGTCTTCAGCCAGGTAGGGCAGTAATGGGATCTGATTGTAAAGCAGATTCTGGTCTTAGGGAGAGGGCCTTTGATGCACTGCCAAATTTACCATGGGAGTGCTGTGCATTAGGATGGCACCCATGGAAAATTGGCTGCCTGGAGGCAGGAGACAGCTCCCTGGTAGGTGGAGAAGTCTGTGAACTCAACTGCCTCCACAGGCCTTTTAATAACCCAGACAGACGGCTCCATGCCCGATCCTCAACCCACAACCAAACACCCATTATTATTTAAATAAAGGATCCTTCACAGGATCCTTCACAGATGTCCAAGTCTCAAGCAGGACCAGCAAAAAACTCTCACCACAAAACACCACAAAACACCACAAAAAAACAGTGATCAATAACATCAATCCCATAGACAATACATTATTGACTCAACATTGTTGGTGAGTCCTTGAGAAATGGCTGCAGATGCTCTAGAAGAGGAAATACACTGACCCGAGAGAGAGAGAGGTCACACGCCACTACAGAGAAAACACTCTTCCTCTTCTCCAGTTCTTCCCAGGCCACCCCCCCCTACCCCTCCCGTCTGTCTTTCTTCCCGTCACATGTGTGTCCAGGCATGATGGTCATTATTTCGGTCTAATTATTTTTAAGTAACATAACATGATAATCTGCATCGGCCCTAAATACATGGGAGTAAGTCCTTAACAAGATTTCATGGAGTTCTGAAGAAGTGTGTTGGCTCGGGGTGGTGGTGGGGGGTGGGGAGCAAAGATCAGGATAGGTTAATGAGGTAGTGTCCACTGCTCATCTTGCTGATCAGACAGCTCTATGTCTGTCCATCAGTCATGGCCACGTAATAGTTCTCACGGATGTAACACGGGATGGCCCGAGAAACTTGGCGTAAATTGGAATGGGCCCTATGACACCACTGAGGTTTCTCTCTCTCCGCACCTCGTCCTCCACCAGTCTCGTCTCATCTGATGCCGGGGCATCCATCATGTCCCTCGCGGCCAACTCCTTGATAGATCATCGATGAGTTTACTCGAAGGAAACGCGTGGAGCGAAGACGCAGTTTACTCGAAGGAGACGGCTGGACTGGAGGCATCTCATCGCTCGCGTCACTCAGCTCTGTCTGCACATCCATCGGACGATAAACCTGCAATGACCCTCTTATTTCAGCTCCTTGCCATCCCCATCGATCTCGGGCCCATTCTATTAGCCTCTTCTCCTAAGGCTCATCACAAACATAGAGCAGACTTAAGTACCTGCCTTCAGCCAACTGACCATGGACACTTTAAGCCAAACTTACAACCCCTGACGATAAACACAACTAACAAGTCAAACTCACAGCTCCTCGCAAGACATGTTTGGCTTGTACTTTTCGGTATCAACTCCTCACTACAGACAACATATGTTAGCTAAACTCAAAACATTCTGCAGCAGACACAACATATGCATCTGTTTACCTACTGCATTCAATATTACATACACTACCAGACACTAGTCACAGTCACTATCACTAACAAACTCAACACTAACCACAGTAGACACAACCACATTACTTGGCAATAAGCGCCATTCGCCAGATAGTAGCACCATGACAGCTTTTCAGTGATGGCCAGACAATAAGTGCTACCTCCGTACAGTCATTCTCCTAATGCTTGTTCAACTAGGAGTGGGACATTCCAACGTGATCGCTGCACTTAAGGGAAGCAGCAAGTTATGAGACGAGACATGGAGTAAAAGGATGTGCTTTACTGGCGAGCGGAAAATGGCAAGCGGAAAATGGTGAGTGCTGAGTAAAAAAAAAAAAACTCTCATAATGGCATTGGTAAGCACACACCTTGTGCACTCTGCTCTTCTGGAAATAACCCCCATCTCTTGCACACATTCACACACACACACACACACACACACACACACACACACACACACACACACACACACACACACACACACACACACACACATTAGCGTGACACATAATTCATTTATGCTCACCTATGTGGAAACACTTCCACCTTTTCCACCTCTACCTCTCTCTCCCTCTCTCTCTCTCCCTCTCTCTCCCTTTCTCTCCGGTCGATCAGCAGGACCTGATTCCTTCCTTCAATAACTCATGGCCTCATAATGAACAGTGACTCTGCCGCTAAAGGACTGAGCCTGAGTGTGCAACTGCCAGGGCATTTCTCTGAAGGTCACTTGAGGGGAATATCGGATAACTGGGAAGGAGAGATGAGCGCAACACAGAGGGAGAGAGCGAGAAAGCGAGGAAGAGAGAGAGGGGGGAAATGGCCTGGCCGCCAGAAGGCACCAGCATATTCATCTATCACTACTCGTCTTCTTTTCATCTCCTGAGCGTGCTCAGTGCTCATCACATCTGGGGGGATGGGGGGCGTCCATCAGGCGGTCAATGTCCCTAAGAGAGTCTGATTGGTCACAGGGGACAAAAGCAGGAAATGACCTCGCCTGACATGAAGAGAGGACAAGGAAATACTATGAGATAAAATATAAAAATCCATGTCCTTTTATATAAATATCTAGTATTTAGCATGGATCTTGGACTATGTCAGATTAAATGGCTCTCTTCCCACCTTGGCTTCCAAGAACGGAGTCCAGGGGGTAAGATTTCCACTGGGTGCCATTTAGCCACATGACTTACTGCTGTCACGACGGTATACATCACCCAGGTCAACCGGCTTTCCACGATGCTCAGCCACACCTAGCACATTTACTGGGGCCCAACCACAGCTAGCAATGGGGTTCAGAACCACTCTGAACAATCCTGCAGTATGGGTTCAGGGTCCATTCACAGAAACCTGAACCTGATCTTCAGAATGATTTAAGGAAGGTTCTGAACCACTCTTAAGAATCTGATCTTCAGAATGCGTTAGGGTGGGTTCTGAACCATTCTTAAGAACCTACATTTTGTGCTCCGAACTCTGGAGCCAGGCAGTGGGGTGTTTGAGGTGAAGCCAGGGCCGTGTGTCACTAATAGCTAATAGAAATCTTATCTGCTGCTGGAGCGGGTGATGGCAAGGTTGCAGCAGACCAGCCAGGCTTCTCAAGGTCACGCCAGCAAATTCCACTGAATATGCAGATTGCACAGATCACATGGACTCAGCAGGCCCCAGGCACAAATACACACAGTCGTGTGTCTGTGTGTGTGTGTGTCTGTGTGTGTGTGTGTGTGTGTGTGTGTGTGTGTGTGTGTGTGTGTGTGTGTGTGTGTGTGTGCCCTTAAGAGATGAGTATGTTTATGTGTGTCATTCGCATTTGAATCCATGTAACTGGGTGTTAATATAATGCATTTATGTAGAGGCCTATTTACATTTAAATATGTGTGTCTTTGTTTGAGTGTGAGTGTGTGTGTGTGTGTGTGTGTGTGTGCGTGTGAACATATACATGTGGCTGCCTACGTATCACAAAATCTCTGTGTGTGACTGTGTGTCTGACACACACACACACTCGCACTCACACTGAGCCCTTGCAGCAGGTAGGTGTCTGTCTCTGGAGGTGAGGTCTCTCCAGGGGACCAGCGAGCCAGTCAGCACTTCTGGGTCGACCTGCCCATATCCATGACGATGTGCTGCAGTGGAACAATGGGCCCAGCCTGCTCCAATTTCAGGCCGCAGGAAAGACTGCTGCAGACCTGCCATCTCCCCTCACACACTGAACGCCAAAGATTCTAGAACAGAGCTCTGTTCTAGAATCTTTGCTGAACGCTGCTTCTTCACCCAAAAACACCTCTACACACAGCGCTCATCACCGCCCCTTTTCTCCACCTTCGCTCTCCCTTCCTTCCTCTCCCTTCCTCTCTCCCCTTTCCCCCTTGAGTCAATTTATTTCTGCTGTGAAATGAATTATAAGTAGGCTACACTCATTGCCAAAGCATCATAAGCACACAATAAGGAATAGCCAAAAGGGAAAAAAATCATTTCATCACCACATCTTTGAGATCTTTTTTTTTTTTTTTCATTTTCCCCATTTTGCCCTAAAACCTTTACTCTTATTGCATTCTTCTCTCTCCACCCCCCACGCCCTCTCTCTCTCTCTTGTGTCACATGTTTTGTGCTTCCCCCGCCACCGGCTCCTTCTCTAAGGTGACTCCACCTGCGGTCGTGACTGGGGGGGGGGGGGGGGGGGTGGGTGGGGGGGGGTGGGTAGAGCCTGTCTCTGGGCAGAGAGACACAGACAGACTGTAAAGAGACATTTTGGGGCGCAGGGAGATGAGCTGCAGCTCAGGCTGAAATCTAACAGACAGAGAAAGAGCTAGCGAGAGAGAGAGAACATGGGAGAAAGAGAGAGAGAGAGAGAGAGAGAGAAAAATAGCGTAAAAGAGAGTGAGCGAGCAAGCGACAGAGCCGGAGCTGCCTGCAGGGATTGGCCTGACCCCTCCAGCTGCATACGAATGTCGGGGAGGGAGGAGAGCGAAGCGGAGCGGCAGACTCATTAGAATGCTACAGACACCAGGAGACAGTGTGGTGGCAGGTAGCAGGCCACACAAATACCACCACAGAGAGGGGGATAGAGAGACGATGTAAGAGGAAGAGAGGAAGACAAATAGAAAGATGGAGGGAGGGATGGAAGGATGGAGGGAAGGGGGCTGCTGAGCTGCTGATGAATAGCAGACAGGAACAAGCCTCTTCTTAACTCAGTGGCTACAGACAGATTATGCATCACAAGGAAGAGTCCCCTCCTCCTCCTCATACATACCCACAAACACACACACACACATACACACACACAGCTCTTGTGCTCCAGTGTTCTATCCAACTCCTTCTGTCCATCTCTCATCTTTCTATAGTTACATAGTTATAGTATTTTGCAGACGCTTCTGTTAAAATTAACAGTTCTTCTTGCTACTGTATTTAATACTCTCTCCCATCCCCTCCATCTATCTTTACCTCACCACAGTATTCTCTCCATCCTCCTCTCCTTCATTCTCATGCAGAGTTGGCATGTGTGAGGCTGGTGGCTGTCTGGAGATGAAGGTAATTAAATAGAAAGGCTTGATTTCTGCCATCTGCCCTGCCAGGCATACTAGGGAAAATGGACCAGCCACTGCAGTGAGCCCCTTCCCTCATGATAGGTCGGGTCCATTCCTGGTGGGGACCCTCTGGAACATCTACAATACGCAAGCCGCCAAATATTCTACTGTGTCTAACGACCCCAGCTGATTATGGGATGGGATCGGATTCACATTCTCTTCAGGCCATGTAGTCATTGTAGTTCATAACATGAAAAGGTTACATACAAGAACAGACAGTCATGAAGTGTCTTGTGCAGTTCTGGAGAACTAACTGTCTGTATATGTGAGAGTGTGTGTGTGTGTGTGTGTGTGTGTGTGTGTGTGTGTGTGTGTGTGTGTGTGTGAGTGTGAGTGTGTGTGAGTGTGAGTGTGTCATTACCCCCACTAAATCGTGTGCTGACAGAAACTACATCTCCCATCACCCTCACTGATGAAAAGGGCAGCTGCTCTGAACACTTCCTTAGACTGGCAGCCAGACAGACACACAGACATACACACACACAAACACACACACACACACACACACACACACATACACACAGGCAGGCATGAAGACAGCGACAGGGCCAGAGAGAGCAGGGAAAAGGGCAAATGAGAGAAGCTGTTAGCTACAGAGAAACATGAAGTGAAAGAAGAGGGGGACACAGCAGGGATAGTGAAGAGAGAGAAAGACATGAACAGAGAGACAGAGAGATGGAGAGAGGCTCTCGGAATTAGTCTGTGCCAGCAACACTGCAGCGTGGTGTAAGTCTGTCGCTTGTGAGGGCACCGTGGCAGAGTTCACGTCATATAACTCCCCCCTCCACACACACACACACACACACACACACACACACACACACACACAGCTGTAGGGAGCCTTATATGGAGATTGGGACAATAGGATTAGAGACCCCCTGCTTCCATCTGCTACCCAGGTCAAAGGTCGCACACCTGACCTCTTCCGACACCCCATTATTTTAAAACACACCACTAGAGGCCGGCAGCACACCCCCAAACACACACACGCACGTACCTACACACACACACACACACACACACAGGTTTGGCAACCCTTGGCACAGGCAACCCTTTAAGGAGAGGTTCACCTAGGCACGTAAGCACTTAAAATAAGTCTAAGACCAAAAAGGAGAGAGCTAACAGAAGAGCCTGAGTGGTGACATGACCATTAAGCCAGTCCATTCTTGACCTAAAGGGTCTCTATTGCACTACAATGGCCCTTTATTAAACCTTTTATTGTTTTCTTTCTACCACTCACACTCTCTCTCTCTCACTATGCCCCCCCCCCCCCAAACACACACACACACTCCTGTTTGCGTGGAGTGGAGTGCAGTGGAGAGGAGGTGGGCCGGCATTGGCCAGGCAAGACAGTGGAGGCCTGGAAGCCTGAGCGTGACTCTCCCTGACTAAATATGGAAGAAGCCAACGGCGCTGCTCTCTCTCGCCCTCCGCCTGTCTGCCTGACTGGCTGCTCGTTCGTTCGCTCCCTTGCTCCAGCTGTCCTGGGGGACAGACACTCCAGCTCCAGCACACTGCACTCTGGGAAGGAGGAGGACTCAATGGGTGTGTGTGTTTGGGGGGGGGGGGGGGGCTGACAAACAGGGTGTTGTGTGTAGTGCATTGTGGGAATGAAATGGGGGGAGGTCAGGAGGATGGACGTTGGGTCGTGAAGAGCATCGCGTCGTCGTCATAAAAAAATCAGCTGTTGGTGGTCTCGCTCGGTCTCTCGTACGCGCTGGACCTTTGTGATCCCACTCTATCCATTTCTTTCTCTTCTCTTTATCTCTCTATCTCTCTCTCTATGTCCCTCTCACTGCCCTATAACCTCATCAACCAACTCCCCACACACACACACGTATCTCTGCCAACTCGATAGACGTAGACGGTAGTAGCCAAGAAATAGAGGCGAGTCTATTTTGGGGAGAGCCTTGTCTGAAGATGTGGTGGTGGAAGGGACAGATGGGGGGCGGGGGTGGAGGTGGGGGTGGGTTAGTAGGAGTGGGGTGGTTGTTTTGAAACTCAAGATTTGTGTTGCACTGACCTTTGCTTGGGGAATTCGACAGGCCAAAAGGACAGTGTTCGAAGACACAGCTGTTCCAGTCACACACACACACACACTTGTACAGCACACACACACACACACACACACACACACACACACGAGTGCATGTAAAAAGGCACAGCAGTCATGGTAAGAATTGACCCCTGTGTAACCCCTTAGGAGCACATCAGAGCAGTGCAGCATCCCCCGACCGCTTTCTTCAGCACTAATTATCTGCCGCTAACGCGAGGGGAATCTTCTAAACACTGAACTCTGCAGTCCAGTTCCCACAACTAGATATTAAAACGTGATCTAGATATGGATCTCATTTTCCTTGGAGCATAGACTAAAATTAGCCATGTCCCAAGACGTATAATAAATACATTCCCTGCATTTACAGTCAGTTCTATGAGATGCATAGAGGGAAGGTAATCGCCACCCTATCATGGGAAGGGCAGGAGACGTTTGTCATTGGTAACAGCTGCTATTTGTAGACCAGGGCTGTGTGTGTGTGTGTGTGTGTGTGTGTGTGTGTGTGTGTGTGTGTATATGTGAGTGTGAGTGTGTGTGAGTGTGTGTGTGTGTGTGTGTGTGAGTGTGAGTGTGAGTGTGAGTGTGTGTGTGTGAGTGTGAGTGTGAGTGTGAGTGTGAGTGTGTGTGAGTGTGTGTGAGTGTGTGTGTGAGTGTGTGTGTGTGTGTGTGTGTGAGTGTGTGTGAGAAAAGGAACACGTGTTATTCCAAACATTACCTAAATGTAATGGGAGATGCCTACTGAGCTCACTGCTCTAATTCAGTGGGCTTAGCACTAACGTTTCTCCAGCCCGCACGACACTTCCACAAGAGTGGCCGCACAAGAGGGGATGGAATGTGCCCACGACGGCGGTGAGATGTGCCAGAGAGGTGACCCGCCCTGGTGCCGTGCGGGTCAGCCCAGCTGCCCATTATAGGTCACGCACGCACACACACACACACACACACACACACACACTTGTACAGTACACACACCCACAGCCCCCCTGCAGGGCTATTTTCGGGGCTCCAGGCCTTTCATGTGGTAAAAGGCCAATTCTAAAACTGACCGAAAGACCTGGTGACCTTCACACTGATAGTACTCTGATTTGGTACAAGTGTGCAACCAGCTTTGGCCATTTGCCCCAGGGGCATCATAAGTCATTTGGAGCTAATGTGACTTGGTAGCAATAGATATGTTATTACGCTTAATTTGTTAAGTAGGAAAGGGTATTAGTTAGAAGACAAATAGGCTACATGTAGATGCATGCCGTCGGTAGGATCCATCTTTTCCTGTCTTCTCCCTCTTGACTGCTGAGACAGATGCGACACAGGAAGTGGTTCGGCTGACTCAGCGGAGCCCTGCCGTGAGGTCGCGGGGGCCGTGCATCGTGAGCGAGGCGCACGCGTTCGTGAGGGTTAGGGTGCTGCCAGGACGCAGGGCTTTCTGGGGCGAGCTGCAAGAACCCACCGTGAGTCCCATTCCCAACACTGAGACAGAAGGCAGAGCCATCTGCCGCTCCTCACTCACACTCCTACTCACACTTAAACACACACACACACACACACACCCGCACCGTACCGTACCACACCTCTACAGAGGAGCTCAGAGGGGGATCCCGCACGTCCACATTCCTGCATCAGGAGCCCTTCTGTCCTTCACCACAGCTGCACTGCAAAACGAGAAGACCCTCAAAGTGCTTTTGAGGACTGTTTCATCATCAGCCTCGCTCGGACCTTCTATTCTGAGAGCACAGTGATGATCACACTCTCAGCTAGTTATTTCATGCACACTTTAATTGAGCGTAGCAAAGGGCAGCTTACGACTTTCACAGTGCGAGAAGAGCGTCCAGGGCTCGGGCTGTGCCAACAACACCGGTTCAGGTTGTTTAATCTGCCCACCCACCGGGTCACAGAGAGTTGCAGCAGTCAGACTTTTGGCGACAAGGACAGGATGCCTTAGCGGTTTGGCGGGCCTCAGGTTTATAAATGAACCCCGAACGCTAAAGATCGCGCCTGCCTGTCTTTCTGAGAATGTCAAGCTCCCCTGCGGGGCCAGGGACACAGGCCTGCAATCCCCCCGCCAAGCTAATATAGAGTTAGCAGTCACAACAACCCCCATTTGGCCTGCTAATGAAGCTGCCCTGGGATAAGCCCGCAGATAAGGTTATTAGGGGTAATTAAGGTTGGGTGCTTTTTTCAGCCCCCAACACCGCCACCTTACAACGCTTCCCCTTTGGTCTACGTCAGGGAGTGGTCATGTCAAGGACGTTGTGGCGGCTTAGCGCGCCATTCTCAGCGCAGCTTGTGGAGTAGCTCCAGGCAACCTCAGGTCACCGTGCGGGAGCAGCGAATCAGAGGACAGAGGAGGGGGGGGGGGGGTGTTCTCCCACGCTCACCTGTGCATGAAAACACAAACAGCCTCCAGGGACAGAGAGGGTTAAAGCGGTAGAAGCACCATAGAAGCTCCCAGTCCAGCCCCCTCCCATTCCATCCCAGCATGCAGTGGAATGGGGACTTGAGTACTGTAACTACCCTGACCAGGAGCGGCGACAAACCCAGAGCCATTCAGTGAGGCTCACTGAGGTTCGCCCCACATAACTAAGCTTCCACCAGCCCTTTGGCTTCCCCGTGCTAATTGCACACATTCCCTATGATCCAGCCGGCCCCAGGGCTTAGGGCTAGGCTCCTTACTAGGCTCCTTACCAGGCTGTGCGGCCAGGCTGCGAGGCTGCAACCCAGAGCTTTATTTACTGTTAGCTCCCGCCATTTTGTTTCCAAATCGCCACTCACCCCTCACCCCCATCCAAACAAATAGCTCTCGGCAAGCGGCACAGGGTTCCTCAATCACCTTTACTATTTGCCGTGTCGCCCCACGCTCCCATGCCTCTCCGCATCGAAAGGCCCCAAAAATCAGCTTGCATCCATCATATTTACTGAGCGCAGGGAGCCAGCAAAGGGATATCGATATGGCTGCTCTCATTCCTTGACACTCTTCTTATTATTTGCCTCCGAGCCCAGTCATACCGTGCCGATGCCAGTGCCCTCCATTCCTTGCGTTTATATCTGTTGCTCCACTCCAGCCCAACAGATCAAAGCAACATTTATTCACATGAAACCGGCAGCTCACCACAAAAAATAAATAAATAAACGGTCATGAATTGAAACTGTGGCAGGGCAGTGAGTCCCTAATCCCTCCCTCTTTGCATACACCACTGGGCTTCCTGGGTCATTTACTACAATCTGTTCCCCTCCATGGCCTGTATGAAGGCCCGACACACCAGGGGCAACTCTAATGATGTGAAAGGAGGGATAAAAAACCTGATTCCCACATTTAAGCTGGGTACGCACTCGCTCCAATTTAAGCCTTCAAAAAAGGCAGCTACGTGTTGCACTGGAAGCTGTGACGGCTTTAATACTTTCTGTGATTATTTCGGGGGACGGGGGACGGGATGATTTGCTAAAGGAATGTAGCAATTAGGCTAATTATGGTAAGAATTGACAAAGTATGCACTGTCCAGGCAGATCCCCAGAGAAAAAAGACAAACAAATCAGAGAAACAAAACCCAGCATCCTGCTCAAATATGTTATTGAAAGCTGTCACCAGAAGGTTTCAAGCTTTGTGTGATTAGCAATTACATTAAGGCCCATGAGAGTCTGAGGTTTGATTCTGCGGAACCACAGGCTGATTCTCTCACCGTGGTGATGGTTGCTGCGTATGGGTCTTTGCCTCTGTTCTAAGGCACAACAACATGCGAATGAGTTCACATTCTGTTAACCTGCGACGATTGTCACCCGCATGGCAAATTCTCCTGCCCGCTCTCCGCGCTTGGTGGACCCAAGCGCACATGAGAGTGTTTTCCAGCTGGACTTTCTCCCCACGGTGTGAGGAGGGGGGTGGGGGGGGGGGGAGATGTGGGCTGCAGTCGGGCTGGCGGGAGGGCGGTTGGTTGGCAAGCACAAGCGATCCAGAAACTCACAGCTCACAAACACCAGTCGTCCGCTCCCCTCAGAGTGCCTCAGAGTGCCTCGCAGTCCCCTACCCCACCTCTGCCCCTCTTGGAAAGGTCACATCTTTTTGGTGTAAATACCGGGGCCCCCTGCACACTACAGGGTGTCCAAAACACAGTTCCAATCCTATCGCCCCCGACCCAGCTAAGACCACCACCTCCCCCTTCTCTCCAGCTTTCCTACCCCCGACCCCTGAAAAACTCGGATCAATAGTGGAAATTGCCTGCAGCGTGTTGTTGGCTATAGCTGACCTCAGGTGGCCTTCAGAAGTCTCCGCCCCAGCTCCTTAAGCAGTGTTATATTCTGGTGATAATATCCACCTCCAGGGTCATGCTATTAATGATTTAATGCAGATAAGAGGGTGCGGCAGACGGCAAGCAGCTTCACGAGCAGCGGCTGAACTCGGTCGCGTCTTAAGCCCACCACGCCTGCCTAACCTCCGCAAAAACGACAAGATGAGCCGCCGCCGCCGCTCCTACACCAAAGGGTGTTGGGCGAGACAAAACAATTCCAAAAAAAGCCTGTCTGGGCAACGTCTTGCCTGTCGATATCTCATCACGAGGTTAAGGCACTTAGCTGAATTGCTCCGGTCTGCGTATGAAGGGGATACAGAGTGGGAGAGGGACGAGCGCGCGCGCGCAAAGTGCCAGTGTCGGATTGCGCTCAGCTCATTTCTAAATGGGGAGGCTCTTCTTTTTTATCTCCCTGTCTGCCGCAGCCCAACACGGTGGAGCAGCCACAACACGCTATTTCAGGGCCGGAAGGCATCGCCAAGCAAAGCAATGCAAAGGCGATCTCTTGATGGGAAAAGCAATTAGAGCATAATTACGTCATTATAAAGATAAAAATAGCCCTTAGTCAAGGGAGGAGGCTCTAAACTAAAAAAAAAAAATAATAATAATAACAAGCATAGCAGTTTCATTTGAATGGCCACAGTGTGCATCAATGTCAGTTGTCTGCAGTTTCTTTTAGGTATGCACCCCATCCTGAAATCCAGCCTGACAAATTTTAGTGTGTTTACGGGACTATTTGGTGTCGATATGACAATTTCTGGGAATAGGGCAAATAAATCCATTACCAGCTTCATGGCCCACTGAGCACACTGCATTATAGGTGCTTCAGGTGCTGGGTTAACCATTAAAAGCCCAATGCCCTCTGAACACACGATGAAGGTGCCTTTCATTCACTCACACTCACGCTCTAGTGGGCCTTGACCGCTCTTTAAAAAATGAGAACGTGACAGGAGAATACTTAGTTCATCAGTAGGGTAGAGAGAGACCATCTCTCTTCCTGGGACTTGAATATGTGACACACACACACACACACA
>NW_027468630.1:20749267-20789267 GCF_046254945.1 Alosa pseudoharengus | reverse complement strand
CCAAAATAAAAGACTATACAAGTGCAAAGTAATGCATTCTTAGTCAGAGGTAGCATTCAGCTCAGTTCAGTAGTGTATAGGTCTAATTGAGTGCCTGTCACTTTAAGACGTTCGTGAGGGAATCCTTGCAATTAACATTAACACAGTTAAAACGCTGCTGATGTGTGGATGCAATTCATAACGTAGTTCAAATAACGGTTCGTACTTCTCCTTGGGACAAACACTTTTGAGTCTTGGAAAACACTTTTCCATTTACATCTGCAAACATTCAGAGTCAATAAAATGAGCCCTACATGAGTAACGAAATTGACAAGCAGATGTAAGTAAGCATGCTAAACTTGACATCCGAACAGTATTCTAACGTTAGCTTTGAGATACTGCTTGATTGCATAACTTAACTTAGTTTGGTCTCCTCAATGTACTATGTTGTGATGAGACCTTAGCAGAGTTAACTTTAATGCAGCAGTTTTGAACAAATTTGCGCAGCATGGTCATGATGCTAAGCGGATTTAATAGCAATTTAGCCCGCCGTGTTCTATGCAATGCTTCTATGTGACAACAACAATCGTGAATATTTTGTTAAATGCACATGCAGAGGAGGGGCAGCGGGCTCGTTACAAGAGAGAGTGGCTGGGGCAAGGAAAGGCTGCGTGCGTGAAAAGCACAACTCAATGATTTCGTGGCCCCCAGCCACAGATTAGTCAACGTATGGGAAACACTGAAGGTGTAAAATTAAAAATATTTAGCGCAACACATATTTTTTTCGTCGACGTCATCGATTACGTCGACGCGTTGTCCCAGCCCTAAAACACACACCATATTTTTTTATGCCAAGGTACAAAGAACCTTCTTTGTGTGGGAGCATTTTTGATTCGGTGTCTTTGAGAAGCCAAGCTATTCATTTCCCTTTCCCAGAACGGCCCTCACACCTACCTCTTATACCTAGTCAGGAGCCGGTCAGTCACCAAACTAGGTCACCATCTCACTGGGGTCGAATTTACTTACCAGCCGACAGGCTAGGTCACCGACACAGGACCCAGTCACTCACTCAGTTACTGACAGACTCATCCGACTTCACTCATTCACAAACACACACACACACACACTGTAAATGCTGTGTATGGGGCTTATGAAAGGCAAGCTTCCTAAACACAAGTGGTTATTAGATTGCCTCCGTGGAAGCTGGGAACTGGTCCTTGAGTGTTTAGGGAGACATCCATACCCCATCATTACATGAGTGTGTTTACAGTGAGTGTGTAGCGGCAGGTTTGAGTCACTCACACGCGGATTAAACAGGACTTGTTTTTTAAGGGTGGTTGGGCCACACTGGCACATTTCCCACAGAGCGAGGGGAACAGGGGAAAGAGAGGCCATGCAGACATGCTATACATCAGCATGGACTGTTCTGAACTCGGGGTCTTTTAAGAACCCCCAGCAATGATGTACACACACACACACACACACACACACTCTCTCTCTCACACACACACTCTCACACAGATCTGCTCAGGTTACAAAACTGACACCCCTATCCTGCTTCCCCTCTGTTGCCCGCTGGGCTGTTGCCCTGCTTCCACCCCATACCAACCCTCCCACCCCCCCGCTGGGCAGAGGCCCAGGAGGAGCCTGGCCGCCAGCCAAAGCAATCAGCACATGTATCCTTGGTGGCTCGCGGCTGGATGAGGGATGTCTCTGTGACACCTCATCGCCAGGCAACCATGCCTCCATCACTCACGCACCTCCTAAAAACCTGTGGCAACCCACAATGCATCAGAAAGCCCCAAAGCTTCCCTCTTCTCACAGACACTCCTGCACTCTGATTGGTCGGGAGTCAGGACAGTGTAATACACTGTTGTAATAAATATGACTAGAGACTAGAGATTTACACACCTCTGTCTGTCTGTCTGTGTGTGTGTATGTGTGTGTGTGTGTGTGTGTGTGTGTGTGTGTGTGTGTGTGTGTGTGTGTGTGTGAATGGAAGACAGCAAGTGTCCAGTGGTTGGTTTGCCTTTTTGACAGGTTTAGCACTCCGGAGAACGACTCCGTTTTGAGCATTCAGGATGTTGGTCATTACAGGCGACACAAATCACATGCGTCCCTCCCTCCCTCTCTCTTTGCTCTGTCCGTTTGCTGTTCCGTATTTTATTTATCCAAAGCGACGTAGAGATGTCAATTACTTAGGGTTGGGTATCGTTTGGGTTTTATCCGATACCGGTGCTAAATCGATACTTTTAAAACGGTGCCGGTGCCGAAACGGTGCCTGAACCGGTACTTTGTTTTTAAAATGTTTTAAATTAAAATGGTCTAAAGCATGAATTGCTTTTTTTTTTTATTGATAAGACAAATTTGAACATGAAATTGAACTGTTATATTCAATTTACTATCAATATCTCATTGCTCCTACGAATAATACATTTAAACGTTAAAACAGCTTGCCATGCATGCACACACAATGGTGAGCTCTGCTTTCAAGTTTACCCAGTGTAGGCGGTTTGCCATAATGTATGTTAAAACCGCTTGCCATAAAACTGCCAGGTCATGGACAACTGCATTTGCAAGCAAGCTAATCTAACAGGGACTCTATTTTCCAGTTAATTCAGTGTGTTCCCAAATGCTTCAAGAAATTTCATGTCTTAACCCATAACACGCAGTAGTTTTGAACATGTTAGGCTACATGTCGGTGTTGAAGTGTTTAGATTCCCAGCGCTAGCCTAGTAGGCATTTTAAAAGCAACTATGGCTATGCGCTAACACCAGTCAGCTGAGTTTAATTAGCGATAACGTAGCCTACGGAGATGGTTTCGTAGTCTCTTTGACAGCTCAGTGACATCAGGTATGTAACCTACATATTTATGTTTTTGCCAGCTAACTTTTAACATGATCTTCATATTCATTGTGATGCTATATGGGCCTCATGCACATGAAAGATTAATATCATGCCATTATGTTGTTTAACACCGTGAAATAAAGTTTTCACCTTACAACTTTGCTGATAACATTTCAAATAAATGTCAGTTAGCGCATTAGCAAGGATATTGTGTAATGTATAGGCTAGCCTACTGTTGATGTTGTTTCATAGCCTTTTGCTTGTGTGTAGTTAGGCCCACTGCTAGATTTTGACAGGAGCTCGCGATATCGCTTTAAAGTAAGCTACTTGGGCTCATGCAAGCTGTCAAACACTGTCCACTCGCCAATGTGGTGCACCCCTCTGGTTTATACATCCAGTGTTTATCATATGTTAGCTAACTGTATCTGGATATGTTTCTATCAGAGCAAGACGTTAGAGAGATGGCGCATGACATGCAGTGATGCCTTGTATAAATTAATTTTTTTTTTAAACGCTATTTAAGCACCGAAATGAGGCACCGAAATTCACGTTGTTATTCGATGCAGTTACTACCGTTTGTGTCGGCACCGGTGCCATATTAGGAACGTGTTTCGGTGCCCAACCCTACAATTACTACAGGGCCACTCTCAATGGGAATCAAATCCAACACGCACGCACTCTCTTCTTCCTACCTCCTCTCTTCCTCCTCACTCCTCTCTGTCACTCCTCTCTTTCTCCTCACTCCTCTCTTCCTCCTCACTCCTCTCTTCCTCCTCACTCCCCTCTTCCTCCTCACTCCTCTTCCTCCTCACTCCTCTCTTTCTCCTCACTCCTCTCTTCCTCCTCACTCCTCTCTTCCTCCTCACTCCTCTCTTTCTCCTCACTCCTCTTCCTCCTCACTCCTCTTCCTCCTCACTCCTCTCTGTCACTCCTCTCTTCCTCTCACTCCTCTTCCTCCTCACTCCTCTCTTCCTCCTCTTCCTCTCATCAGCTCCTCTGCTGCCTTGTCACCCCCTCTCTGTCCCATCTCTCCTCATCCCCAACTGTTAGGCAAACACACAAACACAGCACTTTGAGAAGACACTGCACCAGTGTGTGTGTGTGTGTGTGTGTGTGTGCTTCAGGGCAGAGACAGATTAAGCATGATGGCTGTTTGTGTTTGTGTGTGCGTGAGTGTGAGTGTGTGTGTGTGTGTGTGTGTGTGTGTGGTTACAGAGGGTTTAACGGTTAAGCCATAGTCGTTTGCAGGCTTGGCCTTAAACCCCCACTTCCATCACCCGTTGCGCACTCCCACCAGTGGGAAGAGAGGAATGAAACGGCACTGTGTGTGTGTGTGTGTGTGTGTGTGTGTGTGTGTGTGTGTGTGTGTGTGTGTGTGTGTGGGTGTGGTGGCCATACCGTGGGAGTGCTGTCTGAACAACCTCTGTAATCTAGCCTGAAATAAGCCTGCTTCCTGAAAACACAAGACAAGGAGGGAGCACTACACAGACAACTGTTTAAGAAACCTGCCAATTGTACTGCCACAAAAAATGGAATGCACACACACACACAGAGAACAGTTTTCCCTACGCAGCTCTGGGAGGGGATTTACAAGTGTGTGAGTGTGTGTGTGTGTGTGTGTGTGTGTGTGTGTGTGTGTGTACAGAGCGCAGTGACCCAATGAAGCTGGGTGCAGAGGGAGATCTGCATCGTGTCCACTTGTGACCGGCCACTTTGGGACTGCCCACACTAACCCTGGGCCTGGTTTGGCTGAGAGTCTGGGCCGAGAGTCTTGGCGCCCGCTCCGAGTCTGGCACTATAATGCTCCTCACAATCAATTCAGACAACACTTCCTACCAACCAGCAGCCTACACGCTTCTGGCTGTGGAGTGTGGAGAATGCATCCACACACACACACACACACACACACACACACACACACACACACACACACACACACACACACACACACACACACACACACACACACACACACACACACACACACACACACACAAACACACATCATCATCTTTAGCTTGCATTCTGTCCTTAAATGTTCTCTAAAACTGGTTTTGACAAATAGAATGACCCAAGAGCCTATTCATCTTCCTCTGTAGTAGCACTGTCTTCTTAGTCATCATCGTCATCATCATCATCATCATCATCTTGCTCACTGCAGCTGGCTCCTCATGACTCACACACACACACACCACAAAAGGCCACACAAACACGCAGAAACACAGCAGCACAAACACGCACACACCAGCTCAGGCTTTGAACTTCACAGCTGTCCCATCAAAGACCATGTCCCTTTGAGTTTTATTTCCGTACAGCCCACCCCCTTTCCAAAAAAACATCCACCAATGGCTGCTCAGTTTAACACCGCACGCACACGCACACACACACACAATCTGTTGTCTCGCCTGCACCCCTGCCCACTGATGCAAATATGACCCATTTCAACAAAAGGTGCCGAGGCCTCCATACACCTGTCCTCTGATTCATCTCACACACAAGGCTCTTGCTCGCTCGTCCGCCTACACACACACACACACACACACACACACACACACACACACACACACACACACACACACACACACACAAATGTGGGAACAGTAGTCCTTATAATGCAGGGAAAAGCTGCTTTATGCTTGTCTAGGCCTTCAGCTTCCTGAAAACACAATGGGGGTGGGGGTCTTTCTCTCTTCCAAAAAACGCAGCACAAAACAACACGTCAAAAATAAACAACGCTAATAAATAACAAGTTCTCCCTCGTCGTAGGACCTTTTTTGGAGTGGTGGGGGGCGTGGGTGGGTAGTCCTCCACTGAGGTGCCGTAAATAAAACCGAGCTGAAATGATGGGGGAGGTGTGTGTGTGTGTGTGTGTGTGTGTGTGTGTGTGCGCGTCAGTGGTGACCTTGAGCCTCCACACGAGCGTCTTCAGTGAGGCAGGGCCCTGGTGAAGACTGATGATGGCTGTGGGCAACACGGAGGACAAGCTCATCACAGCCAGATCTGGGCCAGACGTGTCCAACAGGGTGCAGTGGACAGCGGAGCTCCGTTCCCATTAGAGCAGCAGGTCGAGTATTGGACCCTGGTGTGGGGCAAGAGTGTGTCTGGTGAGGTGGGGCAGGTTGAGCAGTTGACCCTGGCGTGGGGCAACAGTGTGCCTGGTGAAGTGGGGTGAGGTGGGGCAGGTTGAGCAGTGGACCCTGGCGTGGGGCAACAGTGTGCCTGGTGAAGTGGGGTGAGGTGGGGCAGGTTGAGCAGTGGAACCCGGCAACAGTGTGCCTGGTGGTGAGGTGGGGCAGGTTGAGATGGGCCTGCAGGTTTGGGTTATCATTAAGCCAGGGTTGCAGAGTGCCGGTGCAGGGTTGCAAGGTTGCAGGGTTGTTCATTGAACGGAGTGGAGGGAAACAGTAACCTAAGAGGAACGAACACACACACACACACACACACACTATGATACTGACTAACCCAGGGTTTGTGCAAGAGGGCAAGTATTTCATAATGACCACTAGTATGTGTCCTTTACCCCCATTTGTCAAACTATTCCACTATTCCTACACACACCCAACCACAGGAAGAAACGACAACAGCCACAATGACTCCAGCTCATTCACAGTAATCACATTCCCTTCAGTCTTCAACTTTCCACTGATAGACATGCTACATGTTAATTTCTTTCAGTGAGTAAGGCCAGTGAATGCCCTTTGGAGAGTGCTCAGCTCAAAGGGCTTCAAAGAGCCTCTCGATAGGCTACTTACACACTTACACTTACTACTGTACACACTATATCTGAACCTATCCGGTCCCTTCTTTACACTGTGTTCCTGAATGTTCAGTTACAGCACATTTTACCAGTCAACAGCTGACATATGTGGTGTGTGTGTCTGTGTCTGTGTGTGTGTGTGTGTGTGTGTGTGTGTGTGTGTGTGTGTGTGTGTGTGTGTGTGTATACACATGAGAGGGGCTGTATTGTGAAAGCCTTAGAGAACTCAAGGCCATTTCACAAAGAGGAGGGGGAGTTGAGGAGGAGGAGGTGAGTGTCACCCCATTTCACTCCAGACATTACCCCATCTATCACCGAGACACACACACACACACACACCCCCCCACACACACACACAATCTTTGGTCACATCAGCTGAGCGATTGTGACAGTGGGATGTGGGATGTTGTCTGTGAGATTCAGCTGCCAGATTTCACCGGTCACCAGTTTAGCCGCAGAGTGATCTGGTTGGACGCCTTGTGCCAGAGATGCTGGCCAATGACTGTCTCAGATTAGCCTGCAGTTAAGCAAAGCATCACTCTCACAGTTACAAATCATTCAACAAAAAAACAGATTAAATCGAATGTTAAATTTGGAAACCATTTAGACTAGAGATGTAGATCATCTTGATGTTCGTCTGAACCAAGTGTGTGTGTGTGTGTGTGTGTGTGTGTGTGTGTCCTCAGTCAAGAATAGCAGCGTCATTCCACTAATGCCCCCCACCACTGATGGACAGCCTCCTTTGTGCCGCTCTCTACCACTCTCAGTGATGCAGCGTGCACGCACACAGACAGACAGACACAGAAGAGTTGTGTAGCACGCGGTGATATCAGCCTTATAAAAGTGCTTGAGCAGTCATAAAGACTTGCGTATGAGAATAGCACAGAGGGCCCCAAGGAGACCACCTGTGGAGGCAGCACTGGAAACCCTCATCACACTTATCGACACACACACACGCACACACACACACACGGCACATTGGTATTTTAGAAGTGTGTGTGGGTGGATGTTACACCTTTAGGCTTTGGTGGCCACTGTGAGAATGAGTGGGTGTTCGGAAGCGGCTGTGGGAGACGGTTATACAAGCTCACGGGAGGGAGGGTGGGTAAGATGAGAGGGTTTAGTCATCAGCTGCTCTTCGTCGCCAACATCATCATCCTCATCCAACTCCCAGGAAGAAGAGGAGAACAGACGATACCAGAGATACACTCTCAAGCTCATCTAACACCCCGGATTTCACTAGACCACACAATCACAGTTCATTCTGAACTTCACCAGCACCCGGAGCTGTGTGTGTGTGTGTGTGTGTGTAATTAGGACCTGTTTTTTTCTCTAACATTTGGTTTTATACAATTTTGCCATTCAGAATTTGAATGTGGAATGCATCGACTTTGACATACTTCACTCTGCGTGTGCATAATGTGTGTGTGCGTGTCTGTGAGAGAGAAAAAAAATATGCGAGTGATCCTGCTTGGATGGATGCCATGCAGTAAAACTGAAAAAGAGAGAGAGAGAGAGAGAGAGAGAGAGAGAGAGTGAGTGTGTGTGAGTGTGTGTGTGTGTGTGTGTAATGAGAACGTCTGTGTTTACTCTAGATTCCTCTGCTGCTGGGAGAGAAATGAGGCGCCCAGCTCTCAAGCCACTGTGGGCCCTTTGTGGACGATCCTCAGAGCACCAGTGGCCAACAAGCAGCCCAGTGTCCCCCAGAACCCCCCCCCCCCCAAACTCATTCTAAAGGCCCGGGCAGAATGGGGGACCCCTCCGCTTCCCCCACCCCAAAAACTCCATTCATCTCTCTGCACGGCCTTCCAATACTACGTCAACAGCCACCACTGCGGCAGCACCATCAAAACAAGGCTGGCCAGGACCATGTGAGCAAGGCTGCAAGGGCACACACACACACACACACACACACACACACACACAGGCTCTGAGACTAAATGAAAAGACAAAAAACGAATACACACAAACACAGTCAGACAGACACATAGACAGACAAACACACACACACACACACACACACACACACACACACACAGGTCGGCTCCATGACCTGACTGCTGAGTAGGAGTGCTGTATCGGACCCCTGAGTGTTGGCAGGAGCCTGGGCATCATGTGCTCGGCCCCTTAAATGGCACCAGTGGCCCCTCCACTCCTGCCACACAACAATGGGCAGCCCATTAGGCCTCGGAGGAGGAGGACCAGAGGAAACGATGCACTGTTTGTGATGCTCCTTCAGAAACACAAGGAGAGAGAGAGAGAGAAAGAGAGAGAGAGAGAGAGCGAAAAAGAGAGAGAGAGAGAGAAAGAGAGAGAGAGAAAGCTCTGGAGAAGCAGGGATGAGTCATGTACACACACACACACACACACACAAAAACACACTACACACACCATACACTCACAGCTCTTCAAGCCCAACTGAAGGAAGACATGTAAGATAAAATAAAGAGCGCGGTAAGGGGTAAAACGGATGTCAAACACACTCCTCGTCCCCCACCGTGGGCTTCTATGTACCCCTCCGAGCGCCGTGGCTCTGGCTGGGTTGACAGGAACAATCAGGGGAGCCGGGCGCCACGCTTCTAGAACAATCCCCACAAGACAAACACCTGGGGCTGAAGCAGATCGATAAGTCATCTCAGGGAGGGCGGAGGTAGAGGCGAATGTGGAGGCGGAGGAGAAGGTGGATGCTCCAGCCTGATTCAATGTTTCTCTACCCAGTGGAGGACCCCCACCCCAGGGGATAGGCCCTTAACAACATACCCATCAGCTCACAGCTAATGGTGTGAACACACACGCATACAGGAGCAGGATATTTATGGCCGGGTTC
Organism: Alosa pseudoharengus; assembly: GCF_046254945.1. Lineage (NCBI taxonomy): Eukaryota > Metazoa > Chordata > Actinopteri > Clupeiformes > Clupeidae > Alosa > Alosa pseudoharengus. The sequence continues at coordinate 20,779,857 of NW_027468630.1, read as the reverse complement.
TTAGCGGTGTGTGCATGTGTGTGTGTGTGTGTGTGTGTGTGTGTGTGTGCGCGCGCGCATGTGCATACGTGAGTGTATGCATGCATCCAGTGTTAAAATGAGAATGTGCTGGAACGTGAAGTGTGTGAGTGTGTGTGTGTGTGTGTGTACTTTGAAGCTCACTAGACACAAAGCAGTTGCCTATAGTTCCATGCATGTTTCTGTCATGAGGTCTGCTCAGTGTCCCTACTGATAACACAAACAGCTCTCTTGGTGTACAGCGACACGTGTGTGTGTGTGTGTGTGTGTGTGTGTGTGTGTGTGTGTGTGTTCACCTAGGGCCGGCTGTCTCAATCAGAGTGTGACTGACAGCTGCAACCGTATCCATGGAGTCAGGGTAGGGAGAAGGAGGCGAAAAAATCAAATGATTCATGCAATAGAAATGCAAATGGAGAGATTTTTATCCCGGATTGCACTGAGACGGAATGCTGCAGGGAGAGGGAGAGAAGGAGAGAGGGAGAGAGGGAGAAAGGTAAGCAGATAGAGAGGTGCAGGCAAGGAAGGGGCTTGGAAGTGAGAGGGAGGAAGAGAGAGAGAGAGAGAGAGAGAGAGAGAGAGAGAGAGAGAAAAGAAAGAGAGCGCTGGAAATAAGGTCAGTCTCTGAAGAAGCAGTGCATCAGGAGCAGCCCAGTTCCTGCTGACACACACACACACACACACACACACACACACTCGACTGAGGCTACATAAAAAGACTGATGCGGGAGTGAGGGAACAAGAAAAAAATCATGAAAGAAATGAAAAGGAAGGGGGGGGGTAACAATTGTGAAGAGTGTGCAAAAGCCTTTCTAATGGAGAGGAGGGGAACCAAAAAGAGCAGTCGGAACTTTCTCTTGATGACGGCAGAAATTGTGCCTGTTGGGTCATAACAACAGTGTTTGGGGGAGAGGCCTTGTCTTGAAGAGTTTAGCTTCGTCTCCATGGAGACACGTGCCTGCGACAGAAACACGCACACACAAACACACACACGTTTAGACTTTCAGGCATTAAAGGAACTCATCACACTTGACAACCTATTTGCCAGTGCAGCTCCAGCCGCTGTGCGCGCACACACGCGCGCACACACACACACACACACGATGACCAACGCCCCAGTTTCAACCGGCACACGCGTCACATCACCGTTAATATTTCGCCCAGAGTGGAACAAAATCTCCTCACACCATCAGCAGCACAGTGGCTCTTGCTGCTGCAAACCGAACCAGACCAGCTCAGGCAGCTCACATTTCAGCTGAATCAAAAGTGCAAAGTCATTATCAAAATGCCCTTTGTCTGTCTAGATAAAGCAGTGGCAGCAAGATAAGGAAGTGAATTTCCATCGAAGGAATACAATGACATTGGTGTCGGTGTCGTTTGGAGGAAACACACACACATACCAGTGAATTTCCTCTAAATGTGTGGGCCAGAGGTGTGGCACTGCAGAACTCAACATCTGTCAGACTAACACACACACACACACACACACACACACACACACACACACACACACACACACACACACACACACACACCTGGCTAGATCTCCACATTGCACACATGCCTGTACAAGTGACAGGCACGGGCGAGTGTTTCAACATCTCTATAATAAACTTCCAAACTATCACAGTGTGCGTGTGTGTGTGTGTGTGGGGGGGTTACCTATTCATGCCCCACCCTGCTGAGGCACTTTCAAGTACTTTCATGCACCTTCTCATGTAAACACATACACACACACACACACAGGCTGGTAAGGTTAGCATGACATTGGCGTTAGGTGTGAGTGAAAGGGAGAGACTGTCAGAATGTTTTGGGTTGTGGGGCCAGACAAGTTTGTTGAGTCTGTGTGTGTGAGTGTGTGTGTGTGTGTGTGAGTGTGTGTGTGTGTGTGTGAGTGAGTGTGTGAGAGAGAGAGAGAGAGAGAGAAAGAGAGTGTGTGTGAGTGGAAGGGGAATAATCGTGAGCAAATGTGAGCAAACGCCAGTCAAGGATAGGTAGAAAAAGAGAGAAGGGACAGAGAGAGAGGGAGAGAGGGAGAGAGAGAGAGAGAGAGGGAGATGGAGGGATAGAGAGAAAGAGAGTACTCAATCTGTAGTCACGCTATCGGTAGCTAAGCCTGCCAAGCTGAGGGTTCACTGCTGAACTAGGTCACTTACACCAATGGGGGGTTGGGGGTGGGGGGGTTGGGGCACAAGGGAGGAATAGTGTGTTGTGTGTGATGGGGGTCAAATTCCCGCCCTGTTCACCTGCTTGGCAAGGGCTGGGTAGCAAAGGTTCTCCTGTTTAGCAGAGACACACTCCAGTTTACGCACACTAACACACTAACACACACACACATACAGTACACACTGGAGGGAGACAGTGGAAACTTACAAGTCTGCCCCTGAGTCTGTGACGCTGTGAGCCTGTGACATTGTGACGTGGTAACTGTGTGTGCATGTGTGTGTAGGGGCTGGCAGAAGGCCCAGAAAGTCAGGAGTTCTCCCAGCAGCCTCCTCTGAGAAACGACACCCAATAGAAACGCCGGCTGCAATCCTCTTGTTGTCCCAGGCCGGAACACTGTGCGTTGGAACACTGGGTTGCTTTGTTGCATCAGGGGACTCTTCCTTTGCCATTTCTTTGTCCCTCTCTCTCTGTCTTTCCCTCTCTCTCTCTCTCTCTCTCCCCTTCTCTCACTTAATTCCTCTGTTTTCCCTTGTGACCACTCTGTCCTTATGCCTCCGCCACCTCTCTCTCCCTCCTTCCCTCTCTATCCCTCCTTCCCTCTCTATCCCCCTTGTGGTCTTTACGTCCCTATGCTTCCTCCATCTCTCTCTATCTCCCCAAATCATTATCAACCCGCTCCCTCCCTCCCTCCCTCCCTCCGTGTGATGGAAAGTTTTTTTTGCCCAGGTGTAGGGTGCAGGTAGTGGCTTGTGCCCTGATGATGACTCAGGCCCCTGAAAGTGTCAACCAAATCCCAGCAGCCCCCAGCAACATGTTTACCCGTCGCAGCGCAAAACTGGCTCCCTCTCCTGCATTCATCTCCTGCCTGCCACACTCCACTCCTGTTACATGCTCTTGGCTGTGAACACACTCATAATTTGGGCAGAGCTGCCGGTCATGGGGTGGGGCAGGTGTGTGTGTGTGTGTGTGTGTGTGTGTGTGTGTGTGTGTGTGTGTGTGTGTGTGTGTGTGTGTGTGGGGATAAAGAATGACAAAACATGTGTGTGCGCATGCGCAAAGTATGAATAACTATGCTAGTGTTGCCTTACTTAATTAATGTGTGTGTTCATTCATGAATGTGTGAGCGTGTGCAGTGCAACCCAGTGTGTACCCATGAACTATTGTGCAACTGAACACCTTTCTCGCAGGCTTCTTCAAAGTCCCATCTTGGACACTAGTAGTGGCTTGGTGATAAACATTTTTTTAAAAAAACACCAGGGTCCATTGAGTTGAGACTTTAGATCCAGGTTGGAAGAGTTGCCACTTCAGCAGGAAAGGGCAGATTATGTCCTGCTAGTTAACGGTCCTGCGATAAGATAACTGTACCTACATCCTACTGTGATAAGAAACATACAACTACAGCAGCACTTGAACCTCACAAAAACATAAACAGGAAACATCAATAATGCATTTGATAGATCATACATAAACAGGTAGGAGGGTGCGTGTATGTGAGAGTGTGTGTATGCATGTAGGCCCCATGCGTACTTGTGTGTTTTCAGAATATAAATCAAGCAGAAGGAGTCCGTTAGAAGTGATCATAAAATTTTCACCATATCATGAGAAAGCTTAAAGGGCTATGTGGGCGCTACGAGAAGCTGCAGACATCACAGACGACCGCCTACACAACTGCAGAGCTGCATCCACGCCAGATCCAGCCAGGATGCGGGACAGAGTCAGGTACTTATCTGGGCCGCTGTGTAATTTGTGTAGGCATGCACAACCGGAAACCTATTTATAAAGATGGATGTATCTTTTATTCAGAAGCATTTCAGTGACTTGTAGGGTGAAAATGGCTATAAATAGCAGTCATGCTAGCTTTCATGTTCACAAAGAGATGCGGCAAAATTCATGGTTGGGGATATCACGATTCAGGGAGGAAAAGTGTTTCTTGGCAACAGCACCCTCCCAACGCCACGCCAACTACCTAAACAATGCACAATGGGAACAGACACAGCAGCACTGCTGCTTAATTAACCACATCAAGCACAGAGGTGGCTTGCAGAAAAGGTGGCTGGGCATCTTAGCTGCTCCACACACACACACACACACACACACACGTACGCAAAGGTTTCCAAGCCAATAACCAAAACACCACACACTCCTCTCAAAGAGGGAGGGAACAAGAGAGTTCAGCGAAAAAATGTAAACAGCAGAACCACTCCCACACATGTGCACCTTCTCACAAACTTTGGGGCAAACACGTGCGTAACTACTAACGACCTGCTGATGCCAACTCCTACGCTGCCCACCGTAGAGTAGACTTATGCCAGTCCAGACCTGCTGCCCCCCCCCCAGTGTTCCATTGCTATGGTGAGAGGAGCTTAATCTGTGCCTAACACGTGGAGCTTTCCCTTAAGTGCCACACCCACCTGAAGCAGTCTAAGCAGCTGAACATTCATCAAGTGCCAAAAACACTACCATATTTAGATATTTCGGCAAGTTCAAGCATGCAATTTCTACCCAACCAACCCAGCTCACCTTGTGTCAGGTAACTCAGATCCAACAGCCCAGGTGACTGGGCAACACACCTTAATGGCTGTCGTCCACAGACAACATACCAATCTATCCTGAACAGGTACTGCCTGCTGAGGTAACTTAACTTAGGTAAGAGAAATAAAAAGACTAGCACAGCGCAGTGGACGTAGCACAGCGCGGAGTCTACCGTAGGATTGATACACTTGAGATCGCACATTACAGCTCATGGTGGCCTGTGCATCCTTAAAACATCTCCTACAAAAGGGGAGCTGAGCAAAAGAAAGGCGAGACCAGTTAACGTGACTGTATGCCCTCAATAAACCTCCACCACACTCATACAGACAGACAAGACACACACACACACACACACACACACACACTACGCACACAGTATTTACGCTCCACATTGGCTGCCAAGTTGGTACACATGGCTAAGATTCGATTATGCAAGAGTCTTTGGTCCGGCGTGTGCAGTTCGCTGAGAAATGTGTCCATTCAGGACGATAGCTGGCTGGACGCTTGCCCACAGCACTCCCACACCAACTCCGCTAAATTGCCCTTTAACAAACTCCTCAATTACCCCAACCTCCCCACTCTCTCTCTCTCTCTCTCTCTCACTGCAGATCAGACCGACTTATGGCCACCTTACACCAAACAACTTTGACAAGATTTGGGAAAGATTCTTGAAAGATTGTAGTCTTTCAACTAATGTCCCCCATTCAAACTTTACTCAAAAGACTCCAATCTTTCAAGAATCTTTCCCAAATCTTGTCAAAGTTGTCTGGTGTAAGGAGGCCATAAGTACCTAAATAGCGGGGGGGCTAACTTACTCTAACACACACACACACACACACACACACACACACACACACACACAGAGTGACAGATGACTGACAGATATCACAGCTCTCATCAGGAGAAGAGTTACTTGAAGAGTGACACAACGACTGTCCACCTGATTAACAACTTCTCAAAGACCAAAAAAAAAAATTACATACAAATGTGTGGTCTCTGGGACTGATGCAAGGTGACCAGAAGGGTGCTGAGTTGCCTGGCAACCATCCCATGAGCTTGTGGTCTCTGTGCAGCTGACTGTACACCTGTGTCCCTGTTTTATTTTGCATATTCAACACACGACAAACAACCATGGGATGCACACTCTGCACTGTCAGAGAGAGGGGGAGAGAGAGGGGGAGAGAGAGAGAGAGAGAGAGAGAGAGAGAGAGAGAGAGGGAGATTTATATGGTCATGTAAACAAGCCCCTAATGAATGTTTCAATGAATGCCCAACTCTCCTCTGCATCCTCATTTTTCACATTCTGTGCATCTCTCTCTCTCTCTCTCTCTCTCTCTCCAAGATGACTGCTGCTTGTGTGCATAACATTTATCAATACCAGGATTTCTGTTTCCTTTACAGGGTCGCATGGAATAGAAGGGAGGTCACACAGATGCACACACACACACACACACACACACACACACACACACTCTGTAACAGGAACACACCTCATTAATAAAACACTGACAGTAGCTTGTCTGAATTCATCTTGATTGCTAAGCAATTTCGAAAGGTCATCTGAGGTCAAAACACATCCATCAGTGGAAGCAAACAGGCGTGAGGAGACACACACACATCCAAGCAGCGGTGTGACCGCACAGTCAAATACGCTTTGTTTAACATGCAAAACACAGCCTACAGCCTTGCTATGCTTCAGATCAAGAGTGTGTGAGCAGGGCAGATCCCCTCTTTTCTCTTCTTCTCTTCCTCTCTCTCTCTACCCACATCCCTCTCTCCAGACAGCCCAAAGGGAAGTGTAAGGTTCACACGCAGCACAACTGGGTCCAGCTCATGTGACCGGTCACAGACAACCCTTTAGAGATCTCTATTTCAGGGCCACACCAGTGACGCCGGATCCGTGTGGGTGCGTGTGACGTCGCTCGGTCATAGTGGAAGAAGCAGCTGGATTGGCATGCAGAGGCGTAACAGCGGCAGGGTCCAGCAGATGGCCCAGAACTCTATAAGGCTCGGCGCCACCCCCATCCCAGTCCCAGCTGCTCTATTATTTATGACACTAGGGGTCATCGGAATTGGAATTTTACTAGCAAAATTCCAGTAGGATCAGAACCTTTGATCTTCAACAGAACGGGAAATGCCATACATTAATAAACAATAGCACAATCACAATGGCAGGAAACGAGGGACTACATAGCCTATGGAATACAATGGACTGTCCACCTATGTATCATAACTGCCCTAGCCCACGTGTTGTACAACAGGGCAGATGACCAAATGGGTCATCTGCACTACAGTAAACTCAAACTGAACCAAATCCAACCAGTGCCATGTTACCCTGTTTGGCAGCTCCTGTCTCCCCCAGAGCAAGGGGCTGACGTGAGACGCGGCACCCCCCTGATGGAACTGTGGTGGTCTGGGGGGAGGATGTGGCTGTCTTAATTACCTCAACAGCTGTGTGCTGCAGCAGCAGCCACAATTCAGCCGCCATCTGTCTGCAGAGGGGGTATCAATTTTTTAAACTTAAAAGGCCTTCCCCACCACGGAGTGCAGTATAAAACAATGGCCCCCAACGTGTTAACTTACGAGTTGCTGCGTTCGGCACACACCACTGTAACATGATACCAAATAGTGACCATAAACCAATAAGACAACAGCCCTGCATTTTATCTGCCATAAAAGCCTGGCCGTCTGATTGAATCATATCACTCTACTCTGTAGCCACGACTCCTGGTGTATTCTCAGTGCTGTTTGTGTTTTGCAAACAATTAAATTCAATCAGGCTCTGCCATTTACAGACATAATATACTTCCATTCAAACCTGAATAGGGATGCCAGTTTAAACAGCTATTTTAATCCTACTAAGATTGACTGCTACCTTGACAGACAGAAGCAGCAAAGGCAGGCAGAGTGTTGGGGGGGGGGGGAGGTACGACTCAGCTTTACTTTGAACAATGCATAGTGATCTTCAGAGCTGACTGAAAGTTGACTGAAACCCATAGGGAGCTTAAGATACAGAAACACACACACAGGTTGAATGATTGCGTGTATGTGTGTAAGAGAAAACGATCTTGAGAACCAAGGCCAGGTGAAACCTGCAGCCCCATCACAGAGGCAGCACACACATCACTGCAGCATGGTGCATCACGACTGCCTGGACCAGGACAGGGGAAAAAAAGGAGAGACAGACAATGGGCATGAGGCAGCTGGAGATCTGGTGCAGTGTAATGTTTCTTTGTCTGGTCAGGTCGGAAACCAGAGAACAGGAGGTTTCATGATCGGCAAGGTTGCGGGATTACCGGTAGTCTAGTAGGCAGAGCTCAGGCAAAAATCATGAGCCATGCACACAAACACACACACACATACAGTGCAGTGCAGTGCAGTGTAGAGTAAAGCATGTCTGCAATTGTAGCAGATGCGCTCCCTTGAATTTCCTCACTTTTTTTAGGTTCTCTTCCAAGTATGTACAACTTCCATTTTCACATGGTGTTGGGGTACATGTCAAAAGCATGTTGTGTCCCATTTAGATGGCCCTGCATCTAGCATATTGATTTTAAGTCGTTGTAAAATTGTTATGTACACATGCATAGTTTAAACGATTTTTTTTTTTTTACTTTGATAGCCATCTCGCTAATAAAGGCAGGAGCCCACTACATTTATTCTATGGTCTGTGTGTGTGTGAGAGAAATAAGATTATTACACGGTGAAAAACCAGGGGGCACCAGACATAACCGGTCCTTACTAAACACAATCGCAAACATGGTCAATTAAACCCCATCCAAGGTCCGCGGGGCATTCTAGCAACCCCTGAGATCAAGTTATTGTTGTCGGGATTGATATTTCAATCCCAAATGCTAGACTAGACCGGAGAAGAATGGTGAATTATTAGTCGTGATCTCCGTTGCTGCAGCAGCGACGGCAGTCACATGTAGAGGGAAAGAGGGGAGGGAGCGAGCGTGTCTGTGCGTCACCGGAGCCACCTCCTCCTCCGTTACTACTACGTCCAGAAGCCCCGAAGCACATGACTGCACCAACTCGGTGTTCTGTAGCTCTGGTCACGAGGATGATAGTATTACATTGACCAGACAGCAAGTTCAAACGACATGAAAGACCAACAAATAAGTGGAACATTTGCACTGCCTCTAACCACACGAAGATCGGTTTCAGGGACACAGCGAGAAAATAGGACAATGCGTTTAGTTATGACTTGTGTTAAACCGAGTGAAATAGTTACCTGATGTAACGTTAACACTATGAATGTGCCGCTCCACGAAAGCATAATATGTCATACTGTATGCTTATAAGTCAGTTCTCGTTGAGTTAACTTAGCCATGCTAACATGACATACGATTTACATTCAGTGTGCGTAACACTGATCGGCTAATGTAACAATGCATCGACCCCATTAATCAGAACTGTCGCGCAAAAAAATATGTATACATATATATATAAACCTAACTTACTGTTATCATGACATTTGAGATGCAGCCAACACACTGTCTAAAGTAATCTCGACTACATGCAAACTGCCACAGATTTAAAGAGGACTAAAATGTCTATAAATGGACATAACGTTGTCAAATCGTTTACTAACCAAGCCACTGCCCATCTTACAGCCAAATTTTCTTGCCGCCGTATAACGTTAACATTAACTTCAACTTAAGAGTTAGCAGCTATAGCGAACCTTGACACGTTCCCCAACACAATGGATGTTTTATAACTATTAGTGATTACGCAAACGATTATGAAAAGAGATTTCTTCTGTTAAACAGGTAGCTAACTCATGAGACCGGCCCTTTAATATAATACTTCCTTTAAGACATCCGCAGCTAACACATTAACATTATCAACTTTACACAACTGACTTCCCTTCAGACCAGTCACTGCTGGGTAACGTTAGGTAAGCTAGGATCCACTTCGCCAGGGCTTATCCTTCTCTAAGCTGCACAGCAAAGTTGAAAAATACGCCACTCCTGTTTACACCATAACAACAACAATCAGCCTTACAAACTAATGTTAATGGGCAGGTATACGTGTGGGATGGTACACACTACCGGCGGTAACGTAAGTGCGCTATTCTTCGCATGCAGCATTTACAAAAATTATGCTTTGGTAACTTTCTATGTGTATTTCATGCCTAGCCATTCATCAGAGAAAGACACTGTGACTCATAAACTGAGAAACAACAGATGAACTTCTTGTCAAGATCACGAAACTGTCACCCACGTGTCCAAAATTCGTGTGATTTTTGCCAACTGGAGACGTTCATAAAGTTGGCTGATTAACGACAAAAAGTTTCGTGCGCTTCCGTGCCGTGCATACCAATAAGCCACCAACATCTTTTGCAGCCAAACTGGTTATTAAAAAGGGATATTGTCCTTTCGGCCACGTTTCCGATCTGACAGTATCCCCAAAACTCCACGTGAAGCGCAGACGTCAGTGGTTCAAGACGCCGGCTGGTGTAGAGCTCTGAGACGCTGCCGACAGTGACAGTCCCTGAATGCTGATGATATTTCGCCTTGCTTCGAGTGATAACATGCAAAAATAAATCCCAAGCCATGTAGTCCTCCCCCTGCACATATGAAATCCGAACATAGCTTACCTGGCTCCCGGAGTTTTCTGTCAGGTAATTGAAGACAAAGGAAGAGAGCTCCTCATCCAACAGTGAAGCGCAGTCCGCCATCTTCTAGAGAGAATGAGAGCGGAGGAGTCAGAGAGCGGAGTATACAGGTCCGCTGCGATTCCTTTTGGATGCCGGATGAGGGCGCCCGGCAGAATCTTTTACCGGTGTTATCAAATATTACACAGTTAAATGGAGTGATAAAATCCAATGATTTCACTGTGTAAATACCATAAATCTATGCCTCTATAGCAGTACTACTGCAAGAAAATGCCAAGTCTTTCTGTCACAGTGCAACTCCCTATCCAGTCAAACAGCTTGAAGTCTAACACATTGCTGATGACTCATTTATACGGCAAACACTTGCAGAGCTCTGCAGTTTGTTGCTATGGATTCTGTTACCAATCAAACGCTTTCTGTGGATGTGCACGACTGATATGAATATTAATTCATCATCAAGACAGAAAATGTATTTAATATCACAACAGGCCATACACTCGTGACACCTGTGCCATCATGCACCAGCACCAACCCACTGACTGACACTTGTGCACAGTGCATGTTTTGGTAGACTGACGGCACCTCTCAAGAAGATTTCAGGTCACGTGAGTGTGAAGTAGCCTACTGCAAATCTAGTTCATGAAAGTCCAGTCAAGACTGAGGCAATGGGCACAATTACATTGCATCCTTATGGACATTTCATGCAAAACACCAATTCTACTACCAGAATATGACTGCTTTGCAGAAGATATGCTGGCCAAGCGTACTGGACTACTAAGGACCCTGTTCCTAGAGGATGTTCCAAATATAACCCCCTTTGGCAGGCATTAGTGGCCAATAATCTCACTCAAGACTGCCACCTGGGGAGCTGAGCCAGACCCAGGTGTACTGTGTGTCCTCTGTGAGACACTGTAGCCTACACAAATGGGACTTTACTCAAAACATCATTTAGCTTTTAATCAATGGCAATTATAGCCTCTCTAATGAAGATATATGTCACATGTGTGTTTAAACAAACTGCAGTCCATGCATGGACACAAGCAGAACATTTTGGCTACAGCAACGCTGTGACTGGTATATGCTGTTCTGAATGATAATTGTTGCAGTGAGAGAGATGGCACGACGTGCACTGAGGATGCCAGTGTGCATGCCCACTTTGAAATCTCAATCATAGGCTGGCCTGAGGCAAGGATCAGCCGGTCCGTCACTCACTGCCACCCCTCAGGCTACACACTTTGCCCCCTCCATAATGAACGGACCGTGCCCGGGTTGACGACTGAGACGGGCGATTTGTGGCAAACTCATGGGCTGGTGATTGGACTGCCTGTCTTTGTCGAAGGCGGTGACTGGAGTAAGGCAGGATGTGACTGTTCTAATCCTAATACGATGAGTAAGCACTGTCACCCCCATCAACAGTGATCATTCATGCAGGATGACATGGGTTTGGAATGCGGCAGATTAAATTAACCCTGCTTAATCTGCAGCCCTGTGTTTGATGGGCATCAATAGGCCCTGGACACCCTAGAGGCCGGGAGTGACCACGCCATGGGGTTCCTGTTGTCCCCGCCCACTCAGCCCAAACATTCCCCTCAGGTCCAACCACTATTGATTGGCACTCTGAGTAGCCAATTATTGATCAGACTTGCAGATATTTTTATATGGGAAGTCTGGATGATGGAATGGATTTTCCCATAAGTGGGCAGTCTCTAGCTCTTCTTCTCCCCTCCCCCTCTCTCCCCTTCTCTCTCTCTCTCTCTCTCTCTCTTCCCTACTCATATCTTCACATCCTCCTCTTTCCCTGCCTCTCTCTCTTCCTCTGTCTCCCTCATTAACTGTGCTATGTGCCTACCTCTGTTGCTGCATATCATATCTCTCCTTTAGGGGAGACACCGAAGTATTCACGTCACGCACTGAAGTATCTATTCCTCCTTGACAAGCTCTTCATTAGGCTTGTAGTAAGGCAGTGAATTTAAAGTCATTTCCCACTGGAGTGCTTTTCCTGTTGCAGATCACCCACTCTTGCCGTGAAAGGATCAAAGACTGTATCTCAACCACTCTGTGTTGTGCGTTTGGCATATAGCCATCAAAGGTTTGCTGTCCCTCACTGGTTGACTGCATTCTTTGAGTAATAAATATGTTTTAACACATTTATGCCCATTTAAAGAAAGCCACTTTTATCTCACAAATGGATAATAGAGAAAGGAAAGTCCCAGCTGCATGAATGTTAGAGACCTTCTTCATCTTTTTACGTCTGACATATTGTCCTGCTACACAGGATCTGCGCACATATTTGGCCTAGGTGAACATTCCCACTGAGAGTGGTGAGGATAAGAAACAACAAGCGGGTGACATGATAGGTCTGTGATCAGAGATGCTGTCCCTCAGTTGGAGGAGTGTGTGTGTGTGTGTGTGTGTGTGTGTGTGTGTGTGTAGTAGCCAGCTGACAGCCAGATCAAAGACAGCTACGTGACATTTAAGCCATCTCTGGTGTCGGACAGGGGGGACCAGGCCAGGCTATTCCCAGAGGTACTGTGCCCTTATAGCCAATGTCCACCTGCTGGGCCAGTGGGAAGCTTTACTGGACAGAGGGACAGCGAGTGACAGAGTGAAGGGAGATGAAGAGAGAGGAACACAGAGGGAGAAAGATTGGGAGGCGTTGTTTTATCCTCCGTCAGTCAGCTGATGAGAACGGTGGCCTATTTCATCAATCACTGGCCTTGTCACATCGATCAACCATGAGGCCAGTGTGTGTGTGTGTGTGTGTGTGTGTGTGTGTGTGTGTGTGTGATGTCTGATTGTAGAGGTCAAAGCCAGCTCACGTTCGGCTGCATGGGCAGCAGTCAATATCGTTCACACATTGTTTTCCGAAAGCCTCAGATCATCTGCTACAGAGTCAGTGTTGTTGTTGTTGTTTGTAGTTGTTGTTGTGTTCTTCTTGTTGTTCTTTTCTTCGTCCCACCCCCTCCTCCTTTCTCATTGCTTTTGACTTGTGATCAATGTGACTAATGAGGGCCATATATTGTTTCCTGTCAGGACCCCCCTCCTCCATGGCTATAGGACCATAACAAGCAGTGCCGCACATTACAAGATGCTGCTCAATTAGGACTCTGATTTAATGATCTGTGTGTGTGTGAGGGGGGATTGTCTCATCAGGCTATATGGGTTGTAAATCAGGTGTTCTGGACACCGGTCCTCCCCTATGCTGCACACACAAACACGCACACACACATGTGACCAGAGCAGCAGCAGCTGGCCGCTGTGACCCTCTCTGTCTGGTTGACCATCAGGAGGGGAGGATGCTACTGCAAGAGCAACTGAGAGGCCAACCTGCACACTCTCTCTCTCACACACGATTAAACACACTTTACTACAGCTAATCCAAGTGGAATCCTTTGGGCTTGGGAACGCTTCAGTATTTGTAAATGTGGTTTCCACAGGCTGATGGGAAGTGTTTAATGTCAATTACAAAATATGTTGTTATCAGCATTTCCTGTTGTTCTATAGGTCATAGTGTCACACACCAATATTATACATTATTCAGGTGGCCCTCATCTTTCTCAATTTTATGACAATAGGTGGGTATGCTCCCAGACCATCGTGGTGTTAATGCAAGCTGGATATGTGAGCATTTCTTGTGGGCCTATTTTCTGTCAGTGTTCCGTATGTGTTGTGTACTGTTATAGCACTGCATTATATACTGAAAAAGCATGCTCTGCTGAATATGTTGTGCATTTTCCACTGAAACAACCCTGGAACAGGCATGCTGCTGAAGTCATCTATTTAAAGACACGTGAGTCAGTAAGACACATCTGCCTTGTGTGGCTGTGGAGTTGTACTCTGGAAGACTCTGCTCATCTGCCTGGCATTGCTCTGAAGCACTGTTCAGTCATTCACTACACATTAGCACTTAAGTGATTGCGTAAGTAGGCCTACTCCATACAATTGACACAATAGAAGTATGGTGTTTACACTACTAAATTACTGCAGCGTGTATTTATGGTGTGCAATTAAGTACAGAGATGAGAGGTGGTGTTAGTTGTCTCAGATAACAGCTTGTCAATCAGATGGGTTGTTTTGAATAGGAGGATATTATAGCCATAACCAGGCGACCTTTACACATTGACCTGTATTGGAGATTCAGAGATAGCTCAGTTTCTCTGTGTGTTTGATGGCTTTCATGGAAGGACAGGGATGAATGGTAGCCCTCCTACAGTAGGCTTCAGACCAGTCACCATGCATGCATGAATGTCACTGTTGTGAGTGAAATTTCCACCACATCTCCCTCTTGAGTATTTGTATTTGTGTTTGTGAGTAAATTAGGTCACACTTTACTTGGATAGTCACCTTAGACTACAGATGCTCAGATTATCAGCAAACTATCTGTTGACACTCTGTTAACTGCATTTTATGGGTTAAAAGGTTGGGTTTGGTTAAGGTGATGCTCATTAATTGTTCAACAACAATTTTACGTACAGATGATCTGCAAAATCTTTGTGGGTGGAATATCCAAGTGAAGTGTTACCATAAAATTATTGTCTGTGCTTATTGTTTTATTTCAGGAGTAATCGTAGGATTAAGAGACAGTTTAATTGACTGTGTGTGTGTGAAGTTTGGCAGCCGAGTCTTGTGAGAGGTCTCCATGGTGCTGATGAGGGGAGTAGAGTGCTAAGACTGCTGTGGAACATGCTGATCACGCTCCGCTAACAAGTCAACCATTCCAGTCCAGAGATCAGTTCTGAGGCTCCACTAGTAACCAGGAAGGTAAACTTTAACACAAAACATAACACAGCACAGCATAGTGCAAGGCTGGTTAAAAGTGTGCATTTGGAGTTCTAATCTGCAGGATTCTGCTGAGCGCTGAACCTGAAAACCTCTCTCTGGCGACTCTAGCCTTCTGATTGGACAAGGGAACAGGGGCCTCTACTCATATGCAAAGTGCTCCCAGCCAGCCGGGCTGTGATTGGCTGATTCAGGGGCTGCTCT
The DNA here is from genome assembly GCF_046254945.1 of Alosa pseudoharengus. Taxonomy (NCBI): domain Eukaryota; kingdom Metazoa; phylum Chordata; class Actinopteri; order Clupeiformes; family Clupeidae; genus Alosa; species Alosa pseudoharengus. Next base: position 20,764,544 of record NW_027468630.1, on the reverse strand, counting down.
TGTCTCTGAGCTGCGAGGGAGAGAGCGTGTCTGACTGAGTGTGTGTGTGTGTGTGTGTGTGTGCGAGCGAGCGAGGGAAAGAGAGAGTGAGAGCCGGGTCGCTCTGAGCGTACACGTGCTCGGGCTGTCACATGACTGTGAGCGGAGAGAGCAAGCGTTTTATTGTTGCGCTGCTCAAACAGACCTGTGCAGGCGGCCGCACGGCCGATGAAGGCTTTTCAAATCGTCTGATCTTTACACAAACAGGCCGACGTGAGGGGCGGGGAGGGGAGGAGAACAAGGCAAAGTTTTTATTCGAGGACCGCATGCCACACATGCCCCCCCCCCAAAAAAAAATAAAAAATACAAGCCATTTACACACAGCAAGCACCATGGGGCAACATGGACATGCCAGGGGGCAGGAATGTCTGCAACAGAGGGGGTAGCGAGAGAGAGAGAGAGAGAGAGAGAGAATGAGATGCATTGAGAAATTGAAGTGGGAAAACACAGAAAGCACAACTAGTGAAAGATTTATGTGATGTTATTCGTCTTTTCCTTCGCAGTCGAACTCCAAAAGCCATAGAATTTCTCAGCTTCTCTCTGCTGAGTGATTCGCAGAGATGTGTCGTGGTGGGGAGGGACAGAGGAGGGTGAACAGCACACACACACACACACAGCTCCCGTGGGTATATGCCGCTGTTGGCTGTGGAGAGAAAAAAAGAGAAATGGGATTAGTGTATTTGAAAAGCATTTCAGAAGGATTTAACCACACATCCATAAGCCATTCATGGCCTTCAGTTCGGAGCCTATTCACAACTCATCCTTTTACATTTCCAGCAGCCATTTATAACTGAGACTTTGAACTAAAACAGCTGTACATGAAATCTCAACAGCAGCCCTGGTTATCTGAGAGAAGCAGTTCTGTGTTTCATATGAAAGTGTCAGTGGATTGCTTTTTGAAAGATATTTGTGCTGAAATATACTATATAAAAACAATTTTTCCCCTTAGGTCACAATGTTACAGGAAATAGTTCAAAAGTGTGTGTGTGTGTGTGAGTGTGTGTGTGTGTGTGTGTGTGTGTGTGTGTGTGTGTTCCAGTTCCCCCCTAGCACACGTATGAAAGGGGCAAAAGAGCATGGCTGCCCTATGACCTAATGTTGCTGCAGAGCGGGGAGTCTGCCTTCAGACGAGCTGATAACTCGCATTAGGGCGGTTTGGGGCGGTGATGGAGGTCACTGAACATTCTATGGTTAATTCCTCCTTTCAGGTGCCAGTCCATTCATCTCCGTATGTGTGTGTGTGTGTGTGTGGGTGTGTGTGTGTATGTGTGTGTGTGTGTGTGTGTGTGTGTGTGTGTGTGTGGGTGTGTGTGTGTGTGTGTGTGTGTGTGTGGGTGTGTGTGTGTTAGCCTCAGTGGCTGAGGAGCGTTACAGGTGGACACGTCACATTGCCTCATATTGATCCAGAGCAAATCCACACATCTGTTCTACACAGGAATAAATTAGTTTATGTTATGGGTCAATACCATTCTCTAGGAAAACAAAGGTTACGTTACAGAGACGGGGAGGGAAGGGAGAGAGAGAGAAAGAGAGAGAGAGAGAGAGAGAGAGAGAGAGAGAGAGAGATTGAGAGGAAGCGAGGATAGCAGAACAAGGTTGGGAGAGAGAGAATACTTTTACAGTCTAAACAGACTAAACTTCCAACTGGAGAGTTTCTAAAGAAAACAGGTGGTTAGTTGAATGAGTGGCATAGGCAGCGTGATTTGCTAGCATGGCTTACGCCTAAACTGTGATTGGTTTGGGAGAAGTAAATGAATGATGTGACAAATTGACTTCCGTCATGCCCTTTAGCCTAGTACAACATCGCCATGTCTGCTAATATTTCTTTAGTAAACCTCCTTACAATCTCTAAGCCAAACTAGCAGTCTCCTTTTCATGACATCATGAATTAATTAATTCAGAGGAAGATGTTGGTGGTTGTTTCATTGTTGTTGTTGTTGTTTTAAGTGGATTTAAATGGCAAAGGCTAATAGAATAAAGCCTCAAGGAGTGTAAGCCCACCCTACAGCGGGGAAATGTAGCCTACTCATGTCTGTCCATATGATAGTTAAGCAAATCAATGTTTTTTTCAGGCAGACTACCATCTAATTAACTGCAGAAACGATCATTTTATATCCTTTACACTTAGAAAGGTAAAAATGCTTCAGTTTATCTGCAGAGACCCTCTCCATATAACAGCATGTAATGTTTTTTTAGCCTAAATGGCTTAAAAGAGTGATTTACTTTGACATAGCGAAGCTGCCCCCAAAGACTATGCCATGACATTTAGTTAGATATATTGTGATTTAGTTATTTTCAAGCCTTACTCAAAATTACACAAATTAATGTAATTTGGGTCCCCAATAAAAGTTTGCTCTCATTATCATCCAAAAATAGACACTAGGTTGTTCTTAGACCAGAGTTTAAGCAAATTCAAACTGAAGCTGAATGATTTTACATGGGCTAAGTTTGCTGTTGTGCTTGACCAATCAACATGTACATCAGTCATGGTTCCAATGCGTAGGGAAAAGCTACAATAGTTACAGGAACTGCGGTCATAGGAACTACAATCATTCCTACATTTCCTACTAGGCAAAAAGCTATAGGAACTATGAAAAAAGGTATAGGAACTACAAAAAGGTCACTACAGTGCAAATACCCCTCTAGAGGGAGAGACAACACTGATGGGAAGAGAGAGAGGGAGAAAGATAGAGAGGGAGAAAAATGGAGAGACAGAAAAACATATGGTGGAAAACCGAGAGAAAAAGCAGGGTGGGAGAGAGAGAAAGACTGAGTGAGTGGGAACGAAGGAGGCAGGGAGAGAAAGAGAGAGAGAGAGAGAACTCAGATCATCCCAGTCGGTCGGCAGCTGAACCCGGTGCTCTTTTGCTTGCATTAAGTAGAGGGTCTCTTGCTGTGTTGTACATGTCTGCTGTTTACCTCTGGCAGCTTGGCTCTGAGAGAGGGTGTGTGTGTGTAGTCGGGTGTGTGAGTGGGAGTGTGTGCCTGAGTCAGTGGTGTACATTTGTGTGTGTACTTAGCTAAATGCACGGCATTCCTGCTATTGTACTCCGGATGGACCTGCGTCTTTTCTCATTAGTGTCCCTGCTCTCAAAGACATACACACACACACACACACACACAGACTCACACACACACACATGTTCACATTCATACACACCCACACACACAGACTTACACACCCACCCACAACACTTCATGCTATAACACAGATAGACACAGACACAGACACACACACACAGAGATGTGCACACACTCACACAGACATATGTGCATATACACACACACAAATGTGCACACACTCACACAAACATATGTGCACATACACACATGCACACACACATATGCTTCACCTCACGGCCAACAGAAAACACACAGCACAGACCTGGAGTGGCTCTGCTAGCATTAGTGTGACCAGCTGAGCTCTCACACACACAGCATGTCCCACATACACTGTGCCATGTTAACCTAAATAGCTGAGGAGGCTTACGTTGCACAGGCGCTAAACATGTGTGTTCTTTGAAGGGGATGTTATAACCAAGCTGAGTGGCACGGACACATTTAGCTCTTATATGATCTTGGTGTCATGTGCGTCCCAGAGCAGGGCCGGACCTGGGCCCTGTCAGGGCCTCATCCAACTCTCAGAGTAAGTTGCCTTAGCTGCGTGGCCTGCTTTTCCTGGCTAACTTTAGCCTCAGAGGACCTTCAGAGGAGTCAGAGGCTAACCCCCCTTCTCTGCACACGACACACACACGGGGGCTGACGTTCATTCAGAAGAACTTGCAGGAACCTGCATACCTGGCGTCCCGTGTTGCGCCGTGCCCTTGCCTGTGCCCACACACACACACACACACACACACACACACACACACACACACACACACACACAGGCTACCTTGTGCCAGTCTACCTCTCCCTCCCTTGGCACGGCGTAATCTCTGGCGCCAAACCCTGTTGCAGCAGCAACACATGTGGGTGTGAACGGCCCCAATTCACACAGGCCTGTGGCTGGGAGGCTGGAAGGCTGGGTTGAGCCCCAGGTATGAATTACAAAAGGCAGGAAGACATAGGCATAGGTGGAAGAAAAGAGGTGTGACAAGAAGATCCTCTGGAGATTAGACGTGCCAGTGATCCATGCTGAGGAGCAGTGTGTGAGTCCCTAAGGAAGTTAAACGTGTGTGAAGCGGGGGCAGGTCATTATAAAGCCCTGATGGATGTGTGAGATGTGTTAGATGAGTGTGTGTGGCCATGGGAGTGTGGTGTGTAAAGTGACGTTAGGTCTGGAGTTTGAAGTGACGTTAGGTGTGTGTGGGGGGAAGTAGGACGTGGAGGTGGGCCTGGGGACTCTGACAGAAGGTGTGTATGAGTGTGTGAATTTGTGGGTGGGTGGTAGGAGGTGTGTGTGTGGGTGGGTGGCAGGAGGTGTGTGTGTGTGTGGCAGGCATTTACGGGCCTGATGGATGTGGGTGGCAGTGTGAGAGTGAGGTGGTGTTTAGCTAGTGGTGGGCCTGTCAGGATGTCACACAGTGTCCAAAGAGAGCGGAGAGCTTGGGTCTGGCTGGACAGCAAAGGGCTGCAGAAGGGGTCAGCACTGCCAAAGAGCCTGTCCGGTCCCACCAGCATTAGCCCATCAGCACACACTCGGGGTTGATCGCACTGTAGATAGCCACTGTCTGTGGGATTGACCTGAAATGGATCGAGCCAAGACTGGGGCTGGACCCAACCCAGGGTTCGTTGCCTTCTGGGCAGCCCTGAAGATCCTCCGAGACACCCGCTATCGGCCTTAACTGGAGTGGCCTGCTGGAGAATATAACCAAGGAAGGGAGACTGTGAGAGAGTGTGTGTCAATGTGTGTGTGTGTGTGCATGCTTGCTAGTGATTTTAAAGAAAGACAGGTTGGAGCGATTAGGCAGAGACTGTGCATGTGTGTGTGTCTGTGTGTGTGTGGGAGGGGGGCGTAGGAAGAGTTTACTGCAAGAGTTTTGACAGCTTGCTCTGGTGAGGAGACAGGTGTTCTCCTTTTTCCTTTTGTTTTCTTCTCTCTCTCTCTCTCTCTCTCTCTCTCTCTCTACACCCAGAGTAGTAGAGTGCTTCCTTTAGAGTGGGCTCCCTGTTGGGCCAGGGCTTGTTTTGAGAGTCAGGACTTATGGAGGGAGGGAGGGTTAGGTTCAGGAGGGAGGGGGTAGAGATCTAAGGGGTAAGGACGTGTGTGTGTGTGTGTGTGTGTGTCTGTCTGTCTATGTTTTTTTGTGTGGGTGGGGTGGGGGGGGGGGGGTAGGTAAGGTGTATGAGGTCTTGCCCTTTTCAGGGTCAGTAATTTTGGGGGTATTTCAGGACCAGTGGGGAATGTGCAGGATGGCAGGGGTCAAACCGTGTCAAGGTCAGGGACGGTGTGCCTGTAGTGCTTGTGATATATGATAAGACACTATCATATATCACAAGCTATCATAATTTCTGTTTGTGCCGAACCAGCCATTGCACGTCCTTGTCGCTTTTGGATAAATCCGTCCGCTAAATACGAAAGTCTTTTTAGTGCAGCTTCAGTTGTCTTAAGGAATGGAAGTATGTAAGTGTAGTGCGTGTCATTTTTATACTGCAGGCAACACCTGAAAGGTCACCCAGGGGGGTCGGTGATGGTGGGGGGATACCAGTGTGTGTATTTGGTGTGTGTGTGTGTGTGTGTGTGTGTGTGTGTGTGTGTGTGTTATTTTGGTAAGTTCCAAAGAGGCCTTGGTCAAAGCTGGAAAGCGTCCCAGATGTTTGGCATTTATGTGAGCGAGCACGAGAGAACGCCAGGCAGCCAGGCTTCAAGAGCTGACTGCTCTCATATGATCTGTTCTCAGAGCAAGGGGTCAGGAGAAGAGAGAGGGAGAGAGAGAGAGAGAGAGAGAGAGAGGAAGGGGGCAGGATTACATACTGGAGCATACCACTGTTGTATAGGTTTAGCAATTTATCATGCAAAAACCTTTTGAAATTGGAAACCGAGCGAGAGATACATTAAGAAGAGTGAGAGAGAGGGAGAGAGAGAGAGAGACATTAAGAAGAGTGAGAGAGAGAGAGGGTGAGAGAGAGACATTAAGAAGAGTGAGAGAGAGAGAGGGTGAGAGAGAGACATTAAGAGGAGTGAGAGAGAGAGGGAGAGAGAGAGACATTAAGAAGAGTGAGAGAGAGAGAGGGTGAGAGAGAGACATTAAGAAGAGTGAGAAAGAGAGGGAGAGAGAGAGACATTAAGAAGAGTGAGAGAGAGGGAGAGAGAGAGAGAGACATTAAGAAGAGTGAGAGAGAGAGAGGTGAGAGAGAGACATTAAGAAGAGTGAGAAAGAGAGGGAGAGAGAGAGAGAGACATTAAGAAGAGTGAGAGAGAGAGAGGGTGAGAGAGAGACATTAAGAAGAGTGAGAAAGAGAGGGAGAGAGAGAGACATTAAGAACAGTGAGAGAGAGAGAGGGTGAGAGACATTAAGAAGAGTGAGAAAGAGAGGGAGAGAGAGAGACATTAAGAACAGTGAGAGAGAGGGAGAGAGGGAGAGAGACATTAAGAAGAGTGAGAAAGGGAGAGAGAGAGACATTAAGAGGAGAGTGTGTGCTGTGTTCACTGTGTGCTGTGTGTGTTTCACTAATTCACGGATTGGGATAAATGCAGAGACCAAATTTCCCTCACGGGATCAAAAGAGTATATATACTTATACTATATACTTACTTATACTTAAGAGAGCTAGAGGAGTCTCCGCCCCCCTTGTGTGCCCTCTATATGTGCTGCAGGCAGGTCATTGTTTGCCTGTTGTCTTAGCACAATAGAGAAATGGGTTTTGTATCTCCCAGTTCCGTGCCAACCCTGACAGGGCAAGGACAAAAAAACACCTGACCTTTACAGCCTCTTTACAAACACTCTCTCTCACACACACACACACACACATGAGATGAGTGCTGCTAACCAGACTTATGTGATTAAAGCAGGTTTTAGTAAGGTCTATCAGACATACAGCATGTGATTAGTTTCACAAAACTCTATCTCTCTCTTCTCTGCAGTGCACAAACAAAATGCACACATACAAAGCACAAGCAAAGACTGCAGAATGAAATTACATATATGGTAAGCTCTCTCTGTCTGTCTCCTTTGTCTTTCTCACACACACACACACACACCCACTATCTCTCTCTCTCTCTCTCCCTCTCACACACACACACACACACACACGTGCGCACAGACACACAATCACCATGCATAGAGTGCTCTAAATATATCCAACAGGCAGTTGGGGATTGCTGTCGCAGTTCCCAAGGAAAGGCCAACACATCACACACACACACACACACACACACACAAACACACACACACACACACACACAAACACACACACACACACATACACACAAACACACCAGGAGTTTTACATGGCGACGTCATTCCTGCACATAATTTCTATGAAGCAGAACATGGAAGGCAATGTGCTAAGTCAGTCGTGCATGACCCAAAGCTTATTCAACTAGATGTACCGCAGAGCGGTACAAAATATGACCGCCGTCCAAAGTCCAGCACATTTTTTCCACAAAGATAAATCACGCTGAAAGGCCTATATGATTCTAACTGTCTCACTAAATTACATTATCCACACTCAATTCTCACTGGTATCTGCTAGACAAGAAGTAACAAAACATGATTAGTTCATAGATTTCACATGTAAAATTCATTTTATACAACCCCACCCCCATCTTGCCTGTTCATAATTCTGAGAAATTCTTGAATTGTGTGCATGTGTGCGTGTACATGTTTATGTTTATGTGTGTGGGTGTGTGTGTGTGTGTGTGTGTGTGTGTGTGTGTGTGTGTGCGTGCATGTGTGTTTGCCTGCGTATGTGTGTTTGTGCATGTGCATGCATGCGTACATATGTCTACTGTGTGAGTGTGTGTCATACGTATGATTACTGTGAATGTATGTGTGTGCGTGTGTATCTGTTTATGCACATGTGTGCACATGGAATGGGTTAACATGACCCCTGGAGGCAAACATACGGAAAAAATTGTAATTGTAAAAGATATTCACAGAAAACTGTCTGCCCTACCCTCCTTTCGGGGGGTCCAGTACAGCGGGCGGGGCTACAGATCAAAACAAAAAATGATGGTTCCATGCTATTCATGTGGGGTTACATGCCCACCAAGTTTCGTGTACCCCGGTCTTTCAGTGTCCCGGGAATCCTTGTTGGTGTACGGTCACTAAATGTACACATAAATTAAGGTGGACCTCCTAGGCCCTACGGTTCGCGAGATATTCACAGAAAACTGTCTCCGGCCACCTATAGGCCAGTTGGTGTATAGTAACATAAATTCATTTATTGTGTGGCCCCCCATGAACGGAATTCCACGAAACTTGGCGTGCATTCAGAGGGTGTCATAATGATCCTACACTTCCAATTTCGTGCAGTTTTGACTATGTTAGGTCACAGATACCTGCGATTACAACACCTCATTTTTACTTTTTTGTGTTTAACTAGGTGGCGCTATACATGAAATGAGTGGTTATGAAATGGGTTGACATGGCCCCTTGAGATCAACATACAAAAAAAAATGGTCCTCCTAAACCTTACGGTTCTCGAGATATTCACAGAAAACTGTGTCTGCCCTACCCTCCTTTCGGGGGGTGCAGTCCAGCGGGGGGGCTACAGATCAAAACGAAAAACGATGGTTCCATGCTATCCATATGGGGTTACATGCCCACCAAGTTTCATCTACCCCGGTCTTTCAGTGTCCCGGGAATCCTTGACGGAAATTTGGACATGCGAAAAAAAAAAAAAAAATTCTGACTAAACCTATATGACCGCCGCTTCGCTGCACGGCGGTCATAATTACTAGGCAAAACCATTTAGCTAATTAGCATACATAAGATCACACACGCAAACCTGGGTGGGATCTCCATTGAAGAAAACATTACAGTATTTATTTAGCCAGGTATATTCCATTCATCCTAACTCTAAACCAGTCTGGCAGAGATTAATCTATTCTTTTTACATCCCCCTTCTTTTTCTCTATATTCTCACTGTGTGCATGTGTGTGTGTTATTTCAGCTCATAGGCTACATTGTGAACTAAACAGTCGTGATAAAAGTCATTGAAGTTTTCAGCCATTTTGTCCATCTTTTTAAGCAACTGTTGAAATTGTGTTCAAATGTGTGCTTCATCCCCTGGCTCTTGGGATTATCCTTCCCAACCCAAACAAAGCTGTTCATCCAGTGGACCCGCTCGCTGGCACCGATACCAGGCTGCCCCTCTCACGCAACGCCTGCATGCCCGTCAGCGCCTCCCTGGACACCGCTGTATTGACCAGCCACTGTTTCCCCTCCATGTGCGTGTATGTGTGTGTGTGTGTGTATGTATGTGTGTTTGAGAGTTTGATAGAGAGAGGGAGAGAGTGTGTGTATGTGTGTGTGTGTGTGCGTGTGTATGTGTGTGTGTTTGAGAGTTTGATAGAGACAGGGAGAGAGAGAGTGTGTGTGTGTGTGTGTGCGTGTGTGTATGTGTGTGTGTTTGAGAGTTTGATAGAGAGAGGGAGAGAGAGTGTGTGTATGTGTCTGCGGATGGTAGGCAGCAGGTGATAGTGCTACCCTCTCGATGGTGGTATTGACCAGTCACATGATGGCCTACCCCCTCCCTCCCCCACCTGCTGGACAGCTGATCGAAGTGAACGACACACCCCCCGCTGACAGACATCACCAAGTGTTGGTTCAGCCGATAGAGGCAGTGCTGTTGCACGACAGGAGGCCCTGGACATGCATATTACACACACACATACACACACAAAAATAACATCAGTTTGTGTAGTCATGTGTACACGTGTGTGTGTATGTGTGTGGGGGGGTTCTGTGTGTGTCTCTCTCTCTCTCTCTCTCTCTCGGTGTGTGTGTGTGTGTGTGGTGAAATCAGAACTGTTCTAGTTTGCGGATCACATCAGTCTACCCTTCCTCATCTTTCTCAATTTTCTCTCTTTTTCTCTCATTCCCTTGGCCTGGCTCTCACCCTCTCTATTTCATCCTCCTTTTTCTCTCCCTCCCTATCTCGCTCTCTCTTCCTCCCCTCTTTCTCTCTTTATTTCCCATAGTCATCGTCGTCCTCCTATTTTCTCTCTCATCCGCCCTCTCTTCCTTTCTCAACCCCTCCCTTCTTTCTACTCTCCCTCCTCCTCTTTGTCCTCTCTTTCCCTCGTTCCAGCGGAGTCCCTCTCTGCTGAACAGCTGTTGTTGGAGCTGTCCAGTCCAGCAGCTTACTGGGCTCGGCCCGGGGGTGAGTGCCAGTCACGAAGCACCGGGGGAGGGGGGCTGACCGTCAGATTACCTTCCACCGAGGATGAGGATTCCATCCTTCATCACATGATACAAATAACATGTCCAGCCCAATCTGTGATAGTGTCAGTGTCCGCTCTTCTGCCCAGTTACCATGGCAACCTGGCCGCAACCGTCCCGTTTCATTTAAGAGCTTGAAGTTCTTTGTAAAACACGACCCCGAAGTTCATTAGAAAGAAATCAGTACCTGTGAGTTTTTGTGAGCAGGCGCATCGCATTTGCACTTGTGTTTTGGGGAATTTATGGCTAGTCTTGGTGGCTTGTATTTGTTCCATATAAAATAACATTGCTCCCTATTCTCCACCATTACTCCTTCGTGATTGTAGCCGTGTGTGTGTGTGTGTGTGTGTGTGTGTGTGTCAGTGGGTTGCAGGTGCGAAGAGAAGATTATTTGGCAAACTGCTGAAAGAAAAGAGAAGAGGCAAGTATATTAATAAGTATATTAATCAAGAAAATCAGCAGCTCTGAGGTCATTTGTGTGTGTAATGTCATCTTGTAGGTGTGTGTGTGTGTGTGTGTGTGTGTGTGTGTGTCTGTGTGTGATATCATGTTAAGTGTTGGTGGAGGTGTGTGTGTGTGTATGTGTGTGACATCATCTTGAGTGTTGCTGTAGGAGTGTGTGTGTGTGTTTGTTGTGTGTGTGTGTGTGTGTGTTGTGTGTGTGTGGTGTCTGTGTGTTGTGTGTAGTTCCTGGTATGACACACCCCTGTCCCCTGGGGAAGAGGCCCCGTCCCTCCCTCCTCTCGGTGGCCTCTGTGGCCCTAGTTGCCTCCCGCCCTCCAGCTGCAAATCCAAAAAAAATCTTCCAAAATTGCAGATTTAAAGACACGTGGCCATAGAAAAAACCCTCTATTTCTCAAATCCAAAAACTGCTACAACTCCTAAATGAAAACCACACAAAATCCCCTGTGTTTACCAACTCACCCTGCAGAAGAGGAAACGGGAGTCTGTGTCGCCATTTATTAATCAAACCGTCTCCCCTCTCACTTCTTGAGCAGAGTCTAGTAACACTTTCATAAGGAAATCATGGTCTAACTCCTCAATTCCAGCACAGACACTACTCCCAACACAATCACCAACACACACACACACACACACACACACACACACACAGACAGACACACAGACAAGCACACACACTGAATCCTGTTTGAGAGATGTGTGTTCCAATATGCACAAAATTAGACTCTATTCTGACAAGGTCTGTTAACCATAATACCACCGAGGAACATTAACATTAAAGCACCATAGGAGATTGCAGAACATTCGCCTGCATGTGCATTTGTGTACAGTTCCCAGCCGCCACCGTTGTGCCCTTGAGCCAGGCACTTGACCCCTAGTTGCTCTCGGGAGACTGGCCTTTGTAATAATTGACATATAGAAGTCGCTTTGGATGAAAGCGTCTGCCAAATGAATTGGTCCGTAACCGTAAGTAAGTCTGCGAGAGAGAAGCTACATGAGCAAGATGATGTGATGACCAGTGTTGGGAACGTTACTTTAAAAAAGTAATTAGTTATAGTTACTCACTACTTGTTCCAAAAAGTAACTGAGTTAGTAACTGAATTACTCTATGATAAGAGTAACTCGTTACCAGGGAAAGTAACTAGGCTATTTGCGTTACTGTTAAAAAAAAAAGTTGCTATATGTCAAAGAATTTGGATTTTTTGAGCAGTTTTGAAAAGCCAGTTGAAATTAGTAGAACAGACAGGTGTTTGTAGGCTACATAACTTTCGATATTTATTAGATAGATAGATACTTTATTGATCCCCAAGGGGAAATTGTACATCGACAGACCTACGGTTGACTTCAGCCTGTGTCATAGGTTTTTGTTGTGAGGCAGAAAGATCTAGCTTTTGCTGCTTGGAGGACATTGCTCCGAGTCCTTCTTTGCTAGTGGATGGCGAGCTATCATCTCTGGTGGAGGGGGGCTATCGGTGTTTTTGGCCACTAGCATGTGTGAGATGCCTCATTAAATTAGAGTTGCTTACAACGGATGTCGACAAAGTCTTCGCTCCTGGGCATAATGTACACATTACATGCACGTTCTTGCCTTTGACCACAATGAATTTGAAGTAGTGCTTATATCTCCACCTTGAAAATGCCAACTTTTCATCGGATTGCTCCTGACCTCTGCTGTTTCATCGAATCTCTACTTTAGCTGTTGCGTGTGTGTGGCGCGTGTGCTGGCAATTGTGTAAAAACACTGGCTCTGATTGGCTATCATGAAACATGACTCTGCCTTAGCCAATCCTAATCGCTTACGTCGTTATTAACCCACCTCCTCACTAGCTGTGAGCCAGGGGTGCGTTCTGATTACACAGTTTATTCAATCAATGCAAAGTAAGTAACGCACCGCATTTAACGTCCAGTAACGTTAACGGCGTGTTGTAAAAAGTAATTAATTAGATTACTCCGTTATTGACAAATTAACGCCGTTAGTAACGCCGTTATACTTAAACGCCGTTATTCCCAACACTGGTGATGACCAGGCTCTCAGAGTCAAACGTTCAGACTCACAGATGTGTGTGTTTTACTTTAAAACATTAAGGAAGTGCCCAAAGAAGGAGGAAGCACTTTCCATAGCAAATCAAATTGGTATCACATTAATCAGATATACTGGTCACATTAATAAACCATTAATAAACCATTAAATACAGCACTTAAATATCACTTTCCTTATGGTTAATGCTGAAGTTAATGGTCTCCTCACATTAACTAATAAATACAGTAATGTAAGCTCTGATGTACAGGATGTTAACATAAACTAACCATAGTCTCCAGCACTGACCATTACTTACGGTTTGTTAGTGCTGGGCTTCATGGTATTAAATTTAATGAATGCAGTAAGCCATTACAGGATCCAAGATGGCTGCTTTCCAGCATAATGTAAGTTATGTTACTGAGTGAGGGCATTAAGATTTCCTCTGTTAGATTGAGGTCTGAGGTGAGGCTCTTTATGTGCTTATGGCCAAGGGATTTGCATAAAATGTACAGGTACAAATGTAAATCACAGCTATTTGAAGTTTGAAGTTAGATGAGGGAATGTGAAGAGGTATCTGTGTAGCTAAGTGTGTGGGCCTTTGGCAATGCATATCTTCACCACTGAAAGAAATATTCAGCCAAGAGTATAAAAAAAACACTTTATGTTTTTATTATTAATTTACAGAAAGCCACTATATATTAATATATCATGTTAGTTGTGGTTTAGATGAAGCCAACTGAATCCCCAGCTGACTGATGAGACGGATGTGGCTGAAATCTGGGATAGAGTCGGCTGATTTCTACTTTGGTAATTATTCTGTCTCTGACTCTGACAAGCTGGGGCAGGTGGTGTGTGTGTGTGTGTGTGTGTGTGTGTGTGAGTCCGTGTGTGAGTGTGTGTGTTTGTGTGTGTGTGTGTGTGTGTGTGTGAGAGAGAGAGAGAGATCCTGAACCTTGAGGGTGATCATTGATTTACTGTATGTATGTCAGTCGGCCTTGGATTCCGGAGCAGCTTGTCATGTGGTTGCACTGTTTGCTCACTCACCTGCTACAATGACACACACACACTCACACACACATGCACACGCACACACACACACAGGCAGACTGACAGACAGACACAGACAGTGGGAACAGTCCACTCCATAAGTTTGTTGCACAAGGAGAAGCAGTTCTCCCTGCCACGCACAAAAGTGATCCGTTTCACAAGAACAACTCTCTCATGAGCACAGAGAGTACACCATAAAGTCAAGAGTTCACCAGATTGTGAAACATCATAACTCTCCCATTCAAAGTTCAAAGGGTTAACCAGTCTGTGTAATCGCAAAACTTGTACCCATGTATTAATTTGCGCTAAATTAGGCCCTAATACATGGAACTATGACCAGTACATCCACTACTATCTGTAATCAGGACGCCGTGCCCAATCTTCATGATTCACCTGGCTTCACTCAAGCTGTAATGGCGTCTCATAGACTATGTCATTAGACTGTCTTATGGGCCTGTCCTTTCTCTTCAAATACCTCACCAGGTGAGATGTAGCCTATCAGAGGTGAGCAGCTGCTCTTGCTCCTCATCCTCTGTCTGCTGTAGGCCTACATGATGCACTGTTCTGTCTCTCCTCCTCATCATCATCATCATCTTCCTCCTCTCCTCTCAATTGCTTCTACCTGCGTGGTGTCTTGCTCTACTGTGGGTACTGTCCCCACTCCTCTCCCTGAGGCAGATGTGTGTGTGTGTGTGTGTGTGTGTGTGTGTGTGTGTGTGTGTGTGTAACGTACTGTGGTGGTGAGTGTGTTATGGCCATCCACTGGCCTCTCCTCTTCCTTCATACCAGGCTGCACGGTCGGTACTATTAATTGCCCGTTCTGGTCGGAAGGGGATCTGAGGATAGCAGTTGCCCTGTCTCTGGGATGGCGAAGCTCGCTGCCAAGCCCCCCGCTGCCCGATGCCCTCGGACGCGGCGCAGAGACGGAGCGATAGGCCTGTTTGCATTAATTATCTTATCGTAGAAGCACCTTGGCGATAAGCCCTCCGCACACGGCACTACGGCGCTTCAAAGACGGCAGCCATAAATGCGTAAAAGCACGCGGTCATGTGACACGCTGCCTGTTTACTTTGGTGACAGTGTGTACTGTACGCGGTGTGTGTGTGGGGGAGGGGGAGGGGGTTGTTAGGACGCTGGGAGAGGTTTAAGATTGGTGAAAGACGACACAATGATAGCCAATAACAAGACTGGACAGAGTAAGACAATTTCAGTGCAGTGACCACTAGGGTAGAGTGTGCGGTGTGAGGACGAAAGAGAGAAAGAGAAAGTGAGAGAGGGAGACACAGAAGTGAAAGACAGAAGAGAAAGAGAGTAAGTGTGTGTGTGTGTGTGTGTGTGTGTGTGTGTGTGTGTGTGTGTGTGAGCGAGAGACAGAGAGC
>NW_027468630.1:20726767-20739267 GCF_046254945.1 Alosa pseudoharengus | reverse complement strand
CCGTCTCACAAACTCCACTACAGTAGCCTAAAGGCGCATTATCGTTCATCTTTCTGTATTCTTCACCCATTGCGCAAAAGCCTCTTGTTCTGATATTTATTCATTTCACAGTCTTACAACATAGCCTATCACAACACTAATACAGCCTTAGCACAAACAATCACAATTTAAAAAGTGCGGATTTAAATTCCAAATAAAGAAACCTCCACAATTAGGCTACAATATAACGACTTGAGTCATTTGCATATAGGCTATGTTTACATCGGAATCGACGTCCAGAGTGTTATGGATCCAAATGTCTGCAACGCAACGTAGACTAACATCTCTCTTTAGAAATTCAGGAACAGCTTATGCTGAGAGTGACTCGTAGCATGCACGAATATCCCCAAACTCTCGGATGCGCATTAAAACTGATCTTTTCTGATCTTTACTGATCCATTGTAGAATGGTTTGAAGGGGCCCAACATAGAAAAGTTTGAGAAGCCATGGCCTAAAACATCAACAATTTGGGCAGTATTTGGTTGTATTTTGGTCGCCATGGTCTGTCGTTTTTAAAAAAGTGGGAAACACTGCTTTAGTACGTATAGCACTTATATAACATTTAGTCCTTTAGCTCTTATAGCACATTTAGTCCTTTAGCTCTTATAGCACATTTAGTCCTTTAGCAATTATAGCACATTTAGTCCTTTAGCTCTTATAGCACATTTAGTCCTTTAGCAATTATAGCACATTTAGTCCTTTAGCTCTTATAGCACATTTAGTCCTTTAGCTCTTATAGCACATTTAGTCCATTAGCACATATAGCACATTTAGTCCTTTAACTCTTATAGCACATTTAGTCCTTTAGCACTTATTGCACATTTAGTCCTTTAGCTCTTATAGCACATTTAGTCCTTTAGCTCTTATAGCACTTGTGGCACATTTTAGTCCTTTAGCTCTTATAGCACATTTAGTCCTTTAGCACGTATAGCACTTATAGCACATGGCTGGTCCGCAGATAATTTGCGGCACAATCAAATGGTGTCATTAAACCGCAGACTGAAAGAAAAAGAAACTACACATTTTCCAGAATAGGAAATATTTCTTAATTTAGCGTTATCAAATAAAGAGGCATAGCATTAGGGGGTAGTGGTGTGAGCACTCATTGTGTGTGTGCATCTGCGCAAGTGAAACTGAACCACTGGAGATAACGTGGGTAGCAGCAACAAACAACGTAGCCCATTTAAAACAACGAACTGACCATGGAAACACCATACTGTAGATACTGGCTAGATCTTGTTAAGCATGTTTAAGTTAGGCTAATGAACATGTTGCATTCTATATGGCATGATTATGTCATTCTTTAAGCTACACAAGTCTCCAGTTTTCCTCAACTTGACTAATTAAGAAGGATATTTGACTGGCATATCATCAAAATGTCCAGAAAAAGAAAGTGACCGGCACCATTTTTTTCAAGTGAAAACAGTGTGTGTGTGTGTGTGTGTGTGTTTGTGTGTGTGTGTAGTGGTTAAAGTGGGATTTGGCAGGTGGGGGAACCCTAAAATCCAGTGTCGGTGCAACAGGGAAAAATGACTCACCATATTGAGTATCGTGGTGTAGCAAAATAATTGCTAGCTTCTTGGTCACCTCTGTACACGCAAAAAATTAACTCACCATTTATTTTAACAATTTATCTTAAAGCTATATCGTTGGTATATATTTTTAACCCCTGGGTGTGTGTGTTTGGCTCCTCACTTTGTTTATTTATGTTTGTCCTGGCCTGTGAGTGTACGTGCATGTAAGTGTGGTGATGTGTGTGGATGTGCGTGTGAGTGTAAGCGGGATGATAGGTGATGTGTGTGTGTGTGTGTGTGTGTGTGCGTGTAAGCATGGTGATATGTGTGTGTTCTATTGATTCACATCGCTGATGAGCCACCCAGTGATGGAGAGCAGAATATAGACCCTGTTTACATTTCATCACCGTGGAAACTGGGGCGTTTCCTGTCTACTGTGACACATGACTGCTTCTCTGTGATGTATAAGAGGACCGATCGCCATGGGTGATATACCATTCAATGATTGGGTGCTATATGGGTGATATACCATTCAATGTTTGGGTGCACACACTTAACTGACTGTGTTTATGCATGAGTGTGTGTCAGCATATGTGTATGTGTCTGTGTGTGTGTGTGTGTGTGTGTGTGTGTGTGTGTGTGTGCCTTTACAGTATGTGCGTGTATGAAAGGTTGCCAAGAGGCAGTGTGGCAGATCACAGGACTTGATTAGGCTCACAGCTGACCTTTGACCCTGATCCTGTTGGTCAAACAGGGGTCAGTGATTGTGTGACCGAATGGTGGTCTGGTTTCACTGTGGGGTGACCTTCAGCCTCTGAGGGCAACTCTATCTGTAGGTAATCTTTGACAAAGTCTGCCTACCCACTGTAGGACTTAAAGCGATGTTATCTGCAGTGGAGAGACTGTGTGTGTGTGTGTGTGTGTGTGTGTTCGCATGTGTGTGTCGGTGTTGGTGACCCTCCTGAATGGTTTACCTGATGCCAAATGTGCTACCATAAACAAATATTACGATGTTAGCAGAGCTCTTGGCGTGAAGGGCAAGCAAGGAGTCAGAGAGGTGACTGCTAAGAATGATGAGGGTTGAGAAAAGATTACACACACCACACACACACACACACACACACACACACACACACACACACACACACATGCTCCCTCTCTCTCTTCTTTCAATTCAATGAGCTTTATTGGCATTGTACAATATTGTCAAAGCATTAACATTTAAAATAAAGCATTAACAGTAAAATAAAGAGCAGTAATAATGTTAATAATGGTAATAACATATATTTTCAATAATAGTAATATTAATACTAATGAAATAAAAAAGAACTTACTCTCTCTTCTTTCTCTCTCTCTCTCTCTCTTACACACACACACACATTTAATTATTTATTTAAATCCACAAATCATATTACAATAGACAGGATTCAAATATTTCAAGAGATAAGATAGGGCTTTGTCACTCAATGATATTCAGGGGTACAAAAAACATCTCCTGCGCCATACTGCAAGGCTGCCTATAACCACACACACACACACACACAGAGAGAGAGAGAGACACACAGTGGCCTAGAAAAGATACAACTGAAAAGCAGGAAAATGTGCCTGATCCCTGTTGTGATGTTTCAGAGTGTCAGTATGTTTCCCTCTCGTGTCAGTGGTCGCTGTGAGTTGCTCACCCAGACCAGAGAGATCACAGACACCGGAACTCAGTTAGCACTCAGCTGCACCTCACCACACACATCTGCTGTCACAGCCTGGGATTATACTGCAACTTCCACTTACGCAGTCGCACACACACACACACACACACACACACACACACACACACACACTCACACACACACACACACACTCGCATACTCCCCCTCATATTTACACATACAGATGAACACAAACATATTCACACACAAACACACACACACACATGCACATATTCAAACACACACACACACACACACTCATATTCACACATACACACACACACACATATTCACACACACACACACACACACACACACACACACACACACACACGATCCATGCATAACACAAATACCTAAACAGATGCACAGCTCATTCATGCACACGCACATACATACATGAATGACTCCACAGCTGGTATAACCCTTGCACATATAGAAATCCCTAAATACCGTATACACACACACAAACACACACATACACACACATACACACACACACACACACACACAAATGAATGCAGTTGCACGTATGTGGCCCGTGCACACAAAGACAGTGCTCGGCTTCGATCACAGTGATGGATCCATTTTGTAGAGGAAAGCGTCCAGATCAACATCAGGGTGCTTAGACTTATGAGATTAGAATCACTGTCGGAGTCTAAACTACACTACTGTGGATAACACTGTGCTCAGCATTGGGTAAAATGCCTCGCATTATCTGCAGCTGACTCAAACAAAACAGTATTACTAGAAAAATATATATCATTGTTTCGTGCCTCATACGACAAAAAACATTGCAAGGTCTTGATCAATCTAACTAGGTAAGCACTCCAACTGTGTGTATATTATGTACTGACAAATGAATGAATGTGTACATATGTTAAGATATATATCCATACAGAATTTGATATGTGACATGTGACTGCATATAAGTGAGACATGACTGGAAACACACCATTAAACAGGCAGACTGGCCGTGAGACATGCCTGCAGACATATATGGTTACTTATAAGGGCGTGCGGATGTATGCTATGTCAGGGCTTTTCCATGCCATGTGCTGAGAAGGAGGTGTGTGTGTGTGTGTGTGTGTGTGTGTGTGTGTGTGTATGAGAGTATGTCCGGGGTGCCTGCTGAGCTGGTTATTTTGTGTGCGTGCGTGCTTGTGTGTGTGTGTGTGTGCGTGTGTGCATGCGTGTGTGTGTGTGTGTGTGTGTGTGTGTGTGTGTGTGTGTGTGAGCCTATCCATTATTCATCTCTCCAGAGGCCGGTCGTCCCCATCTCACAGGATTAAGAGCTCAGAGCTGACAGTCTCTGCTACCCCTGACTGACACAGCATAGCACAGCATAGCACAGCACTCAACAGTACAGTATAAAACAGACAAACACACGATAGCACAGCATAACACAGCATGACACTTAAAGCACACCAGAATGCACGACAGCACAGCATAACACAGCAAAGCACAGCACAGCACAGCATAACACAGCACAGCACAGCACAGCACAGCATAGCACAGCACAGCACATCATAGCACAGCACAGCACAGCATAACACAGCATAGCATAACACAACACAGCACATCATAGCACAGCACAGCACAGCACAGCACAGCACGGCGTAGCACAGCACAGCACAGCACATTTTAGAACAGCAAGGCACACCTCAGAACAGCAAATAATAGCACAGCTTAACACAGTAGCATGTCCCTTATTTATCCAGCCCATGAACATGTCACAGGGCCAGACGTGTCGGCCTCTTGAGAAAAGAGTCTGAGTCATCTCCACAGGATGCTTAATGTAAACTCAGACAGGAGTAAGTTTATCACCCGGTGTCATGTTCTATTGATCTGGCCTGTGTGTGTGTGTGTGTGTGTGTGTGTGTGTGTGTGTGTGTGTGTGTGTGTGTGTGTGTGTGTGTGTGTGTGTGTGTGTGTGTGTGTGTGTGTGGTGTGTGTGTGTGTATGTGTGTGTGTGAGAGAGAGAGAGAGACTGGGTGGCCATCACCTCTCCAGGTTATTAATGGATCATCAGTGAGAGGCTGCCATTATCCGGATGTCTCAATAAATGCAAGACCCGGCTCTGTCTGTCTGTCTGGTTTTGTTTACTCGTATTATTCTTTAATGTCTCTATTGGATTTCTTTCATGTCTATTGGTTGCTTTTCAAAGGGTAAAAGTAGGAAATCAATTTTAAATGTTAAAATTGTAAATGTTACCGTCTGTGGTACTAAATATGTGAATATGTGACGGAACCTGTGCAATGTGCTGTATAACTCTCACAGAAATTAAATAAATGAAAAGCAGGAAGAGAAAAGAAAATAGAATAAAAGTAAAGAGAAGAGGTAAGAAGAAGGAAAAAGAGAGTAGAGTGTGGGAGATGATGAAAGAATGAGCAGGTTGCCTCATCTGAATTGCGACACACCTCTCTGGCTATATTCTGAGCAGGAAGTCTCTGAGCCTGTGGGTGCAGCAGCAAAGGGGTTGGCTATGATTTTTTCACTACACTCTGTACATGTGTGTGTGTGTGTGTGTGTGTGTGTGTGTGTGTGTGTGAGCATGTGAGTGTGTGTCTGAGTATGTCTCTGTTCTGTGTGTGTGTGTGTGTGTGTTTGAGTATGTGTGTGTGTGTGTGTGTGTGTATGTGTGTATCAAGCCCTCTTGCCTGATGTTTTGCCTCAGTGAGGGTGGCAGAGGCTTCATGCTGGCAGCAAGACTTTAAAAGCCCCAGACATGCGCTCATGTTTAATGAAAGAGAGGCAGAGACTGAGCCTAAATTTAGTGTGTTTGAGTGAGTGAATGTGTGTGTGTGTGTGTGTGTGTGTGTATATGTATGTATGTGTGAGTGTGTGTGTTAGACAGAGAGAGCAAGGTGAGATGGTTTGTGTGCTGTTTGTGTGCGTAAGAATGTGTGTGTGTGTGTGTGTGTTTGTGTAAAAGGGAGAGAGAGAGAGGCCACTCTGCTTTCAGTCATGCATGAGGGATGAGCTTCCTCAGATGCAGGAGATGTGGACATCTGCACTCATCAAACCTACTACAGTCACGACTGTGACAGCTAGGACTAGAAATCAATCTGTGAAACATAAAAATATATACATATGTCACACACACACACACATACATGTATCACCCTTTAGTCAAGACTGGGATAGTCAGCTGCTCAGAAATTTGAAAGAGAAAAGAAAAAACAAGAGTAAATTTGAACTTGTGACAAGTGACTGACTCTATCACATGTCTGTGTGTGTATGAATATCTATATGTGTGTATGGGTGTCTGTATGAGTATGTGTGTGTGGCCGTGGGTGAATGAGTAAAATCTCCCTGCGTTGCCTGTGTTGTGTTGTGTTGTGTTTCGACCCCAGCATGAGGGAGAAGCAGGAGGCTAAGTCCGTGAGCGTGTTTCCCATGATTGAAGCCTATCATGATGTAATCAAATCAGGCTTAGGTCTCTTAATGGTGCCTTTGTTGCACTCCCCCACTGCCTCAACAACGAAGACCCCACTACCACCCAACTGATTTCATACCTGCCAATGTGTGTGTGTGTGTGTGTGCGTGTGTGTGTGTGTGTTGTGTGTGTGCGTGTGTGTGTAATCTGGAGACTATCCCAGACTTGTGTGATGAAAGTGATGAGGGCCGGGTGGTCGGGAGGCAGGGCTGCCATCCTAGAGGATGCTGGGATTAACGGAGCCCTGGGCACAGAGCTGAGGGACGCTGTGATCGCACCATGGAAGTGGCACACACACACACACACACACACACACACACACACACATACACACACACACACATATACACGCACACACACACACACACACACACACACACACACACACACACACACATATACACTCACACACACACACACACACACACACACACACACACACACACACACACACACACACACACACATACACACTCATACACACTCACACACACACACACACACTCACACACACACACACATACACACACACACACACACACACACACACACACACACACACACACACACACACTCACACACAAACGCACACACACACACACCACATGGCCAACACTCTTGTGCCTCCTGTCAATCGCTCAGCCCATCGGTTTCTCTATCCTGATATCTGTTCTGCATGTATTTACAAAGAATGAATGTGAATAAAACACGCTTTTATTTATAAAAAAAACGGAAATACAAAATTATCAGTGTGTCAGAAAATACAAAATGTATATTTACATCACATGATCCTCTACTATGTCATCCCCCCCTCTCTCTCTCCCCCTCTCTCTCTCTCTGCTGCATGTCCCTTTGAAATGACAGCAGTAACAAGACATGATAGGTCAGAGTGATTTGATGTCTTAAGCTGTTATGTCGCCGGCCTAAAGGCATTCTTTTTATAGCGCATAGGGCCTCTAACGTAATACACCAACAGTGCATAACGAGGGGCACACACACACACACACACACACACACACACACACACACACACACACACACAAAAGACGATATCAGCTGAATTTTCCCATTTCATCCTCCACTGAGAAATGAGTGGTTAATTTAAAAAGCTCTTTCACATGGACAAAGGGCAGCCCAGGAAACCCATAGGGCTTGAACAATGTGTCAGTATGTGTGTTTGAGTGTATGTGTGTGTGTCTGTGTGTGTGTGCAAAAAACAGAGCGAAAGAGAGGTGTGTGTGTGTGTGTGAGAGAGAAAGATATCAAAGCATTTATTAGTGCCTTATTGGAAGAGAAAGAATGTTAACAGCTTGTCACAAATTGAGGTATTATGTGGATTGATGAGCATCCCCCTAACACACACACACACACACACACACAAACACACCAAAGTTTACAGGGAGAAAAACAACCCATAACTCCCCCTAGTGGCCACATATAGTAGCACTCTGCAGAGGGGGCAGGGATGGGATCCTCCCAGACAGTGACAGCACTAACCCTAATTGAAAGCAGGGTGTCATGGCAACCACAGGGGTGGGGTGGGTTAGCGGAGCGAAGAGCTACCTGGCCTCCCTCGACTCCAGTGCCTGCATGGCATTCCTAATACGGACACACCCTCTGAACACACAGGAGTCACGGAAAATCACAAATAGCAGTATGTGTAGCCTATGCTAAGGGGCTCACAATGGCTTATGCAGGTCACTCAGTGGCCAACGACACCTGCCCACAATTATCCTAACAAACACACTTATGGGGTTAAAGAACAGCAGCCTGAAAGGAATTTGGCCCCATTCTGCCTATAGGAACCTGAGTCCATTTTGAGCGTTTGTGTGTGTTTGTGTGTGTTGGTGTTTAATGCGTTAGCTGTGAGAGACGGCGGTGATGTGAAGGGGCGTCTCGTGACCTCTGGGGAGCAGGTGATGCTGGCGCTGTTATGAGCGCCGCCCCTGTTTTTGTTTTGGTTCCTTGTCTTTCATGATCCACAACAAGCTTTTGTTGATGGTGTCAACAGTAAGTGTGTGGGCAGTGTGTACACGCCAAGTGCAGCGGGGCCCGGGCAAAACAATCAACCCCTGTGTGTGTGTGTGTGTGTGTGTGTGTGTGTGTGTGTGTGTGTGTGTGTGTGTGTGTGTGTTCAACACAACACTGACTTAACGGCCAGAGCCGCTTTCTCCACATCCATACACACACACACACACATAACTGCCCGGATTAGGAGCACCAAATCCCTTAATTTGCATGGAGCGATGTGTATGTGTGTATGTGGATTACCAGTGTGAAGGAAACAGGTGTTTCCGACATCCCCCCCCACGCCACCTCTCTCCCTCTACTGTATATGTTCTCGCTTTTACTTGCCTGCCCCCCCAACACACACACACACACACACACACACACACACACACACACACACACACACACACACACACACACACACACACACACACACACACACACACACACACTTATCCAAGAGCCCTCTCTCTCAGACCCACACACGCCACACCTCAGCATACCTGGCTTACAGGCTCATCCATGGATAGATAAGGCAGCTGATTGTGGATCCAGTGGCCAGATCAGACCCACATCTGGGCCACATCCCCCCAGTCCAGTCCTCTCCTCTCCCGCCCTGCAGGCCACAGCAGTGACTCCTGATCCCAGGGCTACAGGGGGAGGAAGTGATCTGGCTTTGCGTGACTTGACCTCTCGCACGCCTGGACCACTAAGAGCCTCTGACACCCACCCCCACCCCCACCCCAGGCACTCCGGCCTTGTCCTCGCCACGGTAACAGATGACATGTCAATCACGGGACCAACCGCTCGCTTGTCCGCACCCGCTCACACTTAGACACACATGGCTCCGACCTTGGCCTCCGCCACTGGTGTGACCTTCAGAGAGAGGAGATGAGGCAGAGCGGTGGGGGAGGGGAGGGGGAGAGGGGGGATGGGGGCAGCTGCTACACAAGGGGAGGGAGGGGGGACCAAGACAGAGAGGACGATGGAGAGAAAATATAGAGGTGCAGAGAGCAGAGCAAATCCTGTGTGTGTGTGTGTGTGTGTGTGTGAGCATGAACATGATAGAGGAAAACAGCACAGACCAGAATGTCATCAGCAGCCTGAAGGATTCATCCACACACACACACACACACACACACACACACACACACACACACACACACACACACACACACACACACACACACACACACACACACACACACACACACACACACACACACACACACACACACACACACACACACACACACACACGGCAAACAACTTGCGAACGGGATGCCTTTGCCATGTAGGGCTGTGCATGTGATAAAGCTCAGCTCTGCTATCAGAGGATTCACTCCAGACGCCTGCTGCTGCTCTCTCTCTGTCACACACACACACACACACACACACACACACACACGCACACACACACCCAAAGGCTCTGTTTCTGTCGCCATGGCAATGTTTGTGTGTTATGTCTCTGCACTCTCTACTCCAGTCAACACAAATGTGTGTACACAAGCACACATACACACACAAACACACACCTCTGGCAGCATAAGATACATTTTTAAAACACAGGGATGATTTGTCTAAATGAGTGTAGACTGCACTGACAGAGTGGAATGTAAACACACACCTACACACACAGTCACATGCATGATGACAGTGGGAAGACATGTAGTGTTGGGGCTTCGCTGCTGGTAGTCCTGAAGTGAAGGCTTTATGATCAGCTGTAAAAACCTTGTGTAATGGGCAGTGCCGGACTACTGCTGTTCCGCTCTGTGTCTGTCCAGTTCCAGTAACACACACACACACACTAACACACACATACACACATGCACACACACACACACACACTCAAACGCTCACATGCTTATATTATCACCACGCCAGCCAGTCCCAGTAAACCACTTAACTGTGGGTGTGTTAGTATGTGTGTGTGTGTGTGTGTGTGTGTGTGTGTGTGTGTTTGGGGGGGGGGGGGCATGGGGGCCCATCAGGACTGCCTATGCATAGGGCCCAGGATCTTGTGCTACGCCCCTGTTTGTGTGAAAGTAAAACAAATTAACTGTTAAGCAGGGCAAATGACGGCCTTTTCACAAAAGGTGTGAGTAGGGATTGACTAGTATGCTTGTGTGTGTGTGTGTGTGTGTGTGTGTCATGAGGCAAAGCCGCTGGCAGCTCAGCTCTCCACAGAGTTGAAGAGCAGAGCTATTTTTCTCACACACGCGTGCTAAGATTGTCTGTGTCAATCCTCCGAGACCACTGCTCCTCAGGACCCTGAGAGCCGTGCCAGAACGACAGAGCACTGCGGGCGGAGAGAGAGAGAAAGAGAGAGAGAGAGGAAAATAAAAACAAAGATAGAGGAGTGGTGGGAGAGGAAGAAAAACACAGAAAGAAAGAAAGAAAGAAAGAGAGAGAAAGAAAGGAAGAGAGAAAAAGAATAGGGGGGAAAGAGGCTTTAAAACCAGAGAAGACTGCTCTTTTCAGGAACAAGCAGAACATTCTGAACAACATTGCGATCGTGATTCACAGTTCACCACATTCAGCTAGCCATCAATCAAAAAACCAACAAAAAATACAAAAAACTAACCTTCTCAAACTCAAAAATAGATGTGCATGAAAAATATTTACTATTGATTAATGCCCAGAATAATGGAAGTATTTCTATTCCATAACTATTCCACATTAATGTTTACTACCCCCCCCCCCCCCCCCACACACACACACACACATCTGTCATTCACATTAATGAAGATGAAAACATTTGACGAATTAGTAAGGTCTGAACTCTGATCTCAGACAACTGAGCATGCAGTTGTCTGAGTTCAGAGTAGAGGATACCACTGTGACTTTACTTACCTTTTTAAACATCTAGAAAAAATGCTGACACAATTTGACCTCATATTTTAACCAGCTGGCTCCTAGAACAGTTTGGCTTGAGTAATAATCTGGTGGGCTAGATTCTTCACTTTTAATCAACAGGACTCATAGTTTGCTCCTCAACTGGCTCTCCATAAGGATAGGACATCCTAAAGGACATTGATTGATTGATTGATCGATTGATACTTTATTTGTCATTTTCACAACATGGGAGCATGAGGAGAACAAAATAAGAACTCAGGTCTCGGTGCCAACCAACTACTCATCCAAGCACACCAGCAGTCTTTGCATTGCGTTGCCAGGGACTCTTTGCTAAGGTCTCGCCACTAAACAGTGAGATGTCCTCGTAGTGTACCATCGAAATTACAGTGAAATACTGCGCATTTGTCTTTTAGACCAATTTTTTCTTGGTCAGTGGCTTATCATTTTCAGTGGCGTCAAAATAGCCATTTGTGATCATGTGCCTGACCACCACACCTCGGTTTTACATTGACATGCCTGTGAGAGTACTGAGTACAGAATACTAACAACTGCACTGACCTTAAACTAGGAAAAACACTTGTATTGTGCCTGGCGCCTCGATGCTCCTGCTGTAAGATAGGGCCATTAATGGTTTATGACTGGACCCCTAAGTACATCTATGCGGCTCTTAGCTGCCAATGTAGTGAGTGTTAAGATGAATGATGCATGATAATTGTCTGTTTCTACATGTGTGTATGAAGTATAAATAAATATATATACTCCCGTGAGGGAAATTTGGTCTCTGCATTTATCCCAATCCGTGAATTAGTGAAACACACTCAGCACACAGTGAACACACAGTGAGGTGAAGCACACACTAATCCCAGCAGTGATCCCGTGCAGTGAGCTGCCTGCTACAACAGTGGCGCTCGGGGAGGGGTTAGGTGCCTTGCTCAAGGG
>NW_027468630.1:20666767-20721767 GCF_046254945.1 Alosa pseudoharengus | reverse complement strand
TGTGTGTGGCGAGACAGGCATGAGTTGGACGGCTCACGTGTGTGTGTGTGGTTCTCTCCTCAGGTCAGCGATATCTTAAGCCCCCGGAATGAGCCGTGGGGTGTGAAAGTGAGTGTGTATGAGTGTGTGTGTGTGTGTGTGGTCAGGTTCCCATTGTTGAGGCTAAACTTGGTGTTGGCAGAGTCAGCTGACTGGTCTTAAAGAGGTGCGGTGCTCGAGCCAAACGGCCACCAAATACAGCACGACTGAACCACAAGGGCATGGCTATTTCTGGGTCATTCCCTCTCTCTCTCTCCTTTCCTCCCTAATGCCCAATCCCTTCCTCCTTGTCTCTCTCTCCCTCTCTCCTTCCCATCTCTCTCTCTCTATGTTCCCTCTCTCTGCTCTCACCCCACCCCTCCTCTCTCTCCATCCATAACCTTTTATCCCTTTTCTTTCTCACCTCAACTGCCACTTTTCCTTCTCTCTAACCTCAACCTTCTTCCTTCCTTTCTTTTTCCGTCTCCTCTCTCTCTCAAATCCCTTCTTCCCTCTCTCTTCGTTGACTCAACATCGTCTTTGTCTATCAACCCAATCACTCTGTTTGCCCCTTCCACCAGTTTTCATCCCTCTCTCTCTCTCTCTCCCTCTCTCTTTCCCTTCACCTCTTGCCAATCTCACACTGGGCAAGTTCAACCTTCCAAGGAAACACGACACACTCACACACTCTTCCACGAAATAAAAGCCCCTCTGGCTGGAGGCTGCAGATGCTCCCCCCACTACCTCCCCTCCCTCTCCCCAGCTGACTGCTTGGCAAATGGGCTGTAAATTCAATCTGGCACACACGCTGCACTGGAGCTTTTCATATAATATAGAGAGAGGGAGAGAGAACAAACAGCACTGTCCATCTGATATTTAATGCAGAGAATACCCCCTTCACACACACACACACACACACATGGAGAGAGAGAGCAGAGGACATTGAGGACAGGATTTCCTACAGTCTTGATTGTTTGGAGAGAGAGAGAGAGAGAGAGAGAGAGAGAGAGAGAGAGAGAGAGAGAGAGAGAAATAAAGGGGCGAGTCTGCCTCCTCTGGTCATACTGGATAAAATATGGCAAAAATGCCTGCAATTTTGCAATTCAAGCTGAGCCAACAGGGGGAGCCCAAGAGCACTCCTGCCGACAGTGGGCTATTTTTAGCGCAACAGGGATTGGGGGATTTATTTATAGTGCTTCTGAGCTCCGTCATACAAACACATACTGTGGCATTCACACATGCAGTCACGCGCTGATGCATCCACACACTGCACCCGGAAATACAAAATACCATACAATTTGTATATAGGGCAACATAGGCCTATGCTAAACGCAGAAATATTGATTTTCTGTCCGAAAATTTGTGACAAAAAAGGTTGAAATCATTCATCTGGTCCAGCGCCTCAAGCGCGTCAGCGTGACAGAATCCTTAATATGATTTGAACAAAATGCCCGTATTGTGGAAACCAGCACTGCGCAGAGCGTTGGCAGGCGGGTTGACCTTGCATCTCTGAATGATTGGTCACCTGACTGCGCTGGATCTGGTGCATCAGCTGGCCGCTCCAGCACACTTTACGCACATCCCACGAGAGGAATAATAAATTATGGAGCATCTCTGCAGCACGCGCACACACGCTTGTACAAACACACACACACACACACACACGGTCCCCAGCATTAAATCAACACAACCGAGTCAAAATATGAAAGCCTCATGCTTGAGCAATTTAATCATCATTCGTCTTAGTGCAGACTATCCACTGAGGGAACTGTAAATAAATTACTACAATCCAAGCAAATGTAAAATGCGATTTGTCCTGTACTGAATCACATGAGCATTCTGAGATTCCTTGTGTCCAATAAATAGCATATTGATTGTTTACAATAATACTGCCTCTGTGGTAAAACCAATCTTACCGACACCAACAGAATACATGGATGTGAGGGGTGATAATGTGGTGCACTAGTCCCCCTAGTGGTGAAAGGAGAGAATGCAACCACGCTACAATCAGCCACAATCAGCTCATCGCCCTTCCTACTGCACCATAAGTAACCACAGTAGAAATCACAACAAATGGCGCTCCATCAGACACAGTGAGGGATCAAAAGCATGTCAGCTACAATTAGTTCAAGTTAGTTCCTGTGAAGCGTCCAATGTATGGGGTTTTCAGTCGGTAAGCACCACGTTAACGTTCATCCAGTGCAGATGAGACGGAGGTTTCCGGAAAAAGGGAGTCCGGTTCCAGTGAGGCCCAGGTAGGTAGACGGCTGCGGATGCTCCAGCTGGCGCAGAGTCGGTGCTGATGCGGCATGGTTCTGTAGCATCAGAGCTGGCTATCAGCTAGAGGTGGAGATTTATGCGGAGGAGGGCTGTGCTGGGCTGCCTGTCACGCCGAGAGAAGCACCATCAATCCAGTTAAGGGCACACCAGGACTCGTGCTGACAGACGCGTGCTCTTAAGAGCCTCCAGAGACACACACACACACACACACACACACACACACACACACACACTCAAACATAAAAATGTGTTGAATTTCCCCTTGGCTTGAATTTCCCCTTGGGGATCAATAAAGTATCTATCTATCTATCTATCTATCTATCTAAAAATGTGTGCACACAAACTCACACATACATACATACACGAATGAGCGTGCGGCGCGCACGTACGCACACTCACACACACTCACACACACACATTCCTTTACTGTCTGCCATGTCATTTTCATTTGACGATCCCCATGGTGGGCTGTAAGAGGGCACATGCCTGTGTCTCTGTGTCAGTGTGTGTGTGTGTCTGTGTGTGTGTCAGTGTGTGTGTGTGTGTGTCAGTGTGTGTGTGTGTGTGTCAGTGTGTGTGTGTGTGTCAGTGTGTGAGTGTGTGTGTGTGTGTCAGTGTGTGAGTGTGTGTGTGTGTCAGTGTGTGTGTGTGTGTGTGTGTGTGTGTGTGTGTGTGTGTGTGTGTGTGTGTGTGTGTGCGTGTGCGCGTGCGCGGATGCCGTGACAGCTACTCCATCCTCTGCAAGAAAATGGCCTCGGGTTGCCGTAGCTACCAGCAGCTGCAGATCAAGCACATAACCAGAGTGCACCACTTTACTCCTGCTTCAGCTCTTCAAAACACACACACAACCTCAACTGTCTTTATGCTAAAGTGCTTGTGTGGTGAGGAAATAAGTGTCCCGCTCTGTGTGTGTGTGTGTGTGTGTGTGTGTGTGTGTGTCTGTGTGTGTGTGTGTGTGTGTGTGTGTGTGTGTGTGCGAGCGTAACTGTGTCCATCTCTTAGTGTCCATGCCCGGCTAACGGTAGGGGAACGTGGGCGATGCCACCATGGCGGGCAGGACGGCCAGGTAGTTGGAGGGCACGTATCCCTTGTGCCCACGCGCCTCCACCAGGCTCCACTCGGCGTTGCCACGCTTGTCGTGCGGCTCCAGCACCCGTACCGGCTCGCCCGCACGCAGGGACACCTCGTGACTGCCGCGCGCCGTGAAGTCATAACCAGCATACACCTGTAGGGGGAGACAGAGAGATGGGAATCACCTGCTGAAGAGGATTCACTGGCTCAGCACATTTCATGTGTGCGTCAGGTATGCTCCACTCATAGAGAAGGTTATGTTCGTTGACCTTTCTGCACATAAATAAAATCACAAGACTCATGTCCAATGGGGGTCAAGCTGTCAATCACTTTGGTTAAAAGCTCCTGATGGACAAACAATCAGAGAGTCTTGCTACATCCTACGCATCTCATCTATCACAAACACACACAAACACACACACACACACACACACTGAACCAAGTTAATAGGTCAGACAACCCATGAAGGGCCGAAAGCTGTTCTAGTCAGCGGGTCTCTGAGCAGTGCTGGTTGTGGGGTATGCCCTTCTCAAAGTGCTGCAGTACGTACACACACACACACACTGCTGGTTGTGGGGTTGTGGCCCTTCTCAAAGCGTTGCAGGGGCCCACTGGTGCATCTGGTCTTGTTAACAAGGCCATGAACACAGCAGCATTAGAGGCCCTCAGAGCAGCTCTCCCACCCTCACTCTTCTACTCTCTCTTACACACACACACACACACACACACACACACACACACACACACACACACACACACACACACACACACACACACACACACACACACACACGACCAAACGCACAAACACATGCTGACACACACACACACACACACACACGACCAAGCACACGCTCACACACACACCGTCTAGTGGCTCACTAGTCCCATTAGTAAACGAGCGTAACAACAGCAAATATGTGCATGTGACAATCTCAATTCTTCTGAGAGAGCAGCCCTACTGCACCATCTGGTGGTTACCACTGGTAATGCAATATAGTCACTGCCTCATGTTAATTGTATAACAACACCACACAGAAACACTAATTAATAACCACTGAGGTTAGTAACAGACACACAGACACACACACACACACAAACCCTGAGAACTCTGATTAGTGGGCTAGCAGTGGTTTTGGAGCAGTTAGCATATTAATACAGAAAGGTCAAGCAACCACATCTGTCACACTTTCCAATCACAACTCCATTAGAACACAGAACATGTCTGGAGAGAGGCAGCACCATGTCCATCTGTAATGGACACACACACACACACACACACACACAGCTGGCAGGTGGTATTTCACATGAGGGAATAATAAATTAGTAGGGCCCTTTCAGAATACTAACAGCAGCCAAGGAGAAGAAGCTGGTCTCTTCCATTCTACTGTCAATCAACCAAACACACAAAAACAGACAGAAACACACACAAGCACAAATACATAGGCAGACAGACAAACACACACACACAAATTCATGCTGAGGTGCTCATAGCTGATGCCAGGGCATCAATCCTCCGAGAGTACAGCTCCTCTGACAGATTAATCAGAGAGGATTAAAACACTCTGTCTCTCCTCCTGCCCCAAAGCACGCCCACGCGCACACACACAAACACACACACATACACACACACACGCAAACGCACACACACAAACACACACCATACCCATGAACACACACACATACACAAACACACACACACAAACACACACACACACATATACACACACACACACACACACAAACACACACATGTCTGTCTGCCTATGTATTTGTGCTTGTGTGTGTTTCCCGTTGTCTCACCTGATAGCTGGGCATTGCTATGGAGAAGCCTGGGGAGGGCGGGGTGGCGGTGTAGGAGTGTCGACGGGTGCCTGGGGCAGGTAGGGTGACTGACAGGTAGGGTGACGGCGACGGCGATGGAGGAGGGGGCTCCTGGGCACCGAGGTGGTAGCGCGCCAGCTTAGAGGCGGGCACATACCCCCGCGGACCTGAACACAAGGATTGGGAGAGGAGGATTAAGGTACACTGCCCCAACAAATGCCAACAAACACCAACACTTGGGTCAGTGTGTGCCTTCAGTCTGCGTTTGCTGGAGTTTGTTAGATGGAGTTGCTCAGGTTTCACATGTCCAAAGTCAGTCAGTCTTTTCAGTTACTGAAGGCTCTTGTGGATGGACAAAAAACAAGCTTCTTATTATTTTCAGTGCAAAACCGCTTACTCGATGCCCCATTACACACTGCATTGTCTCTGTAGATGGCAGCCATATCTGTGAAAGCAGTTGGCCACATGTGTTTGGTCAAAGAGTGAGAGGACATTATGATGGCACAAACCCGCTGGGGCAGGATGCTCCTCTAGTTCTTGAAGTGAACCAAGAACTAAATGCAAAACAGGGAAACATGAAAAGAACAGTACCAACAGTCACCACTAGGTGTCTCCCCTGACATGGCTCTTGCAGAGAGTATATATACGGCTCTGGGCTCTTGCAGTCATGCATCTTTACCAGGGGGTCAGGATTTGGGGAGTTGGCTTCAGCCAGTTAGCATTATGGTTGGCCATCATCTTTAAAAAATGGTGCCCAACGTGTCTCACTTCCGGCCACATTTTCACAAACACACTCAACGGTGCTCTTTTAAAGAACACTTCAACTCGTCTTTTATCTTTGATGTAAATTGGCCTGAGTCTGGAAATGTAGCACCAGAATACTCAGCCAATAATCAGTACATTACCAACTTCCGTTTCTTTGGGGTTGCGTTGGTATATCTGCTGTAGTAGTCATGGATCATGTCAGGAATAAAATAAGAATGTGTGAAAAGTTACTAGAAGGTTGTTCTCCCCCTTTTCCCCGACTTTGAACCCTGTTCTCTCCTTAAAGCTGACGGTCGGGAATCAAACTTCTTCTTTCCTTGTGGAGTCTCCGGTCTCGGACTATTCTGTCTGATATCAGGTGACAGTCTGGGCGTCTCTACACATTCTTAGTCAGGGCGGGGGACATACACAGATACAGACAGATATACTATAGAAAGAGGAGGAGGAGTGAACAATAAGACAGACAGAGGAGAGATAGATAAAAAAAGACAGACACAGAGAAATATACTATAGATAGATACATGAGAGACAAACAATAAGAGGAGAGAAAGATAAAAGATAGAAGAGAAACAACAGACAGAAGAGAGATGGGGGATAGAGAGAGAAACTGAAACAGAGAGGGGTGAGAGTCATACTGAGAGAGAGAGAGAGATAGATAGAAAGACAGAGAGATAGAGAGAGAAAGGGAGAAAGATAGAAAGAGAGCCAGAAAGAGAGAAAGAAAAGAGAGAGAAAGAGAGAAAGAGAGAGAGATGGCCTCAGAGCGGTCTTACCTCCAGCATCCACTAGCCAGCGGCGGCGGTCTCCACGAGTGTCCATCTCGCTCACCACGGCAACCAGCTCGCCCTTGCTGAGGGTCAGGTCAAGGTCGCGTGCGCCCACCACTGGACCGGTCAGCTGGTAAATCTTATCCCGGCTGTGGCGCCCCAACAGCGCTTTTAGCCGCTTCTGAGCTGGACTGCTGAGAGGCTGGGAGAGGACACACACACACACCGACACACACACTTAATATATGCAAATCACATTATCATTACCAACACCTGTAAGACATTTTTGCATTTATGAACTCTATGATGACATCATCCATTTGCCCTCATACTACATATTAGAGTGTAAGAGAATTCCATATCATATCTACTTCATCTGACTGAGATCACAGCGCCAGGTGTCTCATATATGACTGCTCTAACTTCCAGTTAGGTCCTCCAAGGCTTCAAAGAAGAAATGTTGTCACACTCACACTCATATTCATATTCACAACATATGTGAAACAATGGCCTCGCGCCTGACGACATTCTCTTGTTGGCATATTTTGCTTTCAAATTCTTTTTGGTTTCCATCTCTGACTTCTGCCCAGTCTTGGTCACTTGTTTGGGATTTAGCCCTATTATCCAGTTGCTGTTTGTATGTATATGCCTACCTGAAATGACCAGTTAAACTGATAAAATCAAACTGCTAAACACCTGTTTATCCGGCCAATGCCAGCCTATAATTTCCATGTTTACTGTGGTCTGAAATCTCCTCCCTACATTTTTTATTTTCTATTCAAGTTGTTTGTCTGCTAAACAGAACAAAATTAGCAACCTCAAAAAGTGTGTGTAATTACTGAACTCAGAGCTGTCCATTGCTGTAAAAAGTGATTTGAAGCAAGAGGACAGTCATATGAGATGTTAGCCAGAGCAGAGGTTTTAAGCAACCAGAGTCAGTGGACCATGAACCATTCCCTTCACCAACGAGCTAGGAAATGAATGGCTACTCTTGAGCCAGGTCACACATCTTCTTGTTGCTATGTATGGCTGTGCTGTCGTTGTGCACTCATAACACACACAAACACACATGCACACACGCACACGCACACACACACACACACACACACACACTTTTCAAAAATGACTGCTGAAGGCCAGTGTGGCAATCCATCAGCAATTTAAAACTAATTTCACCAACAGCACTCAGTCATAGTATGTTTGGCCTGGAGGAGGGACCACGGCCAAACCCCATGACGGCAGGGACAGATAACTGGAGGTGGAGGACTGTATTAAGAAAGCTATAATATTCACCACCACCACCACATCCTTGGAGCTTGAATACATACATGTGTGTCAAGTGTGTGTCTGTTTGTGTCTGTGAGTGTGTGTGTATTTTCCTTGCCCGTGGAAACATTCCTAGCAACAAACAAGTCCCCACCCAGCAGCAGATAATAGTCCGTTGTGTATAAGTGGCTATATGTGTGTGTGTGTGGTGTGTGTGTGTGTGTGTGCGTGTGGGTGGGCGAATGAATGTGTGTGCATGTGTGTATGTATGGGTGTATACAAGTGTGTGTGTGTATATGACTGTGAATCAGTGTGTGTGTGCGTATGACTGAATCAGTGTGTGTGTGTGTGTGTGTGTGTGTGTGTGTGGACAGACCTGCACAATGGGACCATTGAGCTCGTCCTGGACGCTCTGACACAGACTCTCCAGACTCCGCCCTGCCTCCAGAACCGAGCTCTCAGCCCACTTCCAGAACTCTCTGGAATCCATCCAGCTGTGAGGGAGCTAGAGGGCAGAGAGAGAGGGGAGAGAGAGAGAGAGAGAGAGAGAAAGAGAAAGAGAGAGAAAGAAAAGGAGAGAGTGAGAGAGAGAGAGTTAGTTTAACACCAGTCCAACAGTCCAACTAAATGACATGATAGACATCATCTGAGTCAGCTACACAAAATGTCATGACTTCATGGTTAATGGTATAATGGCTATTCTGCCATATATATTTAAAGCACCGTCAGAGAGGATAAGCCAAGTGTCAGCAACCTTCCCAGTAGACTGCTGTGTATTTCCAGTCAGTGGGAGATTTGTCACATTTCAAATCATTTCTGAAAAATGTTATTCTTAGAGTTGTCCTCTATTTTACCCTGAACCTATTTACCATGTTTCCACCACTGAGCACAGGGCCTATTTTATTGTCCATTTCTAAAAAGGCACTGTAGCTCTCCAGTACTTGCTTGGTTTCTGACCCCTTGACCCTTGTACCTGCAAGTGTGTGTGTGTGTGTGTGTGTGTGTATGTATGTGTGTGTGTGTACAGTACCTGCTGTGTGAAGCTGTTGGCGAGCTGCTCCATGTCGGTGGACAGGTCCCGCAGCAGGCAGGACAGGTTGCCCAGAGTGGCCAGCAGCAGCTGCATGGCGCGGCCGTTGAACTGGGGCAGCTCGTTCAGGAGCAGCGCGTGGATGGTCCGGTAGGTGTTGACCACCGCCTGCTCCTCGTAGCTCAGCGCGCTCTTCTCCTCCAGGACCTCGTAGTCCAGCAGCTTGTCTCGACGTTTGCGGATCAGGTTCCGAGGACCGGCCAGCAGCTCACGCAGCGAGCCCAGCGGCTTGAAGACCAGAGACTGCAGACGCCGCTCCTGGACACCACAGTGAGCACAAGCTTAGAGTTAATGACCTTAAAGAGTTCAATAAGTTAAAGGTGCAGTCAGCGACTGTGCAGGAAGTCACATTTGTTTGTGTTTACGTTAAAATTTATTGGCAAACTCTCCTGTCCAAAACAACGTACATTATATTTTAACCAAGGACCAAACGAAACACACCAGAGAGGTAGCTCACCCCTCCCTTCAGTATTCGCCAGAGAAACTCAACACAGGGTCTCGTGTTTGTTTGGGGGACAGGCTGCCCCCACTTTGTTTGCTTTCAGTATTTGGAGCCAGGGCTGCCTACAGAGACCAGGTATTTTTACAGTGTAAACACGGAATGGGCAGCTAGCGGTCGTGAGGAGATGACTGCTGAATGTGACAAAAAATTTTATAAGCTGGAAATTGTGTATGATCGCTGACTGGACCTCTAATGAACTCTCAATCTGAGATTGGTAGAATTGGAGGTATTTAAGCCCATGACGAGACTGATTCACCAACATATGAACACAGCTAGCATGTAGCGGCCAGTGGCCCTCATAACCGCTCTTAATCTCTGTCACTATATAGCAGTGTCATGCTATCAGCAGACACCATGGCAGCAGTAATATTCCAGCCGTCATGACGATAACTGATAATGTTGACATGACCCTGCTGTACAACAGGAACTAACAAAATCATAAAAGGGTACCACAGGATAAGACATCAGCAATGACAACGTTTATGACATGGTTATATGTTAGTCATATGACAGAGAGAGATGAGATGGCTTCGGTCTGTGCCATCACTGTCCAGTGTTGTTGGATCTGATGTGTGTTTGAGGAGTGAGCGTGTGGACTCACAAACTCTGGGTAGATCCACTGGCGCAGCGCCACGGCGATCTCACGTGAGAACAGCGCTCCCTTGTCCGCCTCCATGTCCAGATCATGGTCCTCAGCACGACAACTCTGCAACCTCTGGACACACACACACACACAGGAGAAAAGACAGCAAGTATCAGTCTGCAATCTCTTTCCCACACTCCCCTCTGGACACAACATTGGCTGTCTGAAAACAGTTGTGACTACAATGGTCCTTATTTTTGCATTGAGGAAATACTGCCCTAAAAAGGATTTAAATGAGCCTGGAGACTTCAACAATGTAATTACTATAAAGTACTATGGCACATTTTCCAACTTCCTCTGGTGAATGTGAGTTGTTTTTCTGTCGTGCATAGGACGCCCAGGGCTAGCCAGAACTCCTGCTGAGTGTGGGGGGATTGTAAAGTTGATCTGCTAAAACTTTGCCTCTTACACTCAAAAGCAAAAAGAGGATTAAGCAAGTAAGTCAGCTCTATCCTCTTAAAGCCTAGAACAGCCATATTTTCCTGATTCCAAAATCCACTCTATTCTATTCTACTCTATTCTATGAGGTTACAAATGACATGGCAAGTAGCATCTCAATGCATGTACTGTATGGCTGTAAAAAGCAGACACAGACAATGTTTAAACTCAGAATCCAGGAAGTCATTTGAACAGTGAGATAAGAACAGCTGTAATACTGGATGGTTGGTTGATGATGGTTGCCCACCCATTTAGACAAATAAAGTGTAATGGCCCAATCTTACCTGTAGGTGGCTCAGGTACGCTTCCAGGTTTTCATGCAGCTCGGAAACGCCTCTCTCAATAACAAAGAAATAAGCTACTAATGTGTCAAACTCCTCATCCTTGGCCTGAAACAGACACAACAACAACAACATTACTAATACCTCTGGGACTGTATATTTCATTAAGCAAACTAAAATGGCTAAGGACTGGCAGCATCATTATGAAGTGGTGCAGGCAATGCCTCCCTGTGGTGCCCTTAGACTGTAATCTAGCTGGCAGCGGTCCAGGTCAATAAATCATGAAAGCGGGCTGCACTCACACTAGCTGCTGTCTGAGTAGTCGTTCCTCAGGATAAGTAGGATAGATCATCAGCAATTTCACACTTAAATGTTTCATTTGAACAAATTCTTGAATAGTCAGGTTTTGGTTTTAAACAAAAGTTAGAGAGTTACAACATATCTATATCTATTCATACATTTCCAAAATAATCCCTTTTATTTAACCCTGCACACAAATGGGCTGTGTTTGTGGTGTGTGGGTGTGAGTGTGTTTATATATATGTGTGTGTTTATATATGTGTGTATGTCTATGACGAAAAACTTGCTAAGGTGTGGGGCTGCTCCAGACCAAAGAGTGACTTGTGAGCTCAGACTGGCTGAGAGACCTAGATTGATAAGGCTCATAAACAAAGCAGGAGTCCTCCATCCCCGCAGTAACCATTCTAGAGCTTAATCATTAACACATGGCATGGAGGCGTATGTGGAGCCAGCACAAAGGCCTCAGGTGGAAGGTGTCTTGGGCACGCGACGTCCAGTAGTACCTGTGGCACCATGCCCGTCTCGTGCTTGAGGAACTGGCTGAGGCGCGCTGTCTTCTTGGCGATGCTGTGTCCACTCAGGCGGTTGATTTTGTCTCGGATGGTCAGGGTCTCTGTCCGTTTGTACTTATCAGCTGAAACACGCCCCCAGTCAGAACAGTCAGACAAGGTCATCCTCAAACACAGGTAAGTTGATGATTTAAGGATAAGGATAAGGATAAGGATAAGGATATATACTTTTTTGAAATTTGGAAATTTGGTCTCTGCATTTAACCCAATCGGTGAATTAGTGAAACACAAACAGCACACAGTGAACACACAGTGAGGTGAAGCACACACTAATCCCGGCGCAGTGAGCTGTCTGCTACAACGGCGGCGCTCGGGGAGCAGTGAGGGGTTAGGTGCCTTGGTCAAGGGCACTTCAGCCGCGGCCCTGGTCGGGGCTCGAACCGGCAACCCTCCGGTTACAAGTCCAGAGTGCTAACCAGTGGGCCACGGCTGCCCCGTAATTTGACATTGTAAAACCTAGTCAGGCAGGCAGGCAGGCACACACCAGAGGCAAAGTCCACCCCCACACACACACATTAATGTATGTACATGAAGTAAGTAATGTCAAATGATTTGACATTGTAAAACCGAACACATTACAATCCAAATCTCAATGCATCTTTTACATTCCCCCTTTAATTATCTATCCCGTTAAAGAGATCCTGAAATCTACAAGCAATTAGCAGCTACTTAAAATGAGACCCGCTGTCCAAACCTCCCTAGTGAGACGGTTTAATTAGTGCAGTGTGAAGAGAGGTCTGCAGTGGCACCTCCTCATTAGCACCCAACAGCAGTCACAGCTCTCCATTACAACTTACTGACCACACAGGACCTCCACACACACCAATCTGCTCATAAGGGGCCATAGCAGACATCCTCCTCTTAACTACTCCTCCTAAATCTCTCTTTAATTCTATATTGTACCCCCCCGCCCCCCGCGCCCCTCCCGGAGAATTGCACTAACCTATCCCACTCATAGTGTTATATTTATTTGCAAATGTACATACTGTATTTATAGTTATACATAGCCATATTCTACTGCTCTTCATTCTATTTTTACTCTGTTTGTATTCTTTTGTGTTTTTTTTTTTCTTATACAGTATGTTAAGTGAGTGTTGTACTTTGAGAGCAAAGATTAACTGGAGTCAAATTCCTTGTTTTTTTTACACAAACCTGGCCAATAAAGCTGATTCTGATTCTACTTTTGTAACGTTTCTAACAACCCAACCCAATTGTCAGTAAGGTAAAACTGACCTGTCCCACGACAGTCTAACCCCAGCTCACGTTCCCCATTAGTGGGTGAAAAATCCAACGCTTGGTCAACTCTGCTTCACAATGATAGGAAGAGCCGACATCAAAGGATCAAAAAGCAATGTCGCGATGAACACTTCAATTCAATTATACCTGAGGTGAGTTTTCTGACACCTAACATAGACTTCCATCCATTTCCTTCCTCTACCACCTCCTTCTAATTCTTCTAGCACTTTCTCCTAAATGAATATATGTAAATGTAAATGTAGCCATCCCTCCATTACTCTTCCACTTGACACCCTCACCCCCCTACCCGCCCCCCCACCCCCCCACTCACCCACTTCCCGGAAGCGTTTGTACTCGTTGATGCGGCAGTTGAGCTGCACGGCGATGTGCGCGGCCTGGGTGAGCGTCTCATAGGCCGGGTGCGTCGGCTCCGTGTGCTTCTGGATGGTCTGCAGTAGGAGCGGGTAGCGGGCGATCCGCTGGACTGGCATCACCAGGAAGAACGTCAGGTTGGACGCGTTGATCTCTGGCCTAAGGGGACGAGAGGGTAAGGTCAGGCGTGACAAAGTGCAAAGGTAAAAAAATATCATAACTATCGCTATGATACAGAGTCTGAAAATGTGGAAATAACATATTGTTCAATACCGCAATGTAAATACATGGCAGTATATCATATGGCTAAAACATTAATTATTATTATTATTATTATTAATTTACCACTCTGGCAGCATATATAACAGTGTGCGGGTATCTCTATTTTTCAAAAAATATTATTATGAATATTAATATTATTAATATTATGAATTACTACACTTTCTGAATAGAATCTTAAAAGGATGTTTCACAATGTTCTTGACAGGGGTGCTTTCTGAGCTTTTCCTGCAGTGAAAGCTACTCTCACATTCCAGTGTGTGTCCCTCCTGGAGCAGGCTGATGAAGTGACCCGTGCTTGACTGTGAGGAGGGCGAGAGGGCAGGGGAAAGGAGGGGTGAGCCGGGAGCTCACTAGTGCCCACTGCCCAGTGTGATACGGTGGCCTTCATCTGAACTCACACAACGTCAACCGCGCGAGGATGGAAGACCACAGAAATGAGGTGGCACACAGGTCTGTAGCCAAGTCAGTTCCCACACAGACACACACACAGGTCTGTCCTGAAGTCAGTTTTAGCACTGAGACAGACAGCTCAGTTGCTGTAGTCAAGACTGACACAGACACACACACACATTCCCAAAGACTTACGACGTCCTGCTTGACTTGAGGGCAGCCGTGGCCTACTGGTTAGCGATTCGGACTTGTAACCGGAGGGTTGCTGGTTCAAACCCCGACCAGTAGGAACGGCTGAAGTGCCCTTGAGTAAGGCACCTAACCCCTCACTGTTCCCCGAGCGCCGCTGTTGTAGCAGGCAGCTTACTGCAACGGGATTAGTGTGTGTGTACTTCATCTCACTTTGTGTTCACTGTGTGCTGAGTGTGTTTCACTAATTCACAGATTGGGATAAATGCAGAGACCAATATTCCCTCACAGGATGAAAAGAGTATATATACTTATACTTATGGGCGACACTAACCTCTGTAGCACCCTGTACTGTCACACCACCATCCTGCCTCCCTTCCCTACCTCTTTTTTTCTCTCTCTCTCTCTCTGATCTCCCCCCCTCTATGCTGAGAGCCACAGGCTTGGCTGGCTGTCTCAGCTGCTTGGCGCATGATTTGAGTCTTTCATTTTTCACCCTGAGAAAAGCTTTCGTGTGACATTTTGACTTGGTTGTGTTTGGCGAGGCTGGTAAGCCACAGTCTGCTGTGCAGCAGATAAGTGTGGGAGATTAGAGGAGAGGGGGATAGAGAGGTGATGAAAGACGAGTGAAACTGGGCCAGTGAGGAGGTTCCCCCGAGGCT
The DNA here is from genome assembly GCF_046254945.1 of Alosa pseudoharengus. Taxonomy (NCBI): domain Eukaryota; kingdom Metazoa; phylum Chordata; class Actinopteri; order Clupeiformes; family Clupeidae; genus Alosa; species Alosa pseudoharengus. The sequence continues at coordinate 20,706,822 of NW_027468630.1, read as the reverse complement.
GCTCTGCCTCCTCTAAAGCATGCGCGTACACACACACACACACACACACACACACACACACCTCATGTTGAGGAAAGCGGGTGCCTCTAATTACACTGTGTGCATGCATGTGTGTGTGTTGTCATGAGTGATCTCTGACCAATGAATCCTGCTGGTCTGCTTCCAGCTGGCCAAACTTAGAGAAGACACACACACACACACACACACACACACACACATGCCTAAGAACATGACCTTAAACAGATAGATGCATATGTTGAAATGTGTTCTAAGAATGTGTAGAGGGAGAGAATTCTGACTGTTTTGACAGGGGGGGGGGTGTTTTCATTGATCTGAGGAACAGAAAGTGTTCTACGACTGAAGTGCAGAGACTTTAGAGTGTTCTACGACTGAAAGCCAGAGACTTCTGAGTGTTCTACGACTAAAGGGCAAAGACTTTCAAGTGTTCTCTAACTAACAATGCGAAAGTTCTCAGTGTTCTACAAGAGAGAGTTCTGACTGCTGAGATGGAGAAGGGCGAGAGTTCTGAGTGTGCTGAGAGAGGGAGAGTAGTAGGTATTGTTTGGCGGTGCTAAAGAGCAGACAGACACAGACATACGCAGAGGTCTTGACCACGTTGACCATTTCTGCCCATTGAGTCTCCTGCTGCTTGTAGCTGTTCTCCAGCACTGTGATGTTGTTGTAGTTGGCCAGGTACTCCTTATACGCCATCTCGATATCCCACGACAGGCTCAGGAAAGAGTCACCTAAAAAAAAACACAAACACACACACACACACACACACACACACACACACACACACACACACACACACACACACACACACACCAGAGCAAATAGATGAGCAGTCTTTTCAAATCCAAAAGCAAACACTGAACAGTAGGTAAATCGATGATTGGTGACGGATTCACTCAACAGAGGTGTCACAATAGATAGATAGATAGATAGATAGATAGATACTTTATTGATCCCCAAGGGGAAATTCAAGGGTCTCAATAGCATACAGACATCACACACAACATGCACTTACAGCAAAAATGGTAAACATAAGTATAAGTATAAACATATAACTAAACTCCACTGTACAATAAAGACAGTAGAAGATAAGAAAGATAAGAAAACTAACAAAACTAAATACTAAATACACTATATAAATTAAATTAAGAAAGTCCAATGTGCTTGAGGGTGATCAAGCATAAGACGCTTGTAGTGACAGGGCCGGGACTGGTAAGGTGCTAAAGGGAGTGAGTGTCATGGTGAAGGTGCAAAAAGTAGTCCAACCATAGTCCTTTAGTTATGTGTGCATGGCAAGGTGCTCAAGAGAGTGAGTGTCATGGTGAAGGTGCAAAAAGTAGTCCAACATTAGTCCAACAGTGCAAGAGTAAGGTCTAGAGACCAGCATAAATAATATGGACAAATAGGAGAGTAAAGTATAATGTAGACAAGGTAAAATAAAAAACTATTTCAGTGCAAGAACAGGTTGAGGTAATAGGGTTATAGCCATTCATTCATTCAGTATTGTAGCAGAAGCCTGACCGCAGCCATTGATCATGTGTGCTAATATAGCATGAAAAACAGTGTAGCAGTAAAACAGTAGTGAAAACATTAGGCTGTGAAGATTAGGCTGTGTACATTGGTAAAACAGTAGTAAAACAGTAGTAAAGCAGTAGTGGGCAGTCAGTACTCAAACATGGAGAGGGTGGAGAGGCAGACAGACTAAGCAGAGAAGTCTATCTCTCCTCTTCCCTTTAGTGAGGCATTGAACAGTTCAATGGCCCTAGGAACAAATGACTTCCTCAGCCTTTCAGTTGTGCATGGCAGTGAGCGAAGTCTCCAGCTGATCAAGCTCTTTTGCTTTTTGATAGTGCTGTAGAGTGGATGACATTCATTGTCCAAGATGTTGATCCGTTTGTTTAGGGTCCTTTTGTCAGATATTGAAGTGATGCACTCCAGTTCAGCTCCCACTACAGAGCCAGCCTTCCTTACCAGCCTGTCAAGTCGCTCAGCATCCTTCTTCTTTGTGCTTCCTCCCCAGCATACCACTGCATAGAAGAGGTCAGGTAATCTGTAATCCAGGTTACCAGGTGAGCGTCCACACCCATCTGCAAGAGCTTGTCTCCCAGTCTGAGGGGTTGGATGGTGTTAAAAGCACTTGAGAAATCAAAGACCATGATTCTCACAGCACAACACAGCACAATACCCAAACTTATTAGCAGAGTTGGTAAACCACAGCAGGAAGACTTCCTAGAAAACTTAAATAAACATGCCCTACAAATAATGCTTAAGAACTGACAAACTGTCTGGACACACACACACACGCGCGCGCACACGCACGCACACACACACGCACATCATGCTGACATGACAATGCAAACTTGCATTCCAGAAATGACGAGTCTCGTGCGCCAAGGACAACTCAGTTTTCAGGCATGACAATGCAACTATACCAGTTTATGTAGAGAACAGTGTGGCATCTTTATCAACTCAACCAGTGTGATCTTAAAGAATGTGTGTGAAAAACTTGATTGCTTACTGGAACATGTTAGGAGTGTCCGCAGTGCCAAATGTTCCTATTCGTCACACTCCATTGAGCATATGGGGAGATAAGCCTGTCCTGCAGTTCACACCAAAATAAAAATACAATGTAACCTAAATAGTGGCTCACATCAGGACAGTCCAGGGCTGGTTTGGATTAGACTGGTCTAAGTTATCTGATCTGGACTGGGTTTGTTTGTACGTGTCTGACTAATGACCTCCTACAGGAAAAGGCCACACCCTGCTGGAAGTCACAGTGGAAGGGTTTTGATCATCTCATCAAAGGCCACCGCACAACAAACCAACGGTCGGATGTCTGATAACGTCTGGCCAGTCGATGAGTATCTGTAGCTCCCACCGGTGCAGTGTATGCCCAACACCGCCCGACCCCCATTGACTAGTTCATGGACGATTCAACATGTTGAATTGGGGATGGAGCCATCGGAAAAAAACATTCCAAATGGCTGTTGCCTATTGTTTATTGTCTATTGTCTAATGTCTATTGTTGCTAAGAAGCACAGTGTCAAATTACAAGATATTACCGTAAGGGGATAGCCTACAATCCTGGTAACTAGCGTTCTGCTTCTGGAAGTGGAAACCCGAGATGCCAGAAAGTGAACTTGTGCGGAGGATTCTTAACAATTGCAATCCTTCATTAGCTAGTAGTCTGAGGGGATCAGTACACTCAGTGGAACAGGTAGTGAAGGTGGGTTCCATGGTGGAACGCGACTGGGGCTCAAAAAAGGACTACTGGTCTAAAGTGCAGGCACCTGAGAAAGCTCAGCCTCAAGCGTCCCAACAGTCCTCATCTAATCGCCGAGCCACAAAGTCATTGGCTGATATTAACATTATTCAGCCTGAGGTTCCAGTTCCTGAAACATGCCCCTTGCAGGCAGTCAGCTGGTAGCTGTATGGACTGAAGTGGCAAGAGAGAACGAGAACCTACAGCCCTGTAGCCAGCAGAATTTCATATTAGATCCACAATGCGCTGGGAAAAACCAAGCTTTTGTATGACTGGCATGGCACGCACTGGATTTTGGATACTTATGTGATGAAAAAAGTGACTTAGCTTTTCCAGTGATTCTTGGGTTAGATTTTCTCGCCAAGACAGCAACCCAAATAAAGATGGGAGATATGACGTATGGGGTCAAACAAAAACATGGTGTCACCTACTTTCCCTTCTTGAAGCAGGCCATTGACTTTGTATATGGCAGTAGAAGGTCCTTGCCCTCTCCTGGAACCTGGTTTAGAGTTCCCTGACGGTGTGCTCAGATTAACTAGGGAAGACCACTGTTTTCACTCATTCAATTGAGACCACCGGTGAGGTGCCAATTAGATGCAAGACTTATCACACCTCTCCCTTTAAAAAGCAGATGATTAAAGAGTAGTTTAACTCTATGCTGGCTGAGGGAATCATCAAACCCTCTTCATCTCCATGGGCTTCTCCTGTGGTGTTGGTCAAGACACCTGATGGCACCTATCGGTTTTGTGTTGACTACAGGCCGGTCAATAGTAAAACTTTGCTGGTTGCTTATCCCATGCCGATAACTACATGGTGCCTCAATCTTCAGCAGCCTTGACTTAAGGTCAGGTTATTGGCAGGTGGCAATGGATGAAAAGAGTAAAGCGAAAACCACTGTGGCCAAACCTTTTGGCTCTTTCAACTTCAAAGTAATGCCTTTTGGGCTTAAAAACTCTAGCGCCACCTTCCAGCGTTTGATGGAAAAGGTGTTGGGGGAGCTTGTTGGAAACATATGCTTTGTGTACGTAGATTATATAATTATCTACTCTTCTGATACCGCCCAAAACCTTAAAGATATTGTACATTTACATTAATGTTTTCGAAGTTGCACACAGCCAATCTGTCACTCAATCTCAAGAAATGTCACTTTTTCAAACAACAGTTGAAGTTTCTTGGGCACATTGTGACTGGTGAAGGCGTGGGAGTTGATCCCGACAAAACCAGTGTCTAGATCAGCTCAAGAAAGCCCTTCAAACGGCACCAGTGCTGGCACAGCCCGATCTGTTGTTGCCATTTCAGGTCCAGACTGATGCTAGAACTGTTGGGTTGGGAGCTGTCCTGATACAGCAAACTGAAAAAGGAGAAAAGGTGATTGGATATGCTTCAAGAGCATTGAGAGGTGCAGAGCTAAATTACTCCGTATCTGAGAAGGAGTGTCTGACGGTGGGGCCGTTGAAAAATGGCGGCACTTCCTAGAGGAAGTTCAGTTTGATCTGTTCACTGACCATGCTGCTCTTATGTGGACTTTTAACCGCCCGAAGACTTCCTCCAGACTGACACGGTGGACTTTACGTCTACAGCAATTTACTTGTTCAATATAGGAAAGGCTGTGTCAGCTGTGTCCCGGATGCTTTGTCCCGTTTTTTGCTCGTCTGTAACACCTGAAACCGCCGTCTTAGCTTTGGCATGCCACACCAGCTTTAATCCCGCTTTACCATCATCTCTGGAAGAAATCGGGCGTGCCCAGAGGGGTGATGAAGTCCAAAAGTTGATGGCTGAGATGGATCCACATGATGACCGATCTGACCGGATTGGCTTTGAAGTGCTGCAAGATGTCCTTTACAGACGTGTTCCAACCAAAAATGATGGCATGAAATACCAGCTGGTGTTGCCCAAGAGTTTGGTGGTGTCATTTTTGCAGTACAGCCATGATAATCCATTGGGGGCCCATTTGGGTAGACGGAAGACACTGTTGAGGTTGCTTGAAGTTACCTGGTGGCCTACTATCCGGCATGATGTGTGGCAATATGTCAAGTGCTGTACAATATGCCAGAAGTATAAACCAGACAATAAAAAGCCTGCTGGTTTGATCCAGCAGACTATGGTAGAAAGCGCAGGGGAAATGTTAGGGGTGGATCTAATGGGCCCATTCCTTCACAGTAAGGCTGGTCACATGTTCTTCTTTGTGGTTGTTGATTATTACACAAAATGGATGGAGCTTTTTCCCTTGCGGGACAGCAGAACTCCCAGGCTTTGCAAGATATTCAAGTCAGCTCTTGCAACGTCTTTGTAAGACCTGGGGTGTCACTCAGGTAACTGACCACGAGTTACCATTCCCAGACCAATTTGACGGAAAGAGTGACCACACTGGAGAGACAAGCTCAACTAAGCCAAGAAGTTAAGACACAGAATGGGAGTGGCTAGGCAAAGACAAGCCAAGCATTACCCTACCCATAACACTACTGGTTACACAAATGTGTGTCTGTATATAATAAGGGATTGTTCTGTAAAATGTACAGTTTGTGATGTTTGTTGTGCAATTGTTTCATATAAGAAATTCATATAAGAAATACAATACGTGGTAAATCAGCCATTTCTGTGTTCATTTGATTGTGCATGAAACGTGGGTGCCATAATTAGCTATCTATATAGACAACGTCCCTCCAAGGAGATTATTCTATTGAAAAGACCCCTTTTTGAGTATAGCTCAGCTTTTATTTTATGGAAAATAAGGGTTGATTTGTTATAGTATGGTGTGGTGTGTTGTGGTGTAGCATGGTGTGGTGTGGTAGAGTGTAGCATGGTATGGCATGGTGTGGTGTAGTATGGTGTGGTGTGGTGTGGTCTGTGTGAGGTCACTCACAGAGGAATTGGAGGAAGCCTGCGTCGCTGGGCTGCATCTGCGTCTGGTCCAGCAGACTGAGCAGACGGGCGGACACGTCCATCACCTCGTCTATGTGCTGGAACATTCCATCCAGGTTGGGCAGCGGAGGCTGTGGGCAGGGAACAAACAAACAACAACAAACAAAAAAGACTTTGTCATTCAAAAACCGGATGTGAAGGATCACACAGTCATTGGAGGTGTGTAAAAGTGTGTGTGCACTTTTAGATCTCTGGTTACTTTTTAGCTGGCTATACATGATGGTAACAGTGCACAGGTGTTTTTCTCTGTGTGTGTGTGTGTGTGTGTGTGTGTGTGTGTGTGTGTGTGTGTGTGTATTTAGTAGCATGTGTAGCCTATCTAGGGCATGATCTTCCTGATAATGTGTGTCTGAGTGCACTGAGTGTGTAAAGAGAGAGAGAGAGAGAGAGAGAGAGAGAGAGAGAGAGAGAGTATGAACCTGTATTTTCTGCAGGTTGTTCCTGATGGTGACTGTGCAGAGCTGCAGGTGCTTCAGGTAGGTTCTCTCTGTGTGGATGAGTTCCTCCATGGCCATGACCTGCCTCTGGGCTGCCCGCTCCCACACCGCCGCCTGCTCCGACGCTAACCGCTCCTTTTCCTCCGCAGACATCTATGTGCACACACACACACACACACGTGTCACGTACACATGCACACACACACACACACAAGCACATACACACACACAACCATGCACACAACCATGCACACACACACACACGCACGCACACACACACACACGCACGCACGCACGCGCACACACACATACACATGCACACACACTCATGTCAATGGCTGTTCTGTCTCAACTGAAAACATGCAATCAAGAGGATAAAAGGAATAAATTGGTGGACTAATATTTAAAGAAGCCCTATGCAACAATTGTAGCAAAAATGACCTTAAAGCCTGTGGTGCAGGGTTTTTTTTTTGTCTTTTCTGGCAATTTTCTAGTTGGTAATAAACATTTAAACAATTATCCATTGTATTTGATGTTGTAAAGTATCACAAAAAAGAAATATAATAAGGAAAAGTAGGTGATATTTTAGCGGTTAGCAACAGGTTTGCGATGATTCTTATTTCTCCCACAATGCATTCCATGACGTCACATGAGGTACTCGTTTTGGGACGACATAGGAAAGGCCGCCTTGATACCATTGAGAGAGACGAGGATTAGTGAGAGTAGCAGCTAGTGAGAGAGTAACAGTGTCAGATATATAAGTAAATATAAAGATAGAGATAGCCTAGATAGATAGATATATAGAGGTAGATAGATATATAGATAGATAGTGAGAGAGAGATAGCATAGATAGATAGTAGTGAGAGATAGCATAGCATAGCATAGCATAACATAACATAGATAGCTGATGGAGAGAGGGAGAGAGTAGATATATAAATAAATAGATAAAATGGTTTACTACTGTGTTTGTGCCGGGTGCAAGAACTCCAGCAAAACTGGACTTTTGCTTCCCCAAGGACAAAGGGATCTTCCGAAGCTAGGTGCAATTTGTCAAGGTTAGGTGGGCAGATTTTTCAGCTAGCTCCGTCACCGCCTTCTCGAGAATATGCAGCGCACATTTCAAGGAGGAGGATTACCACTCAGGGGATGCCAAGATGGTCTCACTTGGTTTAAAGAGTGAGAGGATGGCGAAGTTAATTCCTACCGCTTTGCCGTCTGTGCATGCAAACCTCTCTGCCTGCCCTGTCCCGAGGTCCAGAGACACCGTCTGCCGCAAGCGAGATATTGCCACGGTAATGTTCAAAAGCTGCGCGTTAGCTAGCTCTGTGTGTATTTTGCATACCGTGTTCCCTTTGACACAGCCTCCACTACAATCATGATCAGTCTGACATTAGAGGATATTTCGTCATTCACGAATATGAGCCAAAACAAAATTGCCCTGAAGTAAATGTCCATATAGTCATGAAAGCATCATGGATAGCGTTGGGATCAGTGGTGGTGATCATCAAGCAGCTTTCACAACTAAACAGTGTGTTTGCGTTTTGTGTTAGATTGCTACGGTTCTCTTTCACATATATTTGGCCATGACCGTGTCACCAGGGCTGTAGTGGAGGCTAACGCAAGTAAACACAGTTTACCCACCTCTGACATTTCAGAAACAGAGTTTATCCACTTCTCACTTCAGAGTTTAGCTACCTCCCAATACAGTAAATGCACTACCTCATAGAGTTTATGCACCACATGCACTCTAGACATGTATTACCACTAGTATTGATGTAAACATTTAACAGTAACCTTTAACATCATCAAATATGTTCTGAATGTCTTTCATGTATTTTTTAATACATCGAGTAGAGCATATCAGGGTCCACTGTACTGTAATCTTTTTTCTCTTGTGTACCCTCTTCGCTGACCTTTTTTATATTTGTTTTCACAAGATGTTGACAGACACCTCACAGCAGGAGACCATGGACAGTGTGATACTGGGGATCAGCCCTTGCCCACCTCCACTTCTGATGCTGGGACACAGGTGTACCAGGCTGGCTTTAGTCTGTTGGTTTGTGATGTCATCATATTTGACAGTGTTATACTGTATTGGTCATGTGTGTTTCATTCAAGATTCTTTTTTTACATATCTAGGTCTGTGTATCTTTCTTTCTGTCCCTTTCATCTCATTTGGTGGTGGTTTCCTGCATGCTGCATGTTTTGTTTTGTCTTGGTGTGCTGTTGCTTTGTTTTATACTTTGTACAAAATCATTACTTTTTCTCGTCTTTGTAAGTGGTAATAATTGTCGCTGTACCCCATTCAAGGGGTGCTGCATGTCTGCTCCTCTGTCTGTGTGCTTGGATTTTCTTTTTTGTTGTTATTTGCATGAAATTTCTTGCATGTAATTCAAAATAATTTACCAATCATTTTACCTGTGCTTTGTCAACCTCTGTGTGCGGTGTTGTCTGGGCTCACTGTGTGTCTGCTTGATGTGCTTTTGCATGTATCACTGCATGTATGCATGCATGAAATATCATGGGTTTGTGTGTGAGAAAGAGAACCATCAGCTGACCCTCAGGTAAGACCACACTATTGCAGGCCAAAGAAACAAGGTGCAAACGTTTCGTGTCTAGCCCTTCATCAGTGTTCCTTGTATGTGTACCCCCCACCCCACCCCCATCCCCAACACACACACAAAAAACACACACACTTACATCATCACTGTCATCCCCTCACATACATACAGCACACTGCTTGCTACAGTAAGCCTCCTCTACATACTTGCAGTGTTGTGCGTGAACGAGTTCAAAAGAACGCGTTCATTGAACACGCTCATTTTTTTCGTGAACGTTGAACTGAACGCAACACATTTTTTAATAAAGAACTTGAACGTGAATTAGTTCACATTATGTGTCATGAACGGCAGATATCACTGTAAATGAACGTTGGAATTTGTTTTCCATTGAAAACTGAGTGACATCTGTTTTCTCTTTTGAAACGCAACGAGAGAAAGTTCCTCCCTCCTGTATTCTCGCTGGTGCCGCTTAAATCATGTATCACCAGACAGAAATGGTTTTGACATTGTGTGCGCAATGCATTGCGGGCAACGTAGTGTCCGGCTGAGAATAGTTGAATAGCATACTGGCTTCCGCACAACGTTACCCGTGATGAATTGCAGCAGAGCGGGGTAGGCATAGCAACGCCGCGTAGCAGGCAACGACGAGAGCGCGGAGGGCTGGAGGAGCGAGAGAGAAAAAAATGGCTAGTGGAAGTGATGGCACGGAGACTGGTCTACCTTGTCTGTACTGCTGCAAGTTTCATCACCTGGTAAGAAACCCACAATTGCAGTGTCATGAGCAAATGTCTACAATGAGCAGCTTCAAAGAACGTATAGTGATTTCTAGCTCGTAGTGTGAAAAAAAGTATTTATTTGAATATCTCACGAAAAAAGTAAAATTAACTGAACTTTGAACTAGTTCAGAATTAAAATTGTGAACTTTGAACGTGAACTGTTCACTTTGAGCATGTATGAACTGAACTTGAACTAGTTCAGAAAAGCTGTGAACTGGCACAACACTGCATACTTGCTGCACACTGCCCCCCCCCCCTCCCTACATACACAGCACATTGTCTTCAGGATCTTCTCCAACACACATCCTCTACATACTTACAGCACACTGCCCCCACCTACCCACACACACACACACAGTCACTGCTCCACTCCCCTCCCGCCCACACACACATCTTCACTGTCATCACTCACATACATCATACATACAGTACTCTGCTTGCAATAGTAAGTCCCTTCACCATACTTGCAGTACACTGCCCCCCCCTCTCCCCTACATACACAGCACATTATTTCATCAGGAAGCTTCTCCAACACACATCCTCAACATACTTTCAGCACACTGAGAGTTGTTCTGATGGTTCTACAACACTTTTTGGCTCGTTTGGTGGGTGCTTCGTCTCCCCCTAGTGCTTCTCCGCGGAAAAAACGAATATGCAACTTTCTGGTCGCGGTCCGAACAAATCCGGATGTGACTCAGCGGAAGTATCCAATCGCGCCTCGAAAATGTGGTCAGATTGTAGTTTCTAAGAAGACTGCAAAACGGACTCCGACTTGGCTTTGTTGCTGTTGAAATTGTAAGTAGCCTACCCTTGGGTGAACTTCATTTTTGTAATGTGGTTTGATAGTCTTTTGAACAATGTGTTTGCTCGACCGTTTTATTGTGAGCCTGTATGTGTTTAGCTTGGTTTCTTGATGGCTAGCTCGCTAGCTAGTGGGGGTTTAGCGTAGCAGTCACTTGCTACCGAAGCTGCAGGGGGAGCTATGTCATGAAAAATGCGAGCCCAAATCAGGCGAAAACCCAGAAACAGTGAAGGAATAACCAGACCTGCATAGGGCTTCTTTAAAACCACATTATCCAGGCTTTTGTTGCTTTTTTACGTGGTAAAAATCAATTATCAATTGTGATAGAAATGCTGTAACTTTAGGCTTAGGCCTACTCATTAAAATCATCAGAGAGCCCACTACCTGTATATTGTAACCCACAATTTGTCAAGATAGGCTACACAGTGGCCATTTTGGTGCCCTAACTGGTGAAATACAGTATTAACCTAAATATGTCATCATATGGTCAACTATAAAGATGTAGGCTAATCTGCCTGTTCCCAGGGATGGGTAGTATTTCTGAAACATGTAATATGTATTTGTATTTCAAATACAAAATAGTATTTTGTCATTTGTATTTTATTGGGTTGAAGGAAATGTTGTATCAAAATACTTTATTGGTGTGTATTTTTGTATTTTAGAAATACTGCAAAATACTATATGTGAAACACACTAAAAAAAGTAGATACTACACACAGGTGTAATGAATAATTGGTAATTAGGCAACAATGGTTTATTTTTATCGCAATCAGCTAATGTGAGAACAGCTGTGTTCAAAGACACTAACAGCTTTTCAGTGACGGCTATTGTTGAAGCATCAGCTCTGGTCTGAAGCACTGGTGTGAAGTCGTACGCAAGTAAAGATGAGCAAGTTTACCTGTGCAAGTTCACATAAGGACACCGACAAGCCTAGCTCAGTCATTATGTTATACCCCATCGCCCTCCATTAGAAGGAATGAGCTGCATTGAGCATAATAAACTGCATTTAGAATTCCAAATCCATATTTTTAGATATTTTGGTAAAAGTAACTTAAAAGTAATACAATAGTAGTGTAATGCCTTACAATTCAGAGACAGTAATATTATAATGTAACAAATTACTTTGAAATGACAGTAATAAGTAATACATTACGATTTTGAAGTAACTTGCCAAACACTGCCCCTGGCACTTTAATTTCTTTACACCATGGCTTGTTAGTTCTCCCCCATTTCCAACAGCTGCCCATCTCCATTTATTTTTTAACTTTTGACACCTGCCTTCCTTTAGCAACAACGCATCCATGACAGCTAGTGGCCTTGCCAAATAGACGCACACAAATTACGCTAATATGCGAGGTTCTGGTAGGCATACTGGTTATGGTTTTGTGCTATAAATTAATAATATTTTATAGCAAAGTTTTAAGTTGACTATTTTGATTGCATAGTTATTTTTTGTCAACATACACTCACAACCTACTGTCGTTAAAAGTGAGGCCTAAAGCAAAATAGGCTACAAGGCTGTCTGTGCGTCACAAACACGACTAAACTTACTAAACAGTTCGCGATGATGACAATATTATTATTATTTTATGTTAACATGCTCAGTCAAAACCTTCCGTTGCAAATTGTGAAAAACATTGTTGTACATGTCATAACAGACGGGATAATACATTGCATACGGTTTATATTGCGTCACTTGTTAAAAACTGTAACAATAATAGTAGCCTACATGGGGTGGCATAGCAGGCTATCTGTTCAAGTCATAGGTGACACCCAAAATGAATGACCTCCCCTGACAAGAGTTCGCGATAGTAAGAAATTGTCTACATTGATGCACGGAAAGAACACAGCCTACGCTTCTTCTCCGAATTCGCACATAGAGCTCACAATATCATATCCAAAAAAGTTAAACGGATTTGCCAACCTCATCAGCTGTCTCGATTGTGTCACTATAATCCAACTTTTAGACCGTTATTAGTCCTCCATATGTGTTCTTTTTTTTTTAAGCAAACGCCCCAGGCCAATGAGACAAGCGTGTAGCTACAACATAAACAAAGCGGAACTCATGGCTGAGGTAGGCTAGGCTATCTTCTTGAGCCGTCACTGATTGAGACACATAAAGTTCTCAAGAACACTATTAGGTCTTTTAACATTTACCATCACACACTTTAATTCATCAGACCTAATATTTGTAGTTGCCTTAAAAAAAAGGAAAAGAAAAGGTGATGATCCCCCCCCTCCTATTTTTTTTTTTCTCATCGGATCTGCATCGATCTCAAATATGACATTTCTAAAATCAAATTGACGGAAATCCGTCGTACGACAGAGAACTTTAATCCTTGAGAGTTCCACTAGGGGCTGTGGTAGTGTAGTGATTAAGGAGCTGGGCTAGCATGCAGTAGCCTGAAAAGCTGTGGGTTCAATTCCTGCATTACACCGTTGTGCCCTTGAGCAAGGTACTTAACCCCGAGTTGCTCTAGGGACAGTGTCCCTTGTAATATAACTGACATATGTAAGTCGCTTTGGATAAAAGTGTCTGCTAAATCAGTAACTGTAAATGTACGGAGAAATGAAGATACCTCCTTCTCCTTCTCTTTGGTGGGTTCCTCTTCTTCACCTGTCGCCTCCTCAGAAGGAGGACTCTCCTCTGCTCCTCCCGCCCCCCTCATCTTCTCCTCCTCTTCTCTGCTTCTCTTTAAACAGGGAGGTGCCTACATACAGGGAGATACAGGAGAAAAGACAGGTAGGTTGATTGGTGTAAAGAGGAGAGGAGAGGAGAGGAGAAGAGAGGGCATGCAGTCATGATGAAGTGAATAGCTTAAATCTAACGGACTAGTATTTAAAACCAAATTATGTAGACTTTAATGGTAACAAAATGGTTGTGTTGGCAACCACTTTATATAACTTCCTCAAATAAATTGTGATGGTTTATGGTCTCGATGGTGAAAGGAGATAATCCCAGAGGCGAGGAGAGGAGAGGAGAGGAGATGGTGTGATGATGGGTGTGATGGGTGAGATGACAAGAGAAGATAAACAAAGCAGAGAAGAAAAGAGAAGAGAAGAAAAGAGGGTGTGATGGTTGTAAAGAAGACAGGAGAAGAGAAGAGGGTGTGATGGTTGTAAAGAAGAGAGGAGAAGAGAAGAGACGAGACATGAAGCAAAGAGAAGAAAAGAGAAGAGAAGGGAAGAGGGTGTGATGGTTGTAAAGAAGAGAGGAGAAGAGAAGAGAAAAGAAGAGAAGATGATGTGATGGTTGTGAAGAAGAGAGGAGAAGAAAAGAGACATGAAGCAAAGAGAAGAGAAATGAACAGAAGACAGGGAAGCAAAGAGAAGAGAAGAACTAAGTCCAGGCCTTGATCACAGCCCTAGACTCAGCACAGGCCTGGCACTGGGCTCTGAGCACTGAGCTTCCCCATACAAACAAGCCCATGAGCTTAGACCCTCCTGCACCCAACAAGCTGCTGATCCAGCAGACGCCAGTGAAACCTCACATGACTGACACATAAACAAAAACAAAAAAAACAAGATCACAAACAAGTGGTGAGTGTGAGTCAGCGAATGCGATAAGAGTAGTCATTAGGCAAGAGGTCATCCTTGGAGAGCATGGCTCATCATCACATGCATTCATCACAGAGGAACTATTCTTAGTCAGGGCTAGGTGTGTCTGCAGTGACGAGGAGGTGCCACAGTAGGATTGTCGCACGGAGAGAAAAGACATCACTTACTTAGTAATTAGGAATGATTGGAAGTAATTAGGCTCGAGAATAACAATGCAGATAATAACGCAGGTTATTTTTCCTTTGGTCTCTCTGTGGTCTGTCAGATAAACAGCTTACAAACTAAAAATCTCTACATCAGCAGGTTTCAAACACACATTCACACACACACACACACACACACAGCTGCTGCAGTACAGGGTAACCATGCCTCTCTTGGCATGCCTTAACATCATAAAGCAACAACAGAAAAGCCCAGTTTAAACACACTGTTACCTTTGGATGCTCTGTATGAGATGAAGACTGTGAGAGAGACTCGGGAAGAGAGAGAGAGAGAGAGACAGTGGGAGGGAGAGAGAGAGATAGAGAGAGAGATGCCTGCTGGGTCGTCCCGTGCTGCACTGCATGTGTTTATGGAGAGGCTGAGAATGCAGCTGCAGACAGAGCAGAAACACCAGAAACACACATAAACAAACACACACACACACACACAGTGCAGTCTTGCCAACTTTAGATGCGAGTAGCACCGCCTCATGTGGCATGGGTGTGTGTTTGTGTGAAGAGGAGGGTGTGTGTGTTTGTGTGTCTGTGTGTGTGGTGGGTGGGAGCAGGGGGGAGGGGATAAGCCCTCTTCTCTGAATAGGCTGATTGACTGCAGCAGGCGGGGGGGGGGGGGGGGAAGTAACGCCCCCTGGGCAGCGACATGATTGGCTGGTGGCAGATCAGGAGCAGGCTGAAGGGTGGGTCGCACACACAGGCAAGCAGAAGGGTGGGTCGCACACACACAAACTCCAAAGCACACACACACACACACACACACACACACACACACACACACACACACACACACACACACACACACACACACACACACACACACACACACACACACACACACACACACACACACACACACACACACACACACACACACACACACACACACAGTGAGACTATGGGGTAAAGGGAGAAAGAGAATAGGAGTGAGTAAAGAAAAAAACTGGGGACTAAATCTGCGACAGACAGTTGGGCTGAAAGAGAGAGAGAGAGAGAGAGAGAGAGAGAGAGAGAGAGAGAGAGAGAGAGAGATAGAGAGTATCTGTGTGTGTGTGTGTAGGGAGGAAGGAAGGGAAAACAAAAGAGCTGGAGTTGTGTCCCAACTCTCCCCTAAATGTGTATTGCTCATCTGAAGGCCACTGGGGTGCTAAAGCCAAAACAACCAGTCGCTTCCGCACACACACTTTCACACACACTTGCTCTCTAACACCCACACCTACACACACACACACAGGCTGGTGTCAGGAAGCTTCACATGGAGAGTGCAAGGGCCTATAACCACAAACCCTCAGCCTGAGAAGCATTGAGGGTTATTGACCCAGTAAACGGAAACAGACAAAGGCTGAGCAGTGAGAACATATTGCCTGCTGCTGAGAGCACATCTGCAGCAATGTGCTGCCTTCCACCCTGCAGCTGCCCTGCCTCCTCCCTACAGGCCAGAGATATGTGAACAATGTGCTTCTGAGAAATCAACACACCTTAAATTAAATGAGCGTATACTGAGTGAATAGTCAATCTAATCAGACCCATCAGCTGACTGAATGACAGACAAGCACAGTGAGGATGATGGCATTTGGTGCTATGTAGATCCAGACACACACAAGCCTGTTTGGTCACCACTCGCCTAACTGTTGTCACTCTGTGTAAGACTAGAGATAACATCTGAGAAGAACACTGAGTGAATGCAGCCTACTTTCTCTGCAGGCGATGGCCACATAACAGCAGACACTGATTCTGACTGAGACATATGCTTCTGACCTGACAGATCCACTCCAGATCCTGGCCATATCTGTGTCAGTCAGTGCCAGATGTGTTCCATTACCCCTCACTGTGAGCAGCAGTGAGTGAGAGGTGTCCTGCTGTAGGGCAGTTGTGTCAGTGCGTGGGCCCGAAACAAAAGGTCTGAGGGCTCTGAGGTCCTGACCCGAGCAATCAACATCACCAAAGACCAAGGAGGCGTGACAGTCACGACTGGAGAGAATGTTGTGTAACTTATGGAACAAAGGAAGAGGAAAGCAGAGTTAGGCTACTTTTGATAAGCAAAAATAATGCACGGAAATAAGGAAAGCGAAAGTAAATTAAAGTCACGCTGACATATGTCACGATCAAGCCAAAAACAAATTCATAACTTCAGTTTGAGGTTCTATGGTTACCTCCAGCTACGTCAAAGGATAACAATAAATTGCAATATTTCCGGAAAAAAACAGAACCATCCTTGCTCAGCATATCTAACCCAACAACCATTAACAATGTCTATTAACTGCTTTTAAACAATAACGGGGGGGGAGGAATAATAGGCTAGGCCCTACTGAAAATCTGAGATTTACCATGACAAGAGGACATGCTGACCTATGCATCTACGTTACAATAAGTTGCCCAGAACATGTTATCAACATCAGCTGAAAGTGAGTAATAAATATATGTTAGCGTTTGAGTCATTTTCACAGCCAAAGATAACAATAAATGGCAACATTTCCCGAAAAAAACAGAACCATCCCTGCTAACTGGTTTTAAACAATAACGGGGGGAAATATAGGCCCTACTGAAAATCTGAGATTCTGAGAGGACTGACGTGCATCTACGTTACAATAAGTTGCCCAGAGCATGTTATCAACATCAGCTGAAAGTGAGTAATAAATATATGTTAGCGTTTGAGTCATTTTCACAGCCAGACAGCTATAACGGTGATGTCATTGGCTAATTATAGTCATAGCCTAAGTTCGACTAGCCTAAATACTGCTTCTGGAACGTTATCCACTGTGGACAAATTCAGGCTAGTGCTAGCTACGCTGGTAATAACATTAGCGGCGGCAGGTGGCCGCCGCCGCCACTGACCCATTAATTTCATTGCATTTTACTATGGTTATAACTAAGATCTAAGTGACATTAGAAAAACGGTAGATTACAGAGAGCAAAACGACGCGAGACATTTTTTACACACTGCATGTTAGCTGAGGCTGGCTAACTCACGTGGACTGCTTCAATCGTGGACACTGCGTCCAGACAACTGTTGCTCCTCCTGTAAACACAACGGTGGTCTCACACGGACATCTCCTCCTCCTCCTCAATCGTCACGTCTTGATGAGGTGGAAACATTATTTTATTATCATCCTTTCCTTACTACCTATCTATAGCAAGCCAACACCGTAAGTCTACACAAGCTTGTCAGTATCAGTAGGCTAGTCGGTCAGCAGTCACTGTGCATCTAGACCGCGGTGTAGCATAAGGGTGTACGGCGCACAGCAAATAAGACTCGTTGGTTGCTGATGACAGCAGCGGGAGCATACGTTTTGTAAACTCCAGCACCTGACACACGCTGTCCTGTCCTGTAGAACCGGTTGTATCATCTGACGTTATGGCACTTATTATGCATTCCACACATTGCTAAAGGAATGGCACACCTTGCAGCATAACGTTATGCAACCGCAATCAGTAGGCCAGCCAAACAAACTATATTAATAATGCGTTCCAACAATGCTCAGCTTACAGAATGGAATGCGACCCATTAATGGCTATAAATAGTCTTTAGTCATCGTTGTGATTAATACATAGTGATAGGAATAGAAAAGCTTGTGTGTCATTGGTAATAAGCTAGCAACGGGCAAACTCACGATTGCATCATTGCCGTCTTCTCTTCAGACTGTACTCACTGACCGACCATTACATCACTTGAGGTGGTGCAGGTGGGAAAATCCTCCCATTGCTTGTGTTGGTCAGATGGTCTCAGAGTAAAGATAAACAGAGACATCTAGTGGCCAGTAGTTTAAATCGCCAGAGGAGATAGATTCTCGCTCCAATTAGCCTGCCTAGGCTACTCTCAATTCCAAGTACACAAAGAAGAAATATTTTGTCTGCTATTTTTTAAGGTATTCATTTCAACACAACAGCTCCACTAGCAGAAGCAGAACTGCCATATGATAATCTGAGACCAATCAGGACTGATTCGCTCCCATACCCCCACTGTAGGCCTAGTCCTAACAAGAGCTAACAGCAATCACATTTGAACATAAATCTTTCCATTACTATAAGATCACTTTATCTGTGTGTAATCTCAGTAGGCTAGGTTAGAGTTGGCACTGCTTTAAGCTCTAGTCACTGTGGCATTTTGCATAATAGCTTATTATTTTAAACCTCATTATATTACAGTTGTATCCTACTCACATTATGTTAGAATTCAACATTACAGGTTGGATTTGATCAGAAGTATTGGGCATCTACTTGGCTTAGCGTATTATGAAGATATGTGAACTGTAAAACCATTTAAAAGTGCCTTGCCAAAAACACTTTTTTATAAAATAAAAGCCGTAAAACACCCCTTTCCAGGTCTATCGGGTCAAACCCAGAGCCCAATTGGCCCTGCTGGCATTGTTTTCCCATACTTGTGCATCAGCAGTTGTGTGTGTGTGTGTGTGTGTGTGTGTGTGTGTGTGTGTGTGTGTGTGTGTGTGTGCGTGTGTGTGTGTGCGTGTGTGTTTCCCCACTCTGCCCCTCCTCTTAGTAACACACTCTCATCCACACTGACACTGTTTTTTTATGTGATATTGTTGATTCCTCTACACTGATGTGCCTTGGTGTGATTCAGATTCAGTGTTGAACATCTTTGCATCCATGCAAGTCGTATTCAATAGAGTGTGCTATTTTCTCTTTGGGCATACACCATGCATCTGTGAATCTCTTTTTTGTGGTCGTAGTACCACTTTTTTCATGACTCTTGAATATTGCTTGGTTCCAATTGATCATTAGAGAGTTTGATTTACTTGTCACAATGCAAAATTATGTAAAATGAATTGCACAAAACCATCTCAAATCACTAACTCATGGCCAACTGCAGAAGTCTTGTGCTAGTGATTAAACATTTCAACTTAAAATCTGTGGTGTTTGCACACTGTAGACCACATGTAACATGAGCCATGCCCATTTTAAATTGCCTGGTGTACGGATACATCGTGAAATTGACTTTTAAAATGCTTGGACTTCAATATCACCGCAGTTTACTCTTTCAGCCAGTAGGCCACCACTACCTATAAAGTCATACTAATAAAACGGTATAATGTAAAATAAGAAGAAAAGGAAAAAGGGAACAAAGAAATGAAACGTCTGAAATTTATGACGTTACCTCCAGAGTCTGATTAAAGCGTTGTGTGTCTGTGTCAGCCCCTGCCTGCCTGGTGGAATAAATCACTTTCTTTGTTGTTCCACAATAACACAACATCGCAAGCGTAAGTTAGCACTGTGAGTTACCTGTAGAAATATCTACCGTTTACAATATCATCTTAATGTTTGTCCTCCTATGTACAAAATGTGCATCTAAACCACAAATGTTTATCCCCCCTCTTGGACCTCCCTCATCCACAAGGGTGTATTGTTGAGAAACTGCTGGACATATTGTAAAATCAACATGGGTTTTTATGCCGGGGAAAGAAAATAATAATCAAAAGGACTGTGGTGTATAATCATAATAATGCGAAGCAGACACGCCAGCAGTCATGCTCGGAGACCTCTCAAACAAACATGTGGTTACAATTTCGCTCCAGATAATTTTTTCCGACCGTTAGCCCGCTCTCAGCCATCTCGCTCTATACCTAAAACAACTGTTTGTGGAGCAGAGGAGAGAGAGCGAGCACTCTGTGAGATCTCCGCAGTGTCTGCGTTCTCTTTCTGACGGCCGAGGGAGACCGGTGGAGGTGTGTGTGTGTGTGTGTGTGTGGGGGAGGAGGGGGGGGGACCTGATGGATGGCAGAGAGGCGATTGGTGTCACATCTTGGCAGAATTACGCAGGAAGTGTGGTTATATGTTCCATGCAGTACAAAAGAGTCTGAGCCTACAGCAAACAGAGGCAGTTTAAAACACATGCATGCATGCACACACACACACACACACACACACACACACACACACACACACACACACACACACACACACACACACACACACAGGAACATACACATACACAAACAAACACAGACATAGGAAAATTCACAAACAAGCATGCTTTACTTTGATAAGAATATTAACTGGATCCCAGTTTTGTATTATTGAAGTAGCCCAAGAGGCACTGTGAAGACAGCTTGGAATTCAGTTTACACCACTATCACCTCAAGCAGCTCTGGAAAATAAGAGACTGTTCATATTTATACCACTAGGGGGCAGTACAGGCCAGAATAAAAAAGTGCTGACCCTCTAGTCTGTCACTTTATCTTAATGAAACACCAAAAACCTGGTTAGACATTCTTCATTTCATCAGCCAGTGGCCGTTTATGAAGGATTATAAGGAATATGGTTACGATCGCTCCATTGAATTTCATATACTGTGACAGGCAATAGACTGGAACTTATTCTTGTCTCTGGTTGTTTCATTTCGGAGCGAGAGCATGCCAGACTCACGGAGCCAGCACGGGCCCAGCTGCATTTGAAGTTGGCCTCAAAAGCACAGGAACCTGGGTTAATGTGCTTCAGGCTGGCGTGCACACACACACACACACACACAGCCTTGCACACACTCACACACATACATACACACACGGACACACTTTCACTCACCCAACACACACACACATTCGCACACACACACACACACACAGATACACACACTCACACATATGCACACAGACACACACATAGACACACACACTTGCAAACACACACACACATGTGCACACACACACACACACATACACACATATGTGCACACACACACTCACACATGCACACACACTCACCAACAAGCACACATGCACTCACAGACACATACATATATACACACAGAAGAGTGTGTACAAAAGCTAGAGGCCTTTGTGTGTGCACCACACCCCTCTCCCCAACATAAACAGTCAATCCCGGAGTGAGAAAGTCATGTTCTGTCAGTTGTCAGTGTTAATATGGATATTTCCTCCACACACTCGCTTGCAGTGGAAGCCCAGTCGTAATGCGCGCCCACACACATAAATACTAGCACATGTGTGTGTGCCGCGCAGCCCAAGCCTAGGCCTGGGAGCTCGGCTGGGAAATGCTTTACGCATAAACAGTGAGGTCACCCCCCCCCCCACACACACACACACACACACACACACATACACACACCCTGCACACCCCCACCACGCCTGGCAAGGCCGTATCGCAGGGGCATCGGTGGGAGCACAGGGGGGTTGTGCGGCCCAGCGGCTGCCATGCTCCACAGCCTGTGCAGGAAGGCAGCGTGGCCAAGCTGGAGATGCGCTTGACGTGCGAGATACGGCGGGAATGCACACAAACACTTGGCCTGCTGCTGCTGCTGCTGTTACTGCCGCCCCAGAGGCCGCCTGCTGATCTTGATTACACATGACGGCTCATTCTCGCTTTTTTCCTCTCTCTCTCTCTCACTCTCTCACACACACACACATGCATACACATTCTCAGCCCCCCACCCTGTGTGTTTGTATGAATGGAATGAATCCAGCGCAGATTTAGTGAATGAGTGTGGAATTATGACATTAAAATGAATGATGAAAATGGAATTATTTTTTCATGGGAGAGTTTTACTACAGAAAAGAAAAACAGGCTTTGGGCAGCCAGGACCATGGCTGGTCACGTCTCTCTCACACACACACATCACACACACACACGCACACACACACATACAATACGTCACATATACAGGCAACAGCACACATCTGCAGGGTTATTGATAGTGGACTGCGGCTTTCGGATTTCTCGTCCTGGACCAACCGACCCAGGACCTCGTTAGGCCACATTTGCACAGTAGACCCTGGAGAGCTGCTAATTAAAGGCTCCGTGTCAATCACGACCAAACGCGGGGCGGGCGGGTGGCCCCGACTCTGGCTGGACCTGAGGCTGCAGCTGTGGCCGGGTTGTTCTTGTGAGCGGGGAGTCCAAATCAAATAGGGCGAAAAAGAGGACGAAAGGGAAAACCAAAACCCTGCCGTTTGGGCTTATGTAAGCCCGACTTTTATTGCAGCAGCTAATTGTTTGATCAAGGCTCAGTGTTGCTTCAGTGTCTCCCTTTTAGCACGGATATAAATGCTCTGACCAGCTGCCACGCTGCCAGCGGGCTCCACAAACATGAATTTTACTCGGCCAATACTGACCGGCCCGGACGAAAATACACCGCAGTGGACAAAACTCAGCAAAACTCAAAATGGCTTTGCACAAATGGCAAGTATAGCGCTCCACAGAACATAACTCCCAATACACAAGCCAGAATACACACATCCATACTCACAACACAAACGCACAACACAAACATAAGCACCACGATTTTCTGGTTTCATTTCTGCGCCACAAACTGATGAAGTAGGTATGGTTTCTCTCCTGAGATGGCCTGGTCCTTGTGCTTTGCGCTCATTTGGCTAAACGCACGTAAGCGGATAGGCCTCCTGCTCGTGGAACTGGACCGCAGCGGAGGGGAGAGTACGTCCAGGGCCGGCCAGCGGAGTTTCTCAGTGGGTCTCACCTCCGGCGGAGGAGTGAGTGCGAGTGGGAGAGTGTGAGCGCGGGCATTTATGAAGGAATTTGGTCATTTCTGAGTGTGGTTTCAGCTGCGTGGTTTTAAACTGGGTTTCTCGGGCACGCCTAATCAGAAGCGGCTGCGCCGGCACCCAGGGCCCCTCGAGCATGGGGTTGCGAGCATTTTAAGATGTTTTCTCTAACACACACACACACATACAGAAATGCACACATGCAACTCGCATACAACCACACATTCTCTCTACCTCTCTCTCTCTCTCTTTCTGTCACATAAACACACACATCACACATACAGTCATACAAACACACACACACACATGGCGCTTGACCTAGCAGTTGCTGACCGCGTTTGTCCCAGAAAGTGCTCTGGTGTCCAGTGCTGTGGCGGATGAGGCCCAGGATTTTCCACATCTGGACCGGAGTTCCTGAGTCCAGGTACCCAGTTCTGTAAAGCCCGGCAGCACACTCCCCATGGGACCCGTTAAAACTAGCGGGAGACGTTTAGCACAGACTGGGGAAATAAACCCATATCAAAATATAATGGGCCAGGTCGTAAAGGCATTAAATGGTACACAACTTTGCCGGAGGGGCACCTTGGCTGACCCTGCCGTGACTACGTGTAAGCCGTCGGAACGAGCTCTCACGCAGGGATTAATCACTACCTCGTGTCCGATCCTGGTCCGAAATCTGACAGCCAACGCTCCGCAGTTGGCAGCAAGAGGTGGGCCACAGCTGGGCCAGCGGTGGGCATGATCCAGTTTACAGCTGCGATCTTGGGTGGGTCTCTGCTGGGTTCGGGCATGCTCCGGTCTTAATCCGGGCGAGGTTGACTCCAGATTTGGCTCCTATCCTGTCTGAAACAGTGCCGGCGTGGATCTCACTTTCTCTGCTTTCCTCTGGTGTTATCTGCAGTCAGTGATAGACGCGTTTGAACCACCCACAGCTCCCCTCACACACACACACACACACACACCACAGCACACCACTGCTCTGATGACGGCAGCTTTGAAGCTGCCAGATTACAGGCTGTCATTGTCTGAATTTCAAAATAAACCCAGCCCTTTCCCTTACGTTTGCAGTCGCGTGTGACCTATCTTATGTGAAAGTGAGTGTATGTGTGTGTGTGTAACTGGACTCTGGGTGAAAAGTGTGCATTTATAGAATTTCCATTTCTGTATGACGGCGGCTCCTTGAGGACTTCAGGTGGTCCCGAGGCCCCACACAGCGGGCGGGCGAGTGAGCATTCGGCCGAGCGTGTGGCCGATGCCTATCTCCCGAGCAGACACCTACGCCTCACGCTCCACCGTCCGTCCACGCTCAGAAGAGTCTGCAGTTAGTGTGTCACAAGCACTTAGAGCGTAAGACGGTGAATCTGATCTAAAGAGATGGCGTTTGGTTTATTACCATCATTTTATGCGTAATGATTTCCTCGTCAGGGCCGACTTCAATGAACTCTTGCTAAACTACATCTGTTTTAGTGATGTAAGGTGGGATTGATTAAACATGAACAGCAATCAAGTCAAAGCGATATGGAAACCCGGCGCCTGGCCACGACGCTAGATGCATAATGGCATTATATCATGCTGTTGGAATCCACGCATATCGGTATAAGAAAAAAAAATGTTTGGACACGCCTCACATTTGCTTTGATTTCGGCGCTGTAATGCTCTAACCATGGACAGAAAAACATTAACTAAGCTTCCCGCTTAAGTTGTTGAGGTCATTCACACAGGCCAGTCTCGTTTTTACGAGCGCAAACTTGCACCAGCTTTTAGAGCGATGACTCATTCACTCTTTACCCTCCTTACTTTCGGTCAGGGCATGTTTGATGATGACCGCTGCTCCAGCACAGCCGCCCCAAGGCATTTCAGCCATGGTCTTGTTTGGTGAACAACTCTATTTCTCACTCAAGTGTCCTTTTCTTTCAAATAAAACACACTAACTGAATTGTACAGGTCATTCATTTTGAACAATCCACAGTCCTTATTGTATTACTATTTTTTTAAGCACTCACAGACCACGAGCGATTTTAAAGAATGACAGGCTCCAGAAAACTGACAGGAGTTTTGCGCTGAAAATTTACAGCCATGTTTTTTTTCTCCTCGCACCCACAGCGAAAAAAATACACTGATGCGTGTTGTTCTTTTTATGGCATGGAAACGTCAGCAGGTAAAGAATGTCATTCCAGTCCTCTCTGGATTAACCAAAGGCCCACGGAAATTATCTGCATTAAAAATACTATTTGTCAGAAGAGGGGATTATTTTCTATCTCGGTCTCACTGGAAGTCGTCCTGAAAGGGATGAAAAGGAATCTGATTCGCCGTTTTTCCCGGAAAAGAACCCGCTGTTTCAGTTCCCCTCTTTGATTCCACTGCCTATCAGGTTTGTTTGTCCACTTTTAAATCACGTCCCTACCAATAGGCATCAAACACATTTGGCCTGTATTATTTATGAGGCTAACCTCACTGCATTCCACAAGGATGCTGTATCTTTGAGTTACTGGCCAATTAGGAGTTTTAAACGTTGTTTATTATTCTATGTGCTTAGTGAGCCTGGTTTGAACATGACCTATATAAAATATAGGCGGTATTAGTGGGCCTGAATATGTGAGATTGGCTTCCATGGGTTTCACTGTCTTTTATGGGGCAATTTGGGGAACAGATCAGTGTTCCTGCTTTCCCTAAACTATCCCCCTAAAACACACACACACACACACACACACTTACCTGAAATTCATAGCTATAAATGTTACTGCTGCATCAGCCAGAAGCCTACATGAATAAGGGTATGTGTGTGTTTGTGTGAGTCTGTTTGATTGCACACGTGCGTCTGTTTGTGTTACGTCTGATTGTGTTACGGCAGAGCATATCTTTTCATTGTCACACATTTTTCCTGACAGAACAGGAAAGACACAGCAGTTGCAGTGTGTGTGTGTGTCCTCTCTATCTAGAAATGCAAGCAGAGTTCCTTCTGCAGTTCAAGTATGCGTGCACACAGACACACACAAAGCACACACACACACGTATTCCACCAATGATGACTTTAAACACTCAAACACACGTGCATATAGATATACTCAAAGAATTCACTCTGTTGCATCTGGACACACACACACACACACACAGATTCGTGGTCAGATATGGTAGCTGATAGCGTCCTTCAAAATGAAAGGGGTAGTTTGTCACCGTGACACCTTTGACAAAAGATGTCTTTCCTCCATGGGTGATTGTTGCCAAGTGACAGGAGGAAAAACATCCTCCTGGCGAGATGATTCGAGACGGGCGATCTGACAGGACGCCCGTGAGCTCTGATAGGGATGCTTTCACTGCAGCAGCCAGATAAGGACCCAACAATCCCCCCTCCTGTGGGCTGATAAGGGGCTGGGGTTCTGTGTTTACGGCAGTTGCCTGGGCAACCCTTTGATCCTGTTTTCCTGCGTGTTGATTTTTGTTCTTTTGAAGAGACATTCATCCCCTTCCTCCTCTGGGTAAGCCTGTTTGGGCTGTTGCTATTGGCCCGTTCCTGTTGTGTTTGTGTTGTTGGTGTTGTTATGTTTGTGTTTTTGTAGCACTGCATTTTAAGAGCTCTGTAATGAACAGGGAAGGGGATGGGAGAGCATTTGATTTCTTTTACAGTTTTCATTCGCTTGTCCTGGCATGTCTCTGGGATCTCAACTTATTTAGGATTTGTCAGTCCCCTCCCCCCCTCTCACACACATACACGCACAATCTCTCTCTCTCTCTGTATCTCATTCAAACACATCCCTCTCTCTCATACACACACACATACACACATGCACACACACAGACCACATGCACACTATGCTCTGTCAGTCAATCTGTAGGCAGAGGACCTCTGACAAGTGTCTTTAACAAAAACATATTCACGTTACCAGACTCCAGATATCAGGTTATATCCTAATTACTAGACTTGAGTCAGCGTACAAGGGTGTGAGAGTATTTGAGATGGTGTGTTTTTTTTTGTGTGTGTGTGTGTAGAACAGGATATCCACATTATCAACCACACATACGCTCTCTATTGTGTCTGAGTGGTTATCAACTCTGTCTGTTCAGCCACACAATCAACCACTAATTCAACATACACTCTGTTTCGCGCGCACACACACACACATACACACACACTCACTCTCTCTCTCTCTCTCTCACACACACACACACACACTCTCTCTCTCTCTCTCTCTCTCTCTCTCTCACACACACACACACACACACACATACAATGCCACACACACACACTGACACGCACAAACATACATACATACACTCACACACTTGCAGACACGTACGCACACACACACACTCACACTCACACACACACACTTCCAATCTTCACTGGTGAGGTGTGCCTGACAGGCTGAGACTCCAGTGAAGCCTCATCTTTCTGGGGTCTCATTCCTGGTGCGATAGGCCCTCGTGATTTACACCCAATAATAGCACCCCGACATGTAAATCCACACTCCACGTCCGATGACAATGCTCTCTTCTAAAGCAATAAAAGTCTGTGTGAGTTATTACGCCATCCGACGCTGCTGAGGTGTTTGTGTGTGTGTCTGTGTGTGTGGGAGAGGTGCACGTCCTACGCCTGTCCAGCTGAGAGCAACTCTGTTTTATCTCATGGTGATCTGTCTTGGCCCTGATTAGCACACACACACACACACACACACACACACACACACACACACACACACACACACACACACACACACACACACACACACACATTAAGCACGCGGTGCTCTAACCAAGGAGGTGGGATGGGCAGCGCAGCCCAGCCGGACGTGGCACAGGACAGAGGCGTGAATAAAGGAAATGCTGAGTTCATTTTTTGTGCTGTTTGTGTGGTGTTTTTGCGGCAGATAACATTTTTGGTTGTTCCACCCCAACACAAATATAACCACACACACACTCCCTAAAACACTCCCTAAACTTCCACGAGTCTGACTACTTAAAAAGCAAGAGGAAACAACAGTACACTCATATGTACCCACCCACACACACACACACAGAGGGCCCAAAACACTCCTTAAACTTCCACGAGGGTACATAAAAACAAAATCAACAAGAGGAAGATTTCACACATCTCACGTTGTTTCTAATTCACTCGTTATGGGGCAGAGTCATGGGGCAGTTTCAGTTGTGATGATTAAAAAAAGCCCTGGGACTGGAATGAAGAAGAAACACATCAAAACCCTAACAGTCGACAGGGGAGAAAGTTCCAGCAAGGTCCAAGTAATATTTTTCTATCAGCACTCCGTGAACAAACCCAGAGCTGATAAAATGAACACTGGACTTTCATTAAGCGCAGCGCGATAACATTTTCACCCAGGTTTAATGAATGTGGGCTTGAGACGCCAGCTGACAGTGAAACGGATCCAGCCCAAACTTGGCTCTGATCCAGCGTCTCCCTGCCGCACCTGGCCCACGACTGGCCCAGCACCGGGCCGGATCCCACCTGGTGTCAGCCGCAGCAGAGTTCTGAGATAACAGGTTATGATAAGACGCCAAGGCAGAGCCAGGCACCCTGCAGTTTTAATCAATAGTTCATAAGAAAAGTCATTTTTCACTCGGGATTTTCCCTGCAGTAAACCTTGCCGTTACGCAGGCCCAGGGTCTGGCTAATATATTTGAGACATTTTGCAAATATTATGACAAGCATGCAATTTTTCACCCTTTTAATGCTTAAGAAATATTAAATATTCCGAAGGAGTAATGATAAGCAGTTTGTCTGAGATACATATTTGATGGCCTGCCAGGTTTATGCAGCCAGAGCAGTGTTGGCCCACGGAAGAATAATAGAATCCAACTTCACCCCCCCTTCCCCAGCCACATATACACACATACACACACACACATACACTAATTTCTGTGCTCACTATACAGAAAAGCTGAGAGGCTTCTCGCCTCCATGAGCGGGTGTGAAAGTGTCTCGTTTCGGGGTGATTTCTCTCTCCTCCTCCATGGCAGCCCTGAGTTCTCATGAGTGTGTGTGTGTGTGTGTGTGTGTGTGTGTGTGTGTGTGTGTGTGTGTGTGTGTGTGTTGGGCAGGGGAGCCCACTGGCTCTCGCAGCTTGGCTCCGCTCACATCAGCCCAGCTTTCCCAGGAAAACGTGTTGTGTGTTTGACACTGACTGGCTCCGACATGCACACTTAAGCACTTGCACACTTCAAATCACTTCAAAAGTGCACACTCACAGTGAAACCCTTCCAACGGGCAGACTTGAACACATCCAACAAGCATAATTCCATCCAACAGTTCCATCCTTAATAAAGAAATTGTCCCGCACGCTCCTTCCAGGCCGTGTTAACTTTCACAGCTTGTTCAGTCAAATACCTAATTCATACTCATAATTATCCTCAGAGTATCTGACAGGTACAAAAACAATGCTCGCCCGCACGGAGGAAAAACAGCACATGGATCCAGGGGGAGGCTCGCTCTGGTGGAGGGAGAGAGGGATAGGCTCACAGCCCTGTGTCTGATTCATGGGCTAATATGACGCGTAATAACATAGCGAATATATCAAACTCAGATTTTTTTTACGTGGAAGACCCGGGCCCCGCGCTCCGCTCTTAAGCGAAATAACTTTGTCAAGTCCGGCTCCTCAGCAAAGCCGCATTGGACTCCTGGGAGTGGGAAGAGATTGATGAGCTTGTTGGAAGATTGGTCAGGAGAAGAGAGAGAGAGAGAGAGAGAGAGAGAGAGAGAGAGAGAGATGGGAATGCACCAGATTACTGGGCTGCTGGGATGGGACGGGGGAAGCAGACGGATCACTGAGGCCAGACTCCATGGCCTGTAAAAACACTGACCAGAGCACAGCACTCCACAGACAGAGAGGGAAATAGAGAGAGACAGAGAGAGACAGACAGAGAGGGAAATGAGAGAGACAGAGAGAGACAGACAGAGAGGGAAATGGAGAGAGACAGAGAGAGACAGACAGAGGGAGAAATGGAGGGGGAAGAGAGAGAAAGATACAGTGAGAGAGAGATAAAGGAAAAAGAGGGGGAGACTGAAGTATAAAAATGAGAGGAGAAGAGTGTGTGTGAGAGAGAGATAGTGTGTGTGTGTGTGAGAGAGAAAGAGAGTGTGTGTGCGGGAGAGAGAGAGTGTGTGAGAGTGAGATAGAGCGAGAGAGAGAGTGAGTTTGTGAGTGTGTGTGTGTGTGAGAGA
Organism: Alosa pseudoharengus; assembly: GCF_046254945.1. Taxonomy (NCBI): domain Eukaryota; kingdom Metazoa; phylum Chordata; class Actinopteri; order Clupeiformes; family Clupeidae; genus Alosa; species Alosa pseudoharengus. The sequence goes on along the minus strand of NW_027468630.1, from coordinate 20,676,626 downwards.
GTGTGTGAGAGAGAGTGTGTGTGAAAGAGAGTTTGTGAGAGAGAGAGAGAGTTTGAGAGAGAGAGTTTGTGAGAGAGAGAGAGAGTTTGAGAGAGAGAGTTTGTGAGAGAGAGGTTAGGAGTGTTGGCATTCTGACCCCTCTTCATCTCTGCAGGAGAGTGTGCCTCTGTTTCTGCACTCCATCTCTGCCTGACCACGTCTGTCGACTCCAATTTACAGCAATCCGTCTCCGCACAGCCTCGACTACGCTACCCAGTGCTGCTGTCGCACACAGTACACCACGGCTGCTGCCCATGCTTGTACCGCAGCTACTCATCGCCGTGTACGGTACCACAGCTCACAGTCACAATACAGCTCACAGTCACAATACAGCTCACAGTCACGCTGCAGTTCATAGTCTTACTGCTGCAACCCATATAGTCTTACTGCTGCAACCCATATAGTCTTACTGCTGCAACCCTGCTCGTCAACCCATAGTTGTGCTACAGGCCTGCTAACCCCATCACAGCAGAGGGTTGGGGGGTGGGGGGGGGGTGTGGGGTTAGCACCCCCCCCCCCCACACACACACAAACAAAACACACACGGCTGGTATGCAGTAAAACCCTTCCTCCGCCATTACGTAAGAGCCTATGAATCCTCTTCGCACCCTCTTACCTCTGGTTTGAAGCAGCTGGTGGAGAGAGAGTAACACCGTATAACAGTCAGCTCAGTTAAACTGAGGAGACGTGTTCATTTCACAGCATGTTTGCAATCATGCTTGGAACAAAGATGTGCTTTGATTGTGTAACCACTGACGCTTTTTGAGTCTATTGTTGCTCTGGGAGTTATAATAAGATAAAGTCTGTCAGAATATACCTCATATAATGGATGCACTGCATACACCAAATGCCTTAGCCTGACCTCACCGTAGTTGAAAGATCCCAAAGGCATAGTCACAATCACTCCTTACCACAAGGGGGCAGTGTCTGCAATGTCAGTACAGATGGAAAAGCTTTTAGAGTTTTGTACTGGATTGCAATTGTCTTTGGCCCTAGTTCATACCAGAGTCTGTCTCACTCTCCACCATCGCCCTGCCTGCGAGCGAGTCCTCTTCCCTTTCACACTTGTATGCATGAGGTTGGTGTCTTTGGTTAATGAAGAGTTTGTCAGGAGTTAGGATGGCTGCTAACTCTATGTGCAGGTTGTCTGTAGCCAACAGCTAACAACAGTTATCTGGCTAACTAGCTGTACCTAGTACTGCTATCATTCATTTGGATTAGATTATCACACTGGTTCAGGCGATTCAGGGCCTGGTTCAGTTTGTTGACTGACCTGATTTGCCTTGACACATACAGAGTGTGTGTGTGTGTGGAATGGGGACTGAGATTTGCGGATGGTGCTGATGCTGCCTCAGTTTTGCAGGGACACTGAACGAGAGGTGACTGCATGATGGCCACCCATAACCAGGGGCGTTCCTCTGGTGTGACCCTATAGTCAGTTTTGAGGGGTTCCCTGGAACACATGTCCTGAGTAGAGAGGAGCAGGCCACATTAACGTTTGGCCTGCCAGCGCCTCAAACAGCCCCCTCACTGTTTAAACAAAGCACTGAGAGAGAGGGAGCATCTGACAAATTTCCCAAAACCCATAAAGTTTAAGGGGTATGAAGCAAGATAGATAGATAGATAGATACTCAAGATCCCCAAGGGGAAATTCGAGCAATACCTCAGCATCTGACGGAAACTGCTTTTATCTCCTCTCAAGTCTCCTCTCTCTTTCTCTCTACCTCTTTCTCTCTCTCTTTTTCCCTTGCTGTGTCTTCTGGAACTGTGGAGCTGCAGGGCTCTGCTGTGAGACTGCCAGCCCCTGTTTCAACCACTCTAAAACACTACAAGACAGCCTATTACCAGCCAAGTTTTTTTTTATATAAAGGCTGGAGTTATCAGCCAGGTTTGAAAAGGTTAAGTTACCCACCCGCAGTCACCAGCCATGTTTGAAAAGGCTCCACAGTTGCGCCACTTCCTGATTTTTCTGTAAACCCACTTGTAGTGGAAGTATTTCTTATGTCAACATCACGTCAGTTGCGGAGTGTTTTTCGGAATATTTTTGTTTGAACGTGCGCGGCGCTTCCTCCACGTCTCTACCCCCGGCACCCCCACTGTGAGGGTTCACCTAATCCCGGCATCGGCGGCAGAAATCTCCGGCGGTTTACACAGAGTCTGATCCCCGGGTTTAGCATGTTTAGTCCTTAACTGTCTGATGTAGCCCAATGCGGTGTGTGTATTTACGCAGTCAGTAGCCGATCCAACGCTCCCTCCCTTCACGGCGGCGCTGCCAAGGCCTTTTTTGCGGAATCCGCCAGAGTGACACAGTTTGTGTTGGAAGCACTCGCCTCGAAACCCGACACGCGGGACACGACAAGATCGAGGCAAATAAAAGGATCTCCGGGCTCGCACCATCGCGCACTAAGGCAAATAAACACTGTTTACAAAATAGCACTTTTGATCCAGAGGGACGTTTCGGGGGGTTCCAAAAATGACAAAATCATGTCAGCTAGTCTTTAGGTGAATTTATAGCAATGCCTTTCATTGAGACGCATGCTGTATGATTATGTGGTTGGCGGTTAACGTTTGTGCCCTCCAGCGCCTCAAACAGCCCCCTCACTGTTTAAACAAAGCGCTGAGTTTCTCAGAGAGAGAGAGAGGGAGACAGAGAGAGAGAGAAGGAGGGAGGGAGGGAGAGAGAGAGAGGTACAGGAGAGAAAGAAAGAGTCCTCGGTCCTTGACCTAACCTGGAGTTCTTTGCAGTATTGGCAGTGCAGTATTGGAATAGCATGGTGTTGATACACCTGGGTGGGATAATGCCCGCTGTGTCTGTAGGCAGGACACCTCTTCGTCCGTTTCTCTAAGATTGGCGTCTGGTTGGCATCTGCCTCTGATCTGGCCCACATATGGCCCAGATCTGCTGACCTGGTGTTTGAGGATCAGGGCCCATTCCATTCCAGACCGAATCCATTTCAAACTTAAACCACTATCTGACAGACAGACAGACACACACACACACACACACACACACACACATACACACACACACACACACACAGACACACACACACACACTCACACAAACACAAAGAGTGATCGAGGCCAGAGATTTTCTCTGATAAAGTGTGCTATTGACAAGATCTGTCCAGTCTCTGGAAAGGCCCTTGTGTTCTCTCTCTTGAGTCCCTCACACACACACACACACACATACTGTACACACACACACACACACACATGCACTCACGCAAACCCACAGAGAGGATTTTTGTTGAAGTGTGTATACTGTCCTAAGGAGTTTCTTTTGGATGATGTATGAGCGCCTGTACTCTTGCCCAAGAGGCACATATGTGCCAAGCATGGAAATGGTTTGCTGTGCAGCCTGTAAAGAACACATTTGTCTTGTAATGACATTAATACGTCCTAATTACGGGGGGAAACCAGCTCTGGCGACGTTCGTTCATTTGTACGCTCGCTCGCCATCTCTCGCCGTTTCCTCTCCAACTCTCTCCTGTTCTGTTGTTCTCTCTTTCTTCACTTCTTGTTCCTCTCCCTTTCTGTTTCTCTCTCTGTCTCTCTCTCTCTCCCTCTCTTTGACCCTGAACTCTCATCTTTGACAAGCTCCAGATGTTGTCTGTTGCTCTGAAGGTGGCAAACTGACAAGCCTGGACCCCCTCCCCTCCTTTCTCCTTTTCTCTCAGGCTCTCTCTCCCCCTTTTCTCTTTTTCTCTCCCCATTTTCTCTTTCCCCCCCCTCTGTCTCCCTCCACTCTCCCCATTTCCTCCCTCTCTCTCTTTCCTCTCCAGACCAGAGTTCTGTATACAGCGCAGTTTGCCAGATTGTCTCCATTGATAGTTTCATGCTGATGTAAGAACTTTCCTCAATTGTTTCAAATTGTTGTTTGACGAACATTTATCTTTATGTAACATGAAACCCATCAGACACACACACACACACACACACAAACACACACACAGATGTACACATACTCACACATACACATGCACGTACACACACACACACACACACACATACCCCCCCCCCACACACACACACACAAACCCCGGTGTCGTAAACTCCCTCCTGTAAAGGTTGTGAGAACTCGGCCTCCAGGATGTTGCCGAAAAACTGCTCTCCTGTGTGTCTTCCTTCACTCTCTACCCTCGATCTGTTCCACTCACCTCTCAACAGCTCCATTCCTTCCTCAGAAGGTCAAAGGTCAGGGGTCGTGACCTGTGGGGTGATCGCTCATCATCGTTATCAGGCTGCTGAAGTATTGAGACGACTACAACTGACTAAACTGCCTGACCTGGGTGAGCTCATAGTACTGCTATGATAGACATCTGTATTAACCACTGCCCACACACACACACTCACTCACACCTACAGACACACACACACACACACACACATACACTCCACCAGCTCGTCCATTCAGCCTCACCGTATTCATCACCAGAGCAGCTCATGCTTCATAAGTCTGTCCAACATCAGACCGCCTGTTCCAGGGTCAGTGGCTATCTGCCTGTGTGGCTTCTGAATATAAACACACTGCCATAATAATCTACATTCGCTATCAGTGGTTCAAGCCCTTGTTTAAAGACTGATAGCCTTTTACTGGGGCACCGGGGCTATCAATTCCCTGTGGGAAGCCTGAGAAAAACGCTCTTGCTCTTAACATCAGTGGTTTGGCACATGGCTGTCCAATAGGAGCTGAGGGGACTGTAAGCTCAATCTTCTACACTTATGGACAGGGCTGAGACAGTCTGGGTATTTCTTGAATTTCCCCTGGGGATCAATAAAGTATCTATCTATCTATCTATCTATTTCTAAGCAGACTGAAGCCGGGTTCAAATTGTACACGGCATGCGCTGCGCTCGCCGTCCGGTTGTTCTTTGTTGAGGTAATGTCCCAAAGATTTCTGTTGTGCTTGCCTCCGGGCTCAGTGCAAAATACATATGATTCACAGAGCACCATGGTCAAAGTTCAACATGGTTGAACGCGTTTTTATTTCAGCTCCCATGTTAACAGGTTGCAGACCTTGCACACCGCCTGCATGACATGCACATCTCAGACGAGGCTCGAGCCGCGCCGAAAACACGTGCATGATAGGAATAGGACTCGCGCCTATTTTTCACGCCACACGCAAGCGTGTTGGAAGCGTTTCCATTCAAAACAGTGAAGAAAAGAAATGACGTGAGAAAAAGAGACGTTTTAATTGGCCGAGAGGCCGCCGCAGCGCCGCATCACACACGCTTCTGGTAAGCAAAGACATAGAAATCGCCACGCAACGTTTTTTGCCACGGACCCGGTGTGATCCTGCCGGAATGAGACAGCAGGGGCGGAGCATACCCCTTGGACGGCTGGACAAGGTCCAACCTGGTGGTGGTTAGGGAGGGAGGGTGGGAACATCGAAGATCGGCATCTGAAAGCAGCAGGGCAGGTGCATGAGTCATGACATTATAAAGACTGATGCAGGCTGGTGATTGGTCCAGGAGTAATGAATGAATGAGTGACCTAGAATTAATTTTTTTCTGGCAGAACTTACAGTACGCTGAAGCTTACATGGGTGTCATGGTGGTCGTTAATAAGGTTCCCCATTCACTGTGAAGGGCTTGGGGTGCCTTGAAAAAAAACTATATAAATGCAATGTGTTGTTGTTGTTATGCTGACAGAGAGCGGTTGGACTTCGGTTGGAGTTCTCCTCAATGGCTTAAGTGAGTAGTATCCTGAGACCTGACAGTTTTGCAGTGGAAGGTATCGGGTGAAGATGTGGAAGAAACCTGTTTGGACCGGGGCAGATAGGTGGAAAGGGACAGTCTCTCAGGTGCATCTCACCTGCTCTACATCTATTTGATCGTATGCTGTGATGTTTCTGTGTCTGTCTGGGAGCGTGAACATGTGTACTGTTGGAACGGTGATGGAGGACCCCAATTCTACATGATTGCAACACTGCAGTCAGTGAGATTTCACCATCTTATTCTCCTCAGAGTAAGCCCAGCCTCATCTATGAAGATATATTTTTGTGAGATTGCATTCTGAAAAAAGACAATATTGTGTAGTTCAATAAAGGCCTATTATGCATTTGCATATAAAAAGGTTCTGTGTTCAGCGGGCATGCAGTAAGAGGACATTACTCACCTCGACATAATCAAACTGCAGGTCATTTACCCGTCTCAGAATGTCTTTCAAACTGCCCTTGGTGGAGTTGTTTCATCCGTATTGGACATTTTTAAGGATTGGCTGCAGTGTTGATAGAGACCTGATGGACATAAAAACACTAGGGCATATCACATTATCTGACAAAAGTATCTCTACCTAGTTCAGAGTATATGGGGTCCTTTCTCCTTGACGTTCTCCATCTTCAATCCTAACACCTCACAGGACGGTGTACAGGGAATTGTTTCAGCTATGGAGTGCAGTGAAAGGATACCAAAAAGGCCTCTTGGGTGAGTCTACAATGAAGCACACTGAAGCACACTAGCGTCTTTACACCTGATGGCCTGATTGGTTCATAGGTGTGGTATTTTGAAAGGCAGGTCTTTGAACTGGCATGTAACTGACATCATGATAGATCTCTGTGTCTCATATGAAGTCTTTTGCATAATGCTGTGTCTGATGTTCTGCAAAAAGAGTGAGGCTCAAAATATGCTTATAGTCAGCCCGGATCTGAACTGAGGTTTTGCTCTTTGAGTGTCAGGTTTCACTAACTGTGTTCATTTTAATTTTAGCATCTTAGCAATTTTACCAAAAAACTGTAATGAATACTGCATGTTCTGAAGGCTTTGTAAAGTCATTATATATTTTCATCTGGAAAGCCACTGTGCTTAAGAGGGACACTGTCAACTGAATCAAAGAATCAGAGCAAACTTTAATCAAGTCAAAACGAGGGAAACGCTGACAAATACTACCAACAACTTCTGAAGAAGGACTCGCCGATAAAAATCATAATAATCAAACGTTCGGCCTGTCGGAGAACGCAGAGAGCTGTGGGTTCAGCTGAGAGGAAGCAGAGATTAATCTTGATTTTTCTCCTTTTCATCATCAGCACGGCTCACAAAGCACCCTGGGAGGGGACAAGCCTGTTTACAATTTACCAGCGGGAGAGCCAACTCAAAACACACAGGCTATATTGAATATCTCTTTGACAGGAAAAGCGCAGCAAGGGAGAGAGACAGAAAGAAAATGGAGAGAGAGAGAGAGAGAAAGAAAGAAAACGAAAGAGGAGAAGAGAGGAGAGTAGAAAAGACGAGAGAATTTGCCCAGGAGGCAGAATGAGAGAGAGGCTCCGAACGGCGTTGTGGAAAACAGTGGGAGACGGCCGGAGCATCCGCTGCTCTTGGGCGAGGTGGAGGGGGGAGCATTTTGTTTTTCACGCCACTTCTCTTCTCCCTCGCTCCGCTAACTCAAACCATCCCGCCGCACGCAGCTGCCCTGCGCGGGAGGCGGCCGCTAGTTAGGGCGCCCGTAAACGCCCCGCTGCCGCAGCGAGCCCGCTGGACGCGGCCTACAGGAAGAGAGAGGGAGCGAGAGAGTCATAGTGAGAGGAAGAGAGATGGAGAAAAGGAGAGAGAGAGAAAGAGAGAGAGAGGGAGCTCAGAGAGTCCTCCTGAGTGTTTTAAAACATTTTTATTGTCATTTCAGAGGGCGTGTTTTAACCGCCCCCCCACCCACACTGGCCTGCATCCCCATCGCCCCCCCATGCTTGCTGAAATGGGTCTTGGCAATCTGCATGCTCTTGACACCGTTTGGTTGTTAAAAATATAGGACGAACAGCTTGGTATTGTTTTCCAACTAAGGCAATTTCTGAACAGGAGATTGTATAGTTGTGGGGGTAAATATTCTCACTCCATGTCTACAGACGTGGAAGCAAAGTGTGTGCGTCTGTCTGGCTCTTTCTCTCCGCTATTACAAAACCAGACAAAAACTTTTATTTCCTGTTTATTTCCTCTTGTTGGATCACACCTGTAGGACATTTGGGTGGAGTTTGAAATGTGGTCTCTATTTACCCATGGATGAAAATGTCTATTTTCCCCTCATGGTCCATTCATCTCGCCTTCTCGCTCTCTGTGGATGATTATAGTTTGTATTGAAATTACACATCACAACATAAATTGCAGCACATTCCGGATGTTTGTGTGGTGGGGTGCGGGCGATGGAATGCACCCGAGATTTGGGGGTACCTGCTCTCGGGTGCCACAGAGGGGAGTGTTACCATGGCAACACCCCGGAGCCGGAGGAATGGAGGGATCAAAGGAGCGTTTCATCAGAGCTCCTGCAGTGTTGGCCCTTATTACTTTCCCTCTCCTCTTTCTCTCTATCTCTCCCTCTCTTTCTATCGCTCCCTCTCTCTTTTTCTGATAAGATCAGGCCACTACAGTGTGGTAGCACATAGTGGGACTGCAGTTGCTTTTCATCAGCACTCACTCCAAGGACCTCTGAGCTTCTCAGGGACTGCAGCCCTCTGCCACAGGGAGGAGAGGAGGCCGGGGCACAGGGAGGAGGCTGCACAGGGAGGGGATGGTCGTGTAGTAGAGTGGAGATTAGAGGGGTCCTGTAGAGTAGAGGGGTCCTGTAGTATAGAGAGGAGAGTAGAGGGGTCCTGTAGTATAGAGAGTAGAGTAGAGGGGTCCTGTAGTATAGAGAGGAGAGTAGAGGGGTCCTGTAGTGGAGTGGAGAGTAGAGGGGTCCTGTAGTGGAGAGGAGAGTAGAGGGGTCCTGTAGTATAGAGAGGAGAGTAGAGGGGTCCTGTAGTGGAGAGAGGAGAGTAGAGGGGTCCTGTAGTGTAGAGGAGAGTAGAGGGGTCCTGTAGTGGAGAGGAGAGTAGAGGGGTCCTGTAGTGGAGAGGAGAGTAGAGGGGTCCTGTAGTATAGAGAGGAGAGTAGAGGGGTCCTGTAGTGGAGAGAGGAGAGTAGAGGGGTCCTGTAGTGGAGAGAGGAGAGTAGAGGGGTCCTGTAGTGGAGAGGAGAGTAGAGGGGTCCTGTAGTAGAGTGGAGAGTAGAGGGGTCCTGTAGTGGAGAGTGGAGAGTAGAGGGGTCCTGTAGTGTAGAGGAGAGTAGAGGGGTCCTGTAGTAGAGTGGAGAGTAGAGGGGTCCTGTAGTGTAGAGGGGAGTCCTGTGGTGGAGAGGGGAGTCCTGTAGTGTAGAGGGGAGTCCTGTGGTGGAGAGGGGAGAGTAGTGGAGACAGTAGATGGCAGAGGAAAGTATGAGGAGTCGGAATGATGAGGGGAGGTCTGAGGGAGAGAGAGAGAACAGAGCAGTGGAGTGGAGAGAGAGAGAGAGAATAGAGGAGTGGAGAGAGAGAATAGAGGAGTGGAGGTCTGGACAGGCCTGATGCAGGGGGAGTCACAGATAAACGATTGCGGGGAGAGGAGACAGGGGTGGTGAATGGCGGCGTTGGTGATTGGTCAAACCCATGACCCTCTCTGTAGCCGCATGAGTCCTTAGAATCCCCATCAGCACATGTCAGCAGACAAGATGATACCCCTGCGTCCACGGCGATCCTTCACAGACAGGCAGACAGACCACCCTCACCCACCCCGACCCCGAAACTAGCCCAAGTGGGGAGCGGTGGCCCCTAAAGTGCTCTTATCTGTAAGCAGCCCCAGATGAAGCAGGCGTGGGGGGGGAAGGGGGGGGGGGGCAGAGCCAATAGCAATGGCAGTCACATAATCACGATAAAGACCAACGTTAGGGCTCGGGTTTGAAATCAGAACCCGCCATCTTATCAGGAGCCGCTCTGTTGTTGGCTGTCTTTGATCGGACCCGAGCCGTAGTGGGGTATAGGGGTTAAAGACTTAGGAATGCACTCGGTCCCCGCATGACTAATACAGTGGTTCTTC
>NW_027468630.1:20636767-20659267 GCF_046254945.1 Alosa pseudoharengus | reverse complement strand
CACACACACACACACACACACACACACACACACACACACACACACACACACACACACACACACCCCCCCAGAAGCGTGTGGTCTCCTCCGGGGCGATGACCTCACATGGGCTGTGTCCCCTTTCTCTGACCACACCAGAGCAGGGTGGACCGGCGCAGATTACGGCCGCCAGGACTCTAATCCATCACTGGCTGTCATCGCCGCGGTAACCCCGCCGGCGCAGAGCACGGTTGCCGCGGGGACACTGGTCGGTGCGGCGCTAAGTTAGCTCCAGCCTATTTTAGGACAAACACACAGCACCGAGCATGAAATATTAATAGCCCTTTATGATTTTTGTTGGATGAGGCCTTGGAGCTCTCCTGTGCTCACAGAAAAAGAGGAGAAAAGGACTCTGCACTGTTAGCGTGCACTGTAAACATTCATAAAGGAAGGAAAGAAAAAGCAATAAAGAAAGAAACAAAGAAAGAAAATAATTGATATGCATCTCTCTCTCTGTTTGTGTGTGTGTGTGTGTGTGTGTGTGTGTGTGCGTGTGTGCGTGCGTGTATGTGTGTGTGCACGTGTGTGTGAGTGTGCGTGTTGTATGGGTGTGTGCTGTGTGTTTGTGTGTGTGTGTGTGTTTATATGAGAGAGCTAATTGCTGTTTTTTCTCACCCCACAGAGGGTTGATGGGAAAGGGTCCAAGGTGGGGATAAACATAAAGTAAAACCAGCAGTGTGTTCAATCACTTTCCCCTGAGACACACACACACACACACACACACACACACACGTGCACACATCCATGCACCAGGACACAGGTACATATTTACCTACAACACAGTAGGTACTCACTGACAGGTAAATGAACACATTGCACAGACTACCTACCTAACATTCAATCACTGTCTACTGTGTGTATTTATATATACACAACACACTCTCTTGCAAAAACAAACACACATACACACACAGGCACAATCCCATTCACATATTTCCACATTAAAGAGTATGCACAGACACTCTTACACACACACACACACACAAACACACACACTCTTCTGTTGTCCAACTGTGAGGCCAGCTGTGGCACAGGCGAGTGCTGGGGAATTCTTCAGTTATAATAAATCATTTCTGTTGATTGAGCCCATTCTTAAAACTCTCCATGGATGGTGGGGGGGGGGGATTGGCATGAGATCTCTCACACATACACAGACTCACGCACATATAGTACAGACACACACACACACACACACACACACACACACACACACACACACACACACACACCCATGTACTTTCTCTTTCTTTCACACACAAGTTTATGCACACCTACTCACACACACACACACACACACACACAGGCCTCCGCCCCTGCCCAGTCCCCCAGTAGACTTTAAGTCGGAGTGTAATGCATCTGGACAAGCTGAGGCCGCTGCGGATAATCGTTTCCTTCACTCCTTCACATACAGCATCCAACATACCTCCCATATCACACACACACACACACACACACACACACACACACACACACACACACACACACACACACACACACACATACACACACGCACACACACACACACACACACACACTGCACCCAGATGGAGAGAAGACTGGATGTAGGAGAGAGAGAGATTGAAAGAATGGAACAATAAAAGCGATAAAAATAAATGCAGTAAACCGAGAAAGAACATGAAGGGAGAGAATGAGAGGACATGAAAGTGTGTGTGTGTGTGTGCACACGCAGTAGCAGGGTAAGCCATATCTAACAGGTAGAGTGTGTTAATGGAATCGGACCTGCAGCACTTGGCTGGCAGTAATAGGAAGCACACTTCCCATTCAGAACCATTCAGACAGACAGCTACCATTCAGGCCACACACACACACACACACACATTCACACTCACACACACACACACACACACACACACACACACACACAGTCACACACACACAGTCACACACACACACACACACACACACAGTCACACACACACACACACAGTTCACTCACACTGTACAGTCTGTGCAGGCCACACTTGAAGCACCCACAGAGATTTGGCACGCTTCAAATCTCATGGAATCCTGTCAAATTCCCAATTCTCTTTTTTTATTCTTCCTTTCTGCGTGCGTGTGTGCGTCCTTCTCAACAGTGCTCCCATTGTTGCCAGCCATTGCTTGACCCCTGTGTGCAGTCAGCGTTGGAGAATTTCAAAGACGAGGAGGAAAAACAAGAAAAGAGCTATACACACACACACACATACACAGACACAGACAGTCACACACACACACACACACACAAACACACACACTCCAAAATAGGAGAAGAGGGTGAGAAAACAGGAGAGGGACAAGAAAGCGAACGAGTGTGCTAGTGGGAGGGCTTCCACACACGGGTGTGTTGAACTAGGCCAACCAATCAGCTCTCCTAATCAGGGCCAGGCCTGACACTCCCATCAGGCACTGCTGCAGTTTAATGGACCCGGTTCTTGCTCTAGCTCTCTCTCTCTCCCGTAGCCTACCACTTGCCTCTCCCGTTTCCCCTCGCCGGTGGAGTGGCGTTTTTTCAGCTTCGCCGCCTTCTTGCTGACGCGTATTCTTTGGGCCGTCTTTTGTGTGTCGGAGCCGCTGTAAACATAATCTGACCGAGCTGCTTTGGTCGGTGCCACAGACCCACTCTCTCCCGACTCACTCACTCACACACTCTCACACACACTCTCTCTCTCTCTCACACACAGACACACACACACACACACACACACACACACACACACACACAGGCACTGAGGTCCCCAGCGCTGCCAGTGCGGGTTTGCTCAGGGCATTGTGTGCATTGGGCTGAGGCCATTCCCAGCTTTCCCAAAAGCCCTCTCAAAGCAAACAGCTCAGCAGCTGTGAAACGCTGCCGTCAATGTGGCCACTGGTGGGTTGTGGGGTGGGATGGGGGTGCGGGGTTGGCATCCGACCTCCACCTTCCAGAAGGTTCTTCCTCATAAACGACCGTGTTTCTCATTTTCTCATGTTGACAAAAGCCCTGACAGAAAAGGAGGCCATTGTGTCGGAGGAGAGGGGGGGAGCTTGTCGAGCCGTTGTATGATTTCACCCCTATTGAACTCTCTCTTTCTTTCTCCATTCTCCATTTGCCTTTCTCTATCTTCCTTTCTCTCCCTCTCTCCACTTCTCCAAAGCAGCCCCCTCTTCTCCCTCCATCCAAGCTCTTACCCTTTTGGCTTTTCTGCCATTCTACTCGCCGGACAAACATTACTTTGTCAGGCTGGCTTAATTAAAATGCCTCGCCTCGAGATTGTGAACTTTACTGCCCGGCTCCACATGGCAGAAGCTCGAGCTGGACGTTTCTGAGAAACGCTGTGAAGACCGCAGGGCTTTTTTTTTTTGGTTGCTCTGATTGAAATGTGTGAGGGACCCCTTCACGGGCTTCTCTTGTGTTAGCCTTGGCCTTCCACGGTTACCCATTAGAAAAAGCAGTGTGGTGAGGTTGGAGAAGTTCAGGGTGGTGGTGGTGGTGGAGGTTGGGGTGAGGGTGGAGGTGGGGATTTGGTGGATGGACAGAGAGAGGGAGAAAGAGAGAGAGAGAATGAGAGAGCAGCCAAGAGGAGTGAGTGGAAGTCATCGCTGTGATTTTGACAGCTAATAACACCATGTGGTCTGAGGGTGAGTGTGAGGTGTGAAGGACTCTGCCAAAAGTCAATGGCAGCCTGGTTGAATACACACACACACACACACACACACACACACACACACACACACACACACACACACACACACACACACACACGCATGCATACTAGTGCTTACACATCTGATTAATGAGGGCAAGCTGCCCTCGTGTAAATAGCTGTGAGCTATTCCTCTCTCCTCCTTCCTTCACTTTTTCAGTCTCACATCCTTTCTTTTTCACCCTCTACCCCTCCTCTCACTTTTCTTTCTGTCCCATTTTGCTTGCCTACTTGAGTCTGTCCTCTCTCCTTCTATTTTTTTTTCTTTTGCCCGTTGCCTTCTCTCTCTCTATCTCTCTCTCCTGTAAGGGCAGTGCACATGTCTTGCATGTGCTGTCCAGTCGTTGCCACACGATCCTCACACGGCCTCGTGTTAATTACGGATTATTACTGAACCGTAAACGGACACTGCAGCGACAGCCAGATACACAGGCGGCTGCCCGGCCTGGACGCTGAGTAATTAGTCCCGGCCCCGTGCCCCGTTTGTTCCTGCCCGCGGAACCGTGCTGAAAGAGCCGGGCCCGGAATTGCTGTGAAATTTGATTTCAATTTGCCGCTTTTGTTTCCCCTGGCTTTGAAGTGTGGAGAAAAAAAAAGAGAGGGTGGAGCTGGGTGTGAAAGTGTGACTGCTGAAACGCTCTCCCTCCTGCGCTACGCCAGGGTGTTGACGGACAGCTGATGGACCAATCACACGGGCCTCTGAGGAACCAAAGGACAGACGCTGGCAGTGGGGCAATGTTTCCTAAATCTAACTACACACGCCAAACCATGGACAGAATGAAGCCATGGACCAAGTGAGAATGAAAAAGCCAGAGAAGCGAGAGACTGACAGGAAGAGAAAAGGAAGAAAGGAAGAAAGGAAAAAAGGGGAAAAATGAGCACATCCAACAAAATCAAATTCTAACCTAGACAAATTCACAGCATTTACACGTTGAGAGCAAAAGAGAGAGACACTGGGGGTGGATATTTGTGTGTGTGTGTGTGTGTGTGATATAGGGGAGTTGTACAGTTGATCAGTGTGCAGGACTGTTTGTGGCCCGATAGCCTCCCAGTAAATTGCCTCATCAATCACAAGAGCACTGGGTGGGAGGTAGGGAGAGAAAGAACAGCACTGTATGTCAGGATTTACACACACACACACACACATATGGAGCTGCTTACAGGCTAAACCTTATTAGGGCGTACAGGCAGCGGAAGGGCACCAGATATCCCCCTAACATACACATACACACACGCGCGCACACACACACATGCGCGCACACACACACACACACACACACACACACACACACACACACACACACACACACACACACACACAGGCACGTACATAGAGAGTTCCCCTATTCCCAATCGAACCCTCTCAGGTTTTGTGTACCCCCAAAAGAGCAATCATATCCCCATACTTCCCCCGTCATCACTCCACACCAGTAGGCCCAGATGAGGCCTTTCTCTCCCCTAATTGGTCACTTCCTAAAGGCTGTGATTAGACAGCACTTTGGAGCAAACTGGCTGTTCCTGCTGCAGTAACGCCATCCACGTGCTGTTGCCATTGTTGGGGAGACTAACGCAGCCTATGGCTTTGTAGAGCACTGCATGGTGTAGTATAGCAAAGCAACGACCAAAGTAAACCAGTCAGTGGGCCAAAGATGCCACTGAACACTGCAATATCCACTCCTTACAAAGTGTGTGTGTGTGTGTTGGAATGGGGAAAGAGGAAAGAAAAACTGTGAGTGTGTGTGTGTGTGGGTATGTTGGGGAGAAAGGCAAGCGAGACTGTGTGTGTGTGTGTGTGTTGGGGAGAGAGAGTGTGTATCAGGAGAGGGGTGGGTGCTGCTCACCTGCACATAGCCCACATCCAGAGCAGAGAGGACTGTGACAGCATATGACTGGCACCCCTTAGCTTCCTCTCTCTCTCTCTCTCTCTCTCTCTCTCTCTCTCTCTCTCTCTCTCTCTCTCTCTCTCTTCTCCTGTCTATCATCCTCTTGAACCCTTCTTTTTCTTTCTTCCTCCCTCCCTGTCTTTCTCTATGTCTCATTCTCCCTTTCTCCTCGCTGTCTTCTCTCCCTGAGTGGTTTGACTCAGCTGAATGACAGAGCATGCAAATGTCAGAGAACAATTCTTTTTCAAAATATGCTCACACACACATTCACACACACACACCACACACTCACACACACCCCACCTACCCACACACACACACACACAACCACCCACCCACACACACACACACACACAGTTTTGGAGTTTGATCTCTGAGAATCAGTCACCCTCAGTATCTGTAGGGCAGTGGACGAGGTGGCAGGATATGGAAACGTTGACAGTCAGGATGTCAGTCATACTCACAACCTAACTCTGTAATGTCTCTAGTTTAAGACACCCCCTACCCTCTAACCCTACACACACACACACACACACACACACACACACACACACACACACACACACACTCACTCACACACCCACACACACACACACACACACACACACACACACACACACACACACACACACACTCACTCACATACTCACACCCATTCAGAAAAAGAGCTTTTTACACTTTTACTTTAACTAAAACTAATACTTAAACTTACTAAACTAAACTAACTAAAATACTTAGCCTGACGTAGCCAGACTCAATTCAGAATTTGAATCTGGTACTGCACCATTGTGATGTGATTATGTGGCGTGTTTCAACTGATACAGAGGATGCCTCTGCACACAATTGAATAGACCTAATCAATCAGAGCAACGAAATATGTGAATCGTGTAGGGAAAATGGCCAAAACATGCCTTTATCATTGTTTTCTTTTAGTTTTTTACATGTTTTTGCCCTGTCAATATTTTGTGCAACACATAGTAGCGGAATCTAAACATCTAGCTTCTGTATTGAGAACCTTTTTGTTGTAAACAAAATCAAACCACAGCGGACTCAGGTGACATAGATGATTAGGCACCGTTGCTCATCTGTCCATCATGGTATGAAGCCCGCCCAGACGATTTGGTTCTCAATCGGGCATAAAGGCCTCTCAATGGAACATGTCCAGACCGAGTTTCCCAACACTATGGTTTAGGTATTTTTGGCGACTGTACAGCTCCCTCTAGAGTGGCGATATATTTATATTTTACTCTGCTGTTGTAAATAGCAAACTTCTCATGACTTATCCCCCCTGTACACAATGAAAATGCTTTTGTTGTGGAGATGAAGGATTAATAACAGACAAAAAGTCTCTATAAATCTCCAAAGAGCTAGATCTACTGACAAGGTAATGTTTCACGATTCTTGAGAGATTTGTCGGGCCACCAGTTCTTGGAAGTTGCATGACTGGTTTTCTTGTTAGCGACTCGCTACGTCTATGCTATATAGCTACGCTAGGTGAATGATTCGCTAATTACAAGTTTGTTTAGCATCAAATTGGCTTTGTAAAGGTTATATTGAGGTGAAAATCTTGCATAGTGTTCCTTTAACCAAGACTTCAAAGGAACCTGATGGCTGCTTCCAACAAGGGGACTTGGCATACACAGACACACACACAGACACACATGCCCAGGTCTCTTCCACACATAATCTCTTTCTTTCTCTCTCCCTTTCTCTCTCTCTTGCTAACTCTAGGTGGGTTTACATGGGCGTGGCGTGTGTTCCTTTTAGAATCTGATTGAACAGCCATGTAAATGCTCAATCAGATACAGAAATATTGTGGATGCCCATTACTTGTAGCCTGGCGAGCCAGACCCACATTAAAATGTAGGGTCTGGGCACTCACCGTTCGCAGTGCTCAGTCCGAGGGGCGGGATAATCAGTTGTCTTTCAAATTCCCTCTGCACGCAATAGGACGCAATAGGATATTTGTTTTCAAGTAGCAGGGAATTCAAGCCAAACCGTTGCAACTCTGCCATCAATCATTATGTTAAGCCCACCAAACGACTCTATACACGATTTCAATGTCCTGATTAAGTTTCGATTTCTGGAGCTCACAAGCCAACGGAGAGTTGCTAGACTAGCCCTGGCAGCAAATGTAATTTGCTGCCGCTAGGGGCGCGTCTAGATTTCTAGGCTACATTACTTGTAACATGGTTGTGCTTTCCTTTCTTCCTTACTTCTGGCATGAATAAACATGCGTTAGCTCCAAGCTGTTGCTTCATAACTGAGCTGAACAGAGGAAAGATTTGTATTTTGAGCAGATTTCAAACCACACACCAAACAGAAAAAAATATGCGCATGTCACACGGCTATTCCGATTAAATACATTCCTCTATAAAAACATCGGGTCGAATCAGATTACCCTGCCACGTAAACAGTTGGTCCGCCGTTTTCAATCGGAATAACTGAGAAGAAAGTGAACGTGTAAATGGAGCTACTCGCTCACTCACTCACACACATACACACACACACACTGGCACACACAGACATGCACCACATATATGCTTAAGCTATCTCACCCAGACAACAATGCCAGCTGATGCAGGCAAATCAAGCAGTTTCCTCATCCTGTTTGGTGCTTAAACACTCATCCTCCAGCCTCCTGGGAAACTCAGGGGAACGACCCTCTCGTATCTACACACAGTCTACACACACTCCACTCAGCCTCCGGGCAAACGACCCTTTCATATCAACACACTCCTCAAGCCCTTAAGGCCGGTAGAAGTTGTTATGGCACTATGGCTTCCATTTACTCTCCTTGTGCTGAGTCAGGTTAGAGAAAATGGCCAAATAACGAATGACAACATTGGTTTTAGCATTTCCAAGGATGTTACAAAGGCCATTTTCAATTTGTTTTATTCTATTCATACAGGAACAGCAGCAGCTAGAACTATCTTGTAGTTGTTATTTGACAGAAAACATGAAGAAAAAAATGAATTGCACTCAAAGGGAACCAAGGAAGATTAGTCCAATCATTTTAGTCCCCACATAAAACTGGACTTAAAGACACTCAAATTGAAAACTGATTCTCAACGAGAATGCTGCATTTTATTTTTTTATTTTTTTTTACCATGGCAATCCACACAAGAACAAACAAACCTTGAGGTCTAATCAAAATACTACACAACTGACCACCAGAAAAGCCAAGTGTTGACTTCTGTTACAGGTCTTCGGGTTCTTTGACTCATTGTGGTCATTTCTGCTGTGTCTCCTAGCCAGCACCTGTGTCTGTTTTCCTGCCTGTGCTGCTCTGGCGTTGGGTGTGGAAGGCCTCAGGGCAGCCAAGCGGCCTGCGGTCAGCACCGGAACGGGACGTCAGCGCGCAGCAGACAGGGCTCCCCGCTCTCCTGGCGTCACGGCCCAGGATATTTGCGTTGTGTGTGTGTGTGTGTGTGTGTGTGTACAGTACGACCTGGCATGGTCATTTTTCCAGTCCTCTGAAGAAAAAAAAAGAAGAAGCAGCGAAGACTGATTGGTGATGCAGAGCTCTTTCCCTTTCCTGCCACTGCACAGAGAAAACCACAAAGCAGAATGACAAGGCAAAAACGCTGCCTGACTGACACGGGGAACACTACACATACTGTACACAGCAACATTAAACTTATATGAAGACTACACACACACACACACACACACACAGCAACATTAAACCTATATGGAGAGTATACACACGGCAACATTAAACTTATATGAAGACTACACACACACACACACACACACACAGCAACATTAAACCTATATGGAGAGTATACACACGGCAACATTAAACTTATATGAAGACTACACACACACACACACACACACACACACACACACACACACACACACACACACACACACACACACACACAGCAACATTAAACTTATATGAAGACTACACACACACACACACACACACACACACACACACACACACACACACACACACACACACAGCAACATTAAACTTATATGAAGACTACACACACACACACACACACACACACACACAGCAACATTAAACCTATATGGAGAGTATACACACGGCAACATTAAACCTATATGAAGACTACACACACACACACACACACACACACACACAACAACATTGAACCAATATGGAGACTACACACACACACACACACACAGTAACATTAAACCTATCGGAACTCCCCCTATTACCGTCGGCCCCGTATTTCCGCCGTCTTGCGTGTATGTGTCACATAATATCCATTTCTATACAAACCAAGACGGCGGATTCCTAAAGAAACACACCTACACCCACACCATAGGTGTATCTAAATTAGTTATGTACCAAAAATGACATTTTACCGTGACTCGAAGAGCTGTAAACAGTGTTGTAAGGCTGCGTGTACACATCCGGTCTAACCGTTCATGTGCCGTTGAAACGGCGTAAATAGGCGACACACAAGGCCAGCACTAACCTCCGAGCGTGGTAAACAAAATCGGATATTTCAGGCAGTAAATGCTTCCGTTAAGAACCAAAACAGATTTTGTTCAAATCTACACACCTATGGCTACTGAAAAATGTAAGGTTCATTTATCAAATGTTATTTTGAAGTATTGAAAAACATCGTTGTTTTAGAATTTTCGAACGAAAGTGGTGATAATTGGAGGCGTTACGATATATGAAGACTGCACACACACACAGCAACAACCTATATGGAGACTACACACACATAGCAACATTAAACCTATATGAAGACTGCACAAACACAGCAAGACTGGACCTATATGTGAATGTCCTATCCTCTCCTTACATGCACTTTCTGTCTCTTCCTCTCCTTTTCCTCTCCTCTCTCTCTCTCTTCTTTTTCCTCTCTCTCCCATGGCGCAGAGATAGGGGGATGAGATTGACGTAATTGGTGGAAAGTTTGGAGTTCTCTTTACGCCGAGGGGCCTCTCCATTAAACGCTGCTCTGGCCGCTAATGGTGGACTAATGGGCAGATTCTCCAGACAGGTCTCTGGCACAGCCTCGGCTCTCTCCCCAAAACGCCGCTCACAGCTCCAGAGGACGCCGGCCATGCCAGCACTCCACCCGCCAGACACCCATCTCTCTCTCACACACACACACACACACAGAGACACACACCCTACACCCCCTACACTCACTCACACACATGCACACACACTCCAGTACACCCCCTACACCTCCACACAGCCTATCCTCCTCTGTTCAGGCAGAGTGATACAAAAACCAGAAGAGTTGTTTTACCGTCGCAGGACAAGAAAGGCCCATTGAAGGGGAGAGACAATAGCCCCATGCATGGGGTCTGGTGAAGCCTGAGGGTCATCTCCAGACACTGGACTAAACACTAAAAGGAGGAACTCTAACGATGATGAAAAAGGATTTACACCTCACTTCATGAGGCTACTTATGCAGCTGTTACAAGGCAATCTATTAATCTTAACACTTATAAGATAACTCCACAAAATAGCTTGTTTATTATAATAAGTGGGGTTGTCATATTGTTAATAACATTTTGCAAATATAACTTTGGTTCAAGTCAATGGGTTACATTGAATGCAGCTGAAGCACTGTTTTGTCTGTATCACAAGAACATCTTTGGGAACGGTGTGATAGTCTGTGAGTGTTTCCATGCTATGGTGTTGTTATGGGATGAGTAGTCTGGATCTCCTGAGTGTTTCCATGCTATGGTGTTATTATGGGATGAGTAGTCTGGATCTCCTGAGTGTTTCCATGCTATGGTGTTATTATGGGATGAGTTAGTCTGGATCTCCTGAGTGTTTCCATGCTATGGTGTTATCATGGGATGAGTAGTCTGGATCTCCTGAGTGTTTCCATGCTATGGTGTTATTATGGGATGAGTAGTCTGGATCTCCTGAGTGTTTCCATGCTATGGTGTTATTATGGGATGAGTTAGTCTGGATCTCCTGAGTGTTTCCATGCTATGGTGTTATCATGGGATGAGTAGTCTGGATCTCCTGAGTGTTTCCATGCTATGGTGTTATTATGGGATGAGTAGTCTGGATCTCCTGAGTGTTTCCATGCTATGGTGTTATCATGGGATGAGTAGTCTGGATCTCCTGAGTGTTTCCATGCTATGGTGTTGTTATGGGATGAGTAGTCTGGATCTCCTACAATGTGGTTGTCCACCTGTTACATGGAGGCTACACTGGCCACATAACTGAAGCGATCTGCTGCAACAATTAGCTTCCACTATAATCAGGGATGTAGTGCTAAAATAAAAGGAATTCTGTGATCTCGGTGATGTGGACAGCGCCATGCGGATTTTAAAAAAAGGCATTCAGAATATGTTTGATGATGGTGGAGGTTATTGTCCAATGTTTATAACAATACCAGTGGTATTAAATGGTTCCAAGAGTGTTGATGAGTGTCCAGATTGTGAATGTGGATAATACAGTGTGATTTTTGAATGTTAAAAGTTGCAATAGGTGGATTGATAAACTCTAACAAGAGGTGGATAAACTCTATTTCTGAAATTTCTGCATTTGCTTGCGTTTAGCCTCCATTACATCCCTGACTATAATCAATGGAACTGGCTACACCAGACGTGATAGCGGTGTGTACATTCAAAAAAATGAGAACAGTCTTCTAAAGCTATTTTATGCTACGTGAACGGATCGCTTCAGTTGCGTACTTAGTATATCCGGGGCCTTATCCTGTAGAGTTACTCTCAGGCAGGGCTAGATATGCACTAACACCATATGTCACCATATGAGAACTAGTGCTGCTGCTACAGAAAATATCAATAAAGCAGTTAATCAGTTGCGGTAATTTACTACTTTGTGAACAAAACCACAACAACTATGCAATACTTCAAAAAAAACAAAAAACATATGAGTTCTTCTTTTATAAAATTGTCAAATACCCACAGAATAAGATGTTGTTTGAGACAACAGATTTGTGTAGTTATGTTGTGCTCCAAGCAAAACCACAGTCTGTTGCCAAGCAACAGACACGCTGTGTGCAGGTGTGTACAACAGGTAAGCTCGGTGAAGCAGAGTAATTCAGACAGCAAAACATCCGACTGCCATTGTAGATAATCATCTGCCCAGAAACACATCTTGTCCTACTTAGTTCCCTGACCAGAACATGTTATTACAAAGATGCTTTCTGTGGAATTGTATGCTTCTTATTATTTACAGTACCATCTGCCCTTTGCTGTTATCAAGAGGATGGAAAGGCAGTGTTAGATATTACTAGTCATTTTTAGCTTCTAAGTATAAGTATGAGTATATATACTCTTTTGAACCCGTGAGGGAAATTTGGTCTCCAATCGGTGAATTAGTGAAACACACACAGCACACAGTGAACACACAGTGAGGTGAAGCACACACTAACCCAGGGCAGTGAGCTGCCTGCTACAGCGGTGCTCGGGGAGCAGTGAGGGGTTAGGTGCCTTGCTCAAGGGCACTTTAGCCGTTCTTACTGGTCGGGGATTGAACCTGCAATCCTTCGGTTACAAGCCCGAACCAGTAGGCCACGGCTGCCCCATAAATCAATTCTTACTGTATTTAAGGTTGTTGTTTTGCAGATGTTTGGCGGTTCATGAAGAATCCAACAGGTTTTTCTGTCATGTTAAATGAAGATGTGTATGGGTTGTATGGGTTGTATGGGTTGAACAGAGATGCATCTAGTGGCACACATGCTTGTGTCATGGCTGTGACTCTGGCCTTGGCACGCATGTTGAGAAGTCAGACAAGGGCTCTTAGATTGATCCTAGCCAGCTGGGTATAAACTCCATGCAGATGAACTTACACACACACACACACACACACACACCATCACACCATCGGCAGCTCCAACACATGTAGGCCATGCATCTAGCCATGACAGTTTGTCAGGCCCCAGCGAAGGCAAGACAGGATGGGATGGCTTTACTCCACATAGTAGTGCACCAGTCACACACCAGCTGTGTTTAACCTCTAACCACCCCCCTCCCCTCCTTCCCACACACACACAACATAAGTGAGTGAATAGGATGTAGAACCTGGTAGCATACCTAACACATCTGACCCACATTTGCAGGGCTATGTGATCAGTAGTGCAGTAGTGGTCTCTCTCCCTCTCTCTCTTTCTGTGTTTGTGCATGTGTGTATTAGTCTGCCTTTGTATCTGTCGGAAAGATACAAAGCCTCAATGTGAATGTGTTGTTAAATATTGTATACCATTTTCAATGTAGTATAGGTTAGTACTTGTGGTCCCATGTATACTAATTTCCCTCCATAATCTCTCTGGCCCTCTTTCTTCCTCTCTCTCTGTCTCTGATAGCCTGCTACACCATGGAGTTCCTCTTCTTCCTAAAATGGCCTTTAATTTCTCTTTATTCACAAACTTTACTAGACCCTTGGAGGCGAAGCTGCTTCTGTGTTTGTTTATGACATCACTGGAAAGTGCCCCGTGCAGACGACCTTTCGGTAATGACCTGTAATTACTGTTTATAAGAGTGTTATAGGCTACATACCCATTGTGCGCCGTGTAAGTGGGAGAATGGGTAAATGGCCTGCCGTCCGTTTCATTGTTTAGATGGAGCCATGGGTTCATGGCGACATTCCGCATAAATTTATCTCTGACCACGTTTTCCTAAAACCGTTATTACATTCAAATAAACAAGGGCAATTAAACTCGCTGCAAACAAATAACACATAACAAGACACTATTTTTATCCCGATGGAAACAACTGGCTTCCTTTTCCTCTTCTCTCCGGACGGGGGCAGTGTAATCACAATCCAAACTTCTCAGCCTTACCGCAAGCGAAATCTGAGCGCTGTCAAAGAATCTTATCCCAATTGAAGTTCTTGGTAATGGAGAATGTTTATTTTTCCCTTCTCCTCCGAGTATTTGCCCGACTCTAAATTAAGTTAAATTATATGCATACGAATATAATAAGGCCAGGGTATTGTTGAGGGTAAATTATAGAGTTGTGGACTCCAAATGGAACAGTGCGCCAGGCTCACTTCAGCAAAGGCTACAAGTTACCGTAAATGTGAAGAAAAAAGGGCTAAACTTAATTATGAACTCTTTATTTATGGATTGCACAATGATACGGGGATACACCACAATAACCAACAACCTTGAATCAACTGGGGGAACTGCGAAACCTGAACTCATTGTAGCTAGCTTAATTGGTGTATTGACTGTTTTTTTTTTTTTTTTTTTTGGTTTTGGAACTATTTCCCTTAATTGCACAGAACAAATAATGAACATACATGGAACTGAGAAAGAATTAGCCCTGGGCTATAATTAATTTTGATAACCAGTAGTTATTTTCAAACTGACAGATGTTTACTATTAGGAATTTTTTTTTCTGTTTATTCATGTATCTTAATATTAAATATGATAGTTTAACAGACTGAGCCAGGGACCCGTGGATGCAGACTTGCCTTTATTGCACAACTTTATCAACTCTTGCATTTAGTCATGGCTTTGCAATCTTCGCGAATCTCAGTCTACTTCAAATCTCCATTTCAGCTTGGAAGTAAAGTTTGAAGAGCCCAAACTTTGGTGACATCACACGCCAGCGGACCAGTAGGAGACTGGATCGAGACTTCGGGGGCCGGGGAGAGACTGTGAGATTCTCCTGCATGCACGCGCTCCCCGAAACTTCTGCTTGTGTTCTTGTGTTCTCGGAAGCTTTTGCTGATGGAGCGGAGGAATGCCAAATCTTACCCTTTCAGAAAGCCTTCTGCTCAACACCACTTTCACTTGGGGAAATCTTTTGGATCAGGCAAACTTTTCGCTTCTCTTTGAAGGAGAGTAACTTTTAAGGAAAGAACGGGAGGGATAGGATTTGTTAACGCACTCTCTGGATGATGGATATGCTGGAGATATCTGCGCATCTGTAAACTCCAAACTTTCAACAGTTATTTTTTTTGCTCTTGTTAAGTGGTGCAGAGGACGTCAAAAAAAGGACGGGGTTTTGAATGGGAAGTTTTTACAAAGAAGCCAAGAGAATAAGTTTGTGAAGTTGGAGAGACTACTTTTAATCTGTTCCTTGCCCGGCTACCCTCACGCTCCCTTTTAAGACATTTGTGATATACGCACGGAACTTGGCCATCCAAACTACCTGCGGATTTATCAAGTACTTTTTTTCCTTAGGTAGATATTGTGAATTTCTGTCTGTTCGTTTCTTCCCAAGCTTGCTCTCTCGTTGCGGATATGTTGGCGTCTGCGCGGGGGAGGTGGACCGTACTGAGGTGCTGGGGAAGCCTGCTGCTGCTCTGCGGATTGCTGTGCCGTGTGGCGGTGGATGGGTGCCCCCATAAATGCAGTTGTTCTGGATCTCATGTGGATTGCCAAGGTCAAAGCTTCCGCACCGTGCCGCGGGGAATCCCCAGAAACGCCGAGCGCGTGTAAGTATAGCGTTTTGAAGCAGCTTTGTTATCGGGTTTTATTGGCTGCGGGTGAACCCGAGACTGCGGTTAGTGAATAGTGCTCTCCGCCCGCAGACAGCGCTCTTGTCCCCTGTTGTTCTAGGATTTGTCATACCTGCCACCTGTAACCTGTTCCCCTCTTGACAGGCTATAGCACAACTAATGAAGACAACATGATCTCCCCGAGTCATAATAACTTGATGCTAAAATGTCTAGAGAAACAACCTAGCTAAAGCTCTGCATCTCTGTTATAACCGAAACAATGTGATGTCTGTTGTGCCCTTATTACGGAAATGCCGCTTCATAATAGAGTAACCTTATTTGTGTACCATTGTGTATTTGTAAATCGTTACAAATCAGTGCTGGTCTAAATAAATAGCTTTGCTTTTACCGACTGAAATACATTCATTTCCATCTATCAGAATAATGATCAACAGTCAGGCCCTTAGCCCTGCGAACTCACATTCTCCAAATATGCTTTCAAATCTGCAGTTCTCTCACTGCGCCGACCTTGTCTACGAGCCAGTGCCTTGGTAATTGCCACTGCAATATGTAATTTAACAGGATGGCTGATTACGCCCAAGTGCAGCAGTTCCTCGTGTTGAACCGCAGGGTGGGCTTACTTTTGGACTTTTGAATTGAATTAAAATGCGAAAAGTTTTCGCTGGAAGTAGCCCCGAGGTAAGAGCGCAACAGGGCATAAGACTTTTCAGTGTATCTACTTGAGCGACTCTGTCGACCGGCCTAAATTGTTGTGTATATAAACAGTATTGCCACGATTAATCATGGCAAGAAGTGTGTGTGTGTACCTTGGCACAGTTTAGCTGAGGAACCGCAACCCTATTAAGACACTCTCTGTGGCGGTGCCTGAATCCCGTTCTGTCCGGGTGAGCGTGCTCCTGCCAACCGGTGATTTGGAGAGTGAATTGTGGCTTTTCGTTTTTTTTTTTTTTTACGACGACCGAACCGGAGCACCGGCGCGGAGCACAGTTTCCACCTGTGGCAGGGCGCCCGACTTGGGCGAGCAATGGATGCCATTACTTACCATAACGGGGTCAAGGACTGCAGGGGTTAGAGAATGACTGTAGCCCTGCAACAATAAACACGGACCTTTTCTTTCGAAACACACGAATGCCAAGCTCCGACGTTGACCTGGGGGGTCGTTTGACCCCTTTGACCTCAGGAACTGGAGAGGGCTTGCGAGAGGAATTTTCATTCTAAGGAAAATAAATACCGTTTAAGAGCCGCTGCTGTGGTCTGGAATAAGAGTGTTTATGTTTTTAAATTTGTTTAGTCAAATTCGCGCCCCATTTAGAGACGCAGCGAAGAGGTGCTTACTTGCTTTTAGTGAAATTTGTCACGGTTGTTCCGCAAGGGGCCGGTGACTGAGTCGGCTCGCTGGGGTTAGTGACCCGGTCAGGCATTCGAGCCTTCCGCGGGGAGCACTAAATTTAACAGAAGGCTTACGCGCAGTCACTTTAGTAAGGCATTACTTAGGGGCTATTGAGAACCAGGTGGAGCTGGCACCGCCTCTCTCGGGAGCAATTTTCACGCGGCCACTATTTCCATATTAACCCGCAGCGCTGATTTGGCAGAAACGGTGGAGCGCTTTCTCCGGCCGCGCTTGCCCGTATTACGGCCTCAACTCAGGGACGGAAAACATTTCCTATAATAAATGTTTATTTACTCGGTAACTCAAGAGTTCAGTTCTTTGGCTTATTAGGAGGTTTTCCTGTCGGCAATAATAGCAACTGCTCACGCTTCTCCTATTCTCCTCTCTCCCCAGTGTAGTCCCAGTATTTCTCTGTCGCCCTCCCTCCCTCACATCTCTCCGCATCTCACTTCTTTACGCAGAGTTTTGTCTTGCCCATTGCTTTGCTGTTCAACAGAAATATCACTCTTCACGTCCCGTGGTGATTGTTAACACCCAGATCCAGCTTCTCCAGACACATGTGAATAAACTGTACTAGACTAGTTTTTGGTCTTGCTGCAAAACAAGAGAGACGCATAGAGGGAAAAAAAAGGGAAACAAAGAATTTTGAGGTATTTGTTTACAAAGAGACAAACCATATTAACTGTTTAGCTAAACAGTTGGCGATTAATTTAATAGTTAACAATTATTTGATTGATCAATTACTTGTTGCAGTCCTAATACTGACAGACAGCAAAAAGGAAGAATAGGAAGTCAGTAACTTAACAGAGAGACAACAACATAGAGATAGATAGATAGATAGAGAGAGAGAGAGAGAGAGAGAGAGAGAGGAAATGAAAGAGAGGGAGATGAAGAGAGTATATGTTGTAGAGCGTAAGCTGTATGTTGGTCTGGAATGTGGAAGCATGGAGAACCAGTTCTGTGTATTTTGAACATCAAACGCAGCCAGCAGCAGCACTAGAGCAGGTCAAAGGTCATGACTCACAGAGTAGCAGCCAGGACGGCTGGATCTGGACAGCTCACCTAGACACACACACACACACACACACACACACACACACACACACACACACACACACACACACACACACACACACACACACACACACACACTAGACCCAGACAGGATTGCTCAGCTCACCTGCACAGACAGACCAGACTGGACTGCTCAGCTGAAAACACACACACACAGTCACACATACACACACCATACCGGACTGTGGCCAGCCACTGATGAGCTCTCTCCATGAGGCCACTGTCCCAGCTCTTCCAGCTGTCATTCAAATTCATCGCCACGGCAATGGGGATCCCAGATGTGCAGCTCCTGTGCCATGTGCTCTGTTTCAATCAAAAAACAATTAGACTCTGGAAACAGACTGACACACGCACACACTCACACACACTCACACACACACACACACACACACACACACACACACACACACCTCCTGCTCCAGAGATATGACAAGTCCCGAGCTGTTGAACTCAATTGCTCCTAACAAGCAGGGTATTTTTAATATCGCACTGTCTTTCAGATAACTGTAATAGGAGACCCCTGGATGCAGACCTGCCAAACCTCCAAAGGCCTCACTGCTCTTGACTGTTTCTCTGTGTGTGTGTGTGTGTGTGTGTGTGTGTGTGTGCGTATGTTCCACTCAGACCGATCCAGTAGGTGACATGGTGAAGGCGTAATTGAATTTGTCTGTTTGGAAGTAGCACAGATTGTTATCTCTCGCTTCTGCTCTCATAAAAATGACTTGCATTGCTGCGCATTTTGGATTTGCTGTCAAGGCTTTGTCCATATGCTCAGTGAATGGAGCTGTTATTGTTTCACTATTTTAATGTGTGGGTCAGTGACCTTCAGGGTATGTCCTCACTGAGACCACCTGACCCTTTGACCTTTGGCACCGTTAGCATCATATGCTAGCAGACAAGATGAAGTAGCAGAATGCGAGTGTGTGGTGTGCTAATCTGCCATGTATGTGTTGCTGGCTGGCTGTGCCCATTTAGACTGCTGGCATCAGCTGCCTAGAACACATACACACACCCATACACACACACACACACACACACACACACACACACACACACACACACACACACACACACACACACACACACACAGATACACACACAGCCATTCAGAAAAAAAGTTTTTTATATGCTTGGAAAAAAAGCTGAGGTGCTGCCTCAACCAAGACTTCAAAAGAACCTGACAGCTGCATCTAACCAGGGGGCTTGACATGTGTGTGTGTGTGTGTGTGTGTGTGTGTGTGTGTGTGTGTGTGTGTGTGTGTGTGTGTGTGTGTGTGTGTGTGTGTGTATGTGATATGATCTTGAGTCTTGCTGTAGGAGTTTGTGTGTGTGTGTGTGTGTGTGTGTGTGTGTGTGTGTGTGTATGTTTGTGTGTGTGCGTGTTTGTGTGTGTCTGTGCTTTTGTATAGAATAAGAAAATAATCCAAGTCACGAACGGCCTTGAGGCTTTTGTCCAGACAGCTATGAAGGGAGACAGTGGACCGCAAGCCCTCTCAAAAACCAGTGTGTGTGTGTGTGTGTGTGTGTGTGAGAGAGAGAGAGAGAGAGAGAGAGAGAGAGAGAGAGAGAGAGAATGTGTGCCTCTGTATGTCATGCTTTAATGGAAGGCTGGTTTTGATTGCCTGAAAAAACTCAGGCCATTTAAGGTTAACAAGGACGTGGAGTCTCGAACTACGGTCACCAGGGTAATGTGTGAAATCCGTCAGCCTCAGTCATGCATCTGAGTGTGTGTGTGTGTGTGTGTGTGTGTGTGTGTGTGTGTGTGTGTGTGTGTGTGTGTGTGTGTGTTTGAGTGTTTATGTGGGTGTGTAGGTTTAGAGGTCTGAAGGGACAATTTGTGTGTGTGCGTACAGTATGTGTGACTATGTATTTATTTGCTTCTCAGTATATATGGGTTTGTTTTAGTGTGCTTGTGTTTGCGTTCACTCTTTGTGTGTGTGTGTTTGTGCAGTAATGTTGTCTATCTCATCTCTCTCATGCGTTGCGTGGGGACATGTCAGAGTGTTTATCCCCCATCAAACAGATCTGGTGAAATGAGTGTGTGTCTGGCGGCTGGGCCGGGCCGGGCCGAGACCGAGCCTCGCTGACGTAAGCGTGGAGACGTGCCCAGCCGTTATGTTGCAGCTAGCAACCCCGGTAAACACTCGGAGACGCCACCGAAACAGACGGCTGCCACCGGCCTGCCAACGGATGGCGACGGGGCATTTCGGGGGCAAATTGTCCCTAGCTCAGAGTCCCTCCAGACCTTTAAAGCTACACACACACTCACACACACACACAGAGATGTAGATACACAGACACACACACACATACAGTACACACACACACACACACACACACAAATGTGGACACACACACACACACATGCACACACACACACACAAATCCTAGCTTATAGTCCCTCCAGACCTCTAAAGCTACACACACACACACACATAGATGTAGAGACACACACACACACATACTCACACAAACACACACACATATAGACACACACATATAGACACACACACAAACACACACACACACACACACACACACATGGAGGGATGTTGCCAGTTGTCTATTTATATTTTTCCGCTGGAGCCTAGCTACCCCTTGCGTCTCAGTCCCTGGAAATCTTAAACAATCATTCGGCACATCAGACAGAAGCTCTGGAGAGCACTACTGAAGACAGGGACATTTTTGTGTGTGTTTGAGTGTGTGTGTGTGTGTGTGTGTTTGAGTGTGTGTGTGTGTGTGTGTGTGTGTGTGTGTGTGTGTGTGTGTGTGTGTGTGTGTCTATGTGTGTGTGTGTGTGTGAGTATGTGTGTGTGTCTACATCTCTATGTGTGTGTGAGTGTGTGTGTGTGTAGCTTTACAGGTCTGGCTCCTCTGTCACTGACGCACTGTGTGTGTGTGTGTGTGTGTGTGTGTGAGTGTGTGTGAGGGTGTGTGTGTGTGTGTGCTTTGTTCTGTTTGAGTCGTCTGTTGGCGCTCCTCTGAGATTGTGTACACAGCTACCCATCAGCTCACATCTCAGATCCTCCTACCACACAGCCTGACACAAATTAGTGTGAGAATGTGTGTGTAGGTGTCTGTTTGTTGGGAAGTGTGTCAACATCTGTGTTGGAATGAAAGCTTGGGTGTGTGTGTGTGTGTGTGTGTGTGTGTGTGTGTGTGTGTGTGTGTGTGTGTGTGTGAGTGTTTCTATGTGTGTGTGAGTCTATGTGTGTGTGTAAGTCAATGTGTGTGTGTGTGTGTGTGTGTGTGTACATTCCTGTCCCCCTTATGTCTTTGCCTGTGGTCCTTGTCTGTCTCTCCATTGTAGCTGTTCCTGTGTATGTTTAAATGTGTGTGTGTGTGTGTGTGTGTGTGTGTGGTCCCTGCCTTGTCATTGTCACATGCTACTGTTTTATTTAGAGAAGGGTCCAGTGAAGCGCGTGGTCTACACGGGGGCCGAGGTTGTCACTGTCAGGGGGACTGTAAACGGCGTGGGACATTAAACACCCACACGCAGCAGCAGCAGCAGGCGATAGGAAATCATTACCCTGCTGGCCTTTCCTCTCCTCTCCTTTCCTCTTCTCTCCCTCTTCTCTCCCTCTATCTTCATCCCTCTTTCTCTTCATCTCTCCTCATTCCTCCTCATTCCTTTTTCCATCTCTCCTTTTCTCTCTCTTCTTCCATCTCCCTCTCTATCTCTATCTCTTTCTTTTTTCTTCTCTCTCTTTACTGAATGGGTGTCCTAGAGTCCGAGTGCTTGCAGGTGAGACTGAGATGAGTGTGTTTAGAAAACAGAGAGGGGGGGGGCCCTGAGGAGTGTGTCGGAACTCCGCGGGTGACAGGTGTTTGTGTGTGTGTTTGTGTGTGTGTGTGTGTGTGTGTGTGTGTGTGTGTGTGTATGTGTGTGTGTGTGTGTGCGTGCGTGCGTGCGTGCGTGCGTGCGTGCGTGCGTGCGTGCGTGCGTGCGTGCGTGCGTGCGTGCGTGCGTGCGTGCGTGCGTGCGTGTGTGTGTGTGTGTGCGTGCGTGTGTGCGTGTGTGTGTGCACATTC
>NW_027468630.1:20629267-20631767 GCF_046254945.1 Alosa pseudoharengus | reverse complement strand
CTCCATATGATTCCCTCTCTCCATATGATTCCGTCTCCATCTGAGTCTGGTCCATTCCTGCCTCAAATGGATCAGTCTCTCCCTCTCTTCCTCTATGCACCCTTCTGTGCACCCTATGCACTCTCTTCCTGCTGTTGTCCTGGTAATCTTTTCTGCCCTTTTCTCTCCTTCATCTCTTTCTCCCACTTTCTCTCTCTCCCTCTCCCTCCCTCTCTGTCTTTTCTTCCGTGGCCATCTTTGTGGACGCAGCAGAGAGGTCAGAGTCTCAGTGGCTTGCCTGCAGCCTGCCGACCACAGAGTGTTTTAACTGCCGAAAAGTGTAACATGATCTCTCTCTCTTTCTCTCTCTCTCTCTCTCTCTCTCTCTCTCTCTCTGGGTGAATGTGTTGATGTACGTGTGTGTTCATTGTTTATAAGGAGAACATTTTTGTGTCCATCTGTATTTGACTTGGACCGAAGATATGTATCAGTCTTGCTCCTGAGGCCTAGTTAGGAAAAAAATTGATTGTGTGTGTGTGTGTTTGTGTGTGTGTGTGTCTGTGTGTGTGTGTGTGTCTATTAAAGAGACCTAGCTGTGAATGTCCAGATGCAGTGTTGATATTGTCAGACACTTTCACTGGACAGCACGTCACTATGTGCAGCTCTACGAGGTGATGAGAATCAGATGCCATTCAGAATCCCTGCATAAGGAAGTGCATTCTGAGAACTCCTGGTTCTATCAGGGAGGAGTAAATACAGGGAGGAATGTATTTGTGTTAAGACATCACTGGCCAGTGTTAATGTGTAATAGTACAAGGTGATATACATGATTGAGATACCCCAGTGTTAGACTCATTCAAGGACATATGATAACATTACATTGTCAGAGGCTGAGCTGGAAATAATGGTTAATCTAGCTAAGGAAGATACTGTAAGCAAAAAGCCGAGGATAATAAAACATTTATAAACAGAAGTCAGATGTTATAGAGTTGTTATAAGCACTGTTTTTTTTCACGGAGATGGAGAGAGCAGTGGCTAAACTAATGGTGCTGACATCACCCCAGTGCACCCCCACCTCCCCCCACTTCCACAGCCTCCAAGCGCTTTCAGACATACGTGTAAGACCGGAGGTTCTGCCGATGTTAAAAGGTGGGGCGTATATCTGAACGACATAACCGGTCATATGGAAATCCGAATTCACCCGGTGTTTATACTACTCCCCCCCTAGTATTTCCTCCGGACATTATGTAAATGTGCTGTGTCTGAACGAGAAGTAGAACATGCGGTTAAAATCACACCTAGTGAGAGGGCGTGTTGGTGACGTTTCTTTCGTGCGTCCATGTGGTTAGATCTGACTTAAATGCCAGTGTTATGATGGAGTGGCATAGTGCTGTCCAGAAAATCTCCGACCTGGAAAGATGCAGACATCACGGAGCTACTGTCCATGAGGGCATACAACATTTTGATAGAACACATGAAGGGAATGGCACGTTGTAGCCTACAACTGCATGGCAAGGCCAAACGAATTCAAAAGACTGAATCATCATAAGCAGAAGGCGCTGAAAAGGCAGTAGCCTACAGCGACGTCGTTGACGACAATAACAGGAGTATTTAATAAATTGTTAGCCAACACGGTTTTCTGTTCATTGATAGCCTTAGGCAGAATTAGGCTACAGAAAAGAATACTGGAGTTTTCTCTCTCCCGGCAGTAAAGACAGTATATTCGTGTTTAAAATCTAAATGAAAACTAAAGGTAGGCTATAGGCTATGCATATGACCATCCAGAGGAGGCTGGTGATCTGTCAAGAATGATGAAGATAGTAAGATACAGATGGTTTTATTGTTGCTGTCATTATTACCACAAACACGAATTGACAACGAAACCATGGCGATCGTGGGTTATATCTTGCCTTCTTAGGCCATGCACAGCCCTGTCAGAACTCCGTGTAGCATGCATAGCCTGCAGTTTTCATAGACCATCACCAACTAGTTCGCACTTTGGATATATCGTTGGATTGTGAAAAGCCCAATTTTGAATAACTACAGTACAACAGATGAGGTAGGATGCATCTTTTGCAATTAGAATTTCGTGTTGGTGAGACCTGTTGCCTATCAGTAGACATGTCATCTCGAGTTCCACGACAGCTTAGCTAGTGCCACCGAAATATGACACTGAAATCCTCTCACTATTGGAGTCGCTCAGATAGAAACAGCTGTAACGTGGTTAGGACACTTTTGCTGTGGAGTGGAGACGCCATAAGTTAGGTGTGGTTTTGACAATCAGAAAAGCAATATACTGAAATAGTTTAATGATGTAAAGTCAAGTGGTCTGGTGTGTGTGCGCGCAGTTTTTATTGATGAGTCGGAGTGGCAAGGGCATTATAAAACTTCTCGCTCTAGGCCTACTCATACACCGCGCTGAAATGGCGTAGCTGTCTAAATTCAAATCATATAATGCTAGGGGAGAAATAAACCATGAAAAAACTTCACTGTTATGTTAGTATTTTGTTTGTTGCTTAAA
>NW_027468630.1:20586767-20589267 GCF_046254945.1 Alosa pseudoharengus | reverse complement strand
AGACTCCCCCCGAGCCCGCGGGCCCCAAACATAAACTATTTATGTTATCCCGGGTCCTGCTCTCGGCCCGGTCCACTCTCATGTCGCCGAGCCTGCTGCTGCAGCACGGCAGGAGGCATTTAAATATTAGCTCAGAGAACAAGCAAACAGGGTGATGGGGGGGAAACAGCCCCCCCGCCTCCCCCAGCTCCATCCCACTGTGTGGAGAGAGGGGTGTGTATGTGTGAGTGTGTGTGTGTGTGTGTGTGTGTGTGGGGGGGGGTTGGGTGGCTAGGATGGAGGCTTTGTGGAGACCCAAACATTTTGGTTTTGGGCCCCGCACTGTGTGTTTTTCTGTGAGAAAACAAACACAGAGATGGGTTGCTACGAGCCGTAACCCGGACACTTCAGTTCTGGGACGGAGGGGTGTTTCCATGCTGCAGCAGCTATGTGTGTGTGTGTGTGTGTGTGTGTGATTGTGTTTCTGTGTTTGGTTTGTGTGTGTGGAATTCATGTGTTTGTGTATGTTTCTGTGTGTAATTGTTTGTGTATGCGTGTGTGTGTGTGTGTGTGTGTGTGTGTGTGTGTGTGTGTGTGTGTGTGTGTGTGTGTGTGTGTGTGTGTGTGTGTGTGTGTTTGTGTGTGTGTGTGTGTGTGTGCGTGTGTACGTGTGTGTGTGTGTGTGTGTGTGTGTGTGTGTGTGTGTCTGTGTGTGTGTATGTGTGTGTCTGTGTGTGTGTGTGCGTGTTTGTGTGTGTGCTAGTGTGTGCGTGCTTCTGTGTGTGTGTGTGTGTGTGTGTGTGTGTGTGTATGTGAAGGGTATTATCTTTTTTTTTTGGCTTTGAGTGTGTTTGGTGAGGGGTTAACTTGCTTCCAGGCTGAAAAGGTAACTGGGTCCATGTGGCTTCATAGATGATATACACACACAAACAGATCTTTCAAAATCCACTATAAGCATCACGCCTCCAATGCTGCACCAGTGGCTTGTTGTCTAAGCAAACAGGTGTAGTGTTCCCCACAGTCAGTGGGCCTTTGGGGGCAAGCTGCATTGTGGGGCCAGATGGGGCCCTCCAGGGCCCAAGCGTCCTACACTACAATTTCATTGTGTGAGGTGTGTGTCCCCAGAGCTACTGTAGGTACATGCCTGAACTCACACACAGGTGGATGCTTGAATCTGATACCCTTCCACATTCATTAGCATGTTTGTGTAATCACGCCTTCATTCTGAGGATATCAGGTGATATCAGTGTGGCTTGCTCTCTCTCTTTCTTTCCATTTCTCTTTCTCTCTCCTTTCTCTTTCTCTCTGTTCCTCACTTTCTCTTTCTCTCTCTCTCCCTTGTCTTTCTTTCTCTCTCCTTTTCCCCTCTTTCTCTCTGTTCCTCCCTTTCTATTTCTCTCTCTCTCTCTCCTTTCTCTCTCTCTCTCTCTCTCCCCCCTTTCTCTCATTATCTCCTTCTCTCTGTGTCTATCTTGTGGTTAGGCACTATTATGAGAAGAGAATGAAGAGACCCTCCAGGTGTTTGCTTTGCTCGCCGATGCTCCCATTACACACACACACACACACACACACACACACACACACACACACACACACACACACACACACACACACACACACTCACACACACATACACACGCACACACGCACACACACACACACACACGCACACGTGCACAAACACTTTTTGTTTGTGAGTTATGTCAATGTCGTGGAAGATTCCATCATTGTTCAGCAGTGATTCATTGTCCCTGCATCATGACTGTGGCAAAGTGAGAGTGTGAGTGAGTGAGTGTGTGTGTGTGTGTGTGTGTGTGTGTGTGTGTGTGTGTGTGTGTGTGTGTTAGTGTATGTGTATGTGTATGTGTGTGTGTGTAGCATGTGTGTGTGTGCATGTGTGTGTGCATGTGTGTGTGTGTATGTTTGTGACTGTGGCAAACCATGCTGTGTTCCTGGGTCTCTGTGTAATATATGCAGGAATGGTTGCTGGTTGTTGTGCTTTCACCATGAGTTTAAATGTGCTAGAGATGCTATCTCTCTCTATCTCTCTCTCTCTCTGTCCTTTCATCACTCTCTTCTCCAGACCTGGGTGTTTTTCTTTATGTGGTGTGTGGATCTGGGTTTGTGTTAATCTCATCCATCCCATCGGGCTTGGGTGTTTGGGGCTATTTTGGTGTCGCAGACATGGTGGCTGTACTTCCATCGTGGCCATCTTTGGCGTTCTCCTCCCTTTCCATCCTCACCCTCTATCTCTAGTTTTGGTCACTTGAACTCTTTGGGATTCTTTATCTTTCACACACTTAAGTTATTTAAGGTATTCTGCATGGGCTCTCCCTCTCCCTCTCCCTCCCTCTCTCTCTCCCTTTCTCTCCTTCTCTCTTCATCTCTATCTCCCTCTCCTCCACTCTCTCCCCTTCTCTCTCTCTCTCTCTCTCTCTGCCCCCCCTTTTTATTCTCTTTCTTTGTTCTTCATGTATGTTGGAGGTCTACCTCAGTGTGGACGATGGGTGTAAATCTATCA